>NC_044317.1:6091544-6417294 GCF_007474595.2 Lynx canadensis | reverse complement strand
GCAATGGCATAAATCTAGTTCCCATGAGCCCACCAGCTTTGAGACTACACAATTGTTAACTCTTTTGAATTAAAGGGATTCATACTGTTTCCATTTTGCACATAAAGGGAGACTTTATTAATATTTTTAGAATGAATCCGTATTTCAAACTCACTCCTATCTTGCACAGATTTTGTTTAAATGCTCATTACTTGCTCCAAGTTGATATATTTCTAGGCTACTAGAGATAGAATGATCTCAAAGGGCATAGCTTAAACCCAACTCCAGCATGTCATCCACCCTCTACCAGGGATGGATGTCCAACTCAACAAATGTTTTGTTGAGTACTTACTTTGAGTCAGGTACTATCAACATGAGTGACAGGATTCTCTGTTCTGAAAGCATTCACATTCCAATGCCTTCTTAAATGCCCATTTAGTCAACACATGCTTTTTACTGACCGTCTTCTTTGTGCTAAATCCTGTGTGCTAAAAGAATGGAATATTTTTAAAGATTTTATTTATTTATTTTAAGTAATCTCTACACCTGACATGGGGATCGAACTCATGACCCTGAGATCAAAAGTCATGTGCTCTGCCAACTGAGCCAGCCAGGTGCCCCAAAGAATTGAATATTTTATATCCCAGCTGTTTAGATCCTGGACCCTGCTTGGGTTCCAACCTTACCCTGCCATGTCCCAGCTGAACGATTTAACTCTTTTTGTGTCTCAGTTTCCTCCTCTGTAACTGATGGTAGTAAAATGACTTACCTTTCAGAGTGGTTGGGAGCATGTAATGAGTTAGTATGTGAGAGGCCGGCAGGAACTTGGTGAACACGCAATCCATGCAGGGTGTGGTTATTTTCAGAGATTACCATTAGAGAGCCCTTATGAGACACTTGCCTTTTCCCCAAGGCCCCAGCCTTGTATTAGGGTTTCCAGAGTACACAAGGATTCTCAACAGGGAGCGGCTTTCTTTCCCAAGGTGCGCTGACACTTGCATAGGCTCAGGGCTAGCACAGCCTGATCTTTAACACTGTAAATCACAAACGATGTCCTGGTTAGAGCCACGATACTGATAAGAGCTGCTTACAACATGCGGGGTCTTGTGTAAAACATCCACTGTGTGTTACCTCCCAACATCAGCCTAGGAGGGAGGTACTGTCATAACCCCACTTCCCAGATGAAGACATAGAGGGTCCACACAACTACACAGAACATTCTCCAAAACTCATGTGTGGAAGACGCAGATTCAGGCAGCACGCATCTTAACTGAGATGTTGAATTGATCCTCGCTAGACACAATTTCTTCGTCTGCCAATTTGTGCATGCAAAGGCCTGAAAATCAGGAAGGATAACAGCTTTATTTTTTTTTAATCTATATACTTATTACTGGGAACAGGCACTGCTAAACACATCACAAATATTAACTGGTTTAGGTATCATTAGCAAGTCCACTTTACAGATGCGGAAACGGAGACACAGGGAAGTTAAATAACTTGACCAGGGTTGCACAGGTAGGGATGGTGGGACCAAGGCTCACACCCAGGCCTCTGTGCTGTGCCTTCTTACAGATAAGGATAAGCAGATGGCCTTCTATGAACTTTGGCTTTGTTAATTCACCGTCAAATAAAAACAAATCCCGATTTACTAAGGAGAGGTTTTATTTGAAAGGGTTATTGCAGGGGGATAGGACGGGCGTCGTATGGGGAATACTCTGACCATAGGTCTGCAAGTATCTCAAGGGTTGGACCAAAAACAGAATGTTGCTTTTAGAGGGGGCAGTAAACACGTGCAGATGGCTCCAGGTGAGGGGCATTGCATGGGCAGGCAGGCTGTGACCAGACAGTAGATGAAAGGAGGTTTTCTCCTGAGACCAGCCTATTCTCAGGAGTGGCTGCCTACTGGCTCAGGATGGGGGTGGGCCAGGGCCCAGGGGAAGAAGAGAATCTGCACCAAAGGTTGGTTAACAAGCACTTTTTTCCGATGATTCGCTGGTGACAGGCCATTCAGCTAATTATTTATGGAGCAATGGAGGACCTGGGTCTGGCCCTGTCACAGGTAAGCCAGGGGAGCATCCATGAGTGTTACCCAGGTCACAGGGGGCAGGTGACTTGTTTGCACTAAGCTGTCTCCTAAGAAACAAAGAGAGGGGGCGATTCTGTTTGCTGTTTTCCAGAATCACAGGGCCTGGCAAAGTTCAACACGCCATCACTCCATTTGCCTCCAGCACAGACACACCTCCTTTTACCTCACTTGGCTTTGTTGTGCTTCGCAGACAATGCGATTTTTATAAACTGAAGGTTTGTGGCAACCCTGGGTTGAGCAAGTCTATTGACGCCATTTTTCTAACAGCATCTGCTCACTTCATGTCTGTGTGACACATTCTGGTAATTCTCACAGTATTCCAAACTTTTTCTTTACTATTATATTTGTGATGGTGACCTGTGATCAATGATCTGTGACGTTACTATTGTCATTGTTTTGGGGCGCCACGAAGCGTGCCCATAGAAGATAGCAAACTTAATCAGCCCTTCCCTCGTCTCCCCCTGCCCTCGGGCCTCCCTGTTCCCTGAGACTCAGCAGTATTGAAATTAGGCCAGTTAGGAACCCTACTCTGGCCTCTAAGGGTGCAAGTGACAGGAAGAGTCCCTTGTCTCTCACTTTAAGTCAAAAGCTAGAAGTGACTACGCTCAGGGAGTAGGGCATGTTGAAAGTGGAGATAGGCCAGAGCCAGGCCTCTTGCGTCATTTAGCCAAGCTGTGAGTGCAAAGGGAAAGTTCCCGAAGGAGATCAAAAGGGCTCCTCCAGCAGACACGCAAATGCGAAGAAAGCGAGAGGCCTTACTGCTGATGTGGAGAAGGTTTCAGTGGTCTGGATAGAAGAGCAAACATTCTCTTAAGCCAAAGCCTAATCCAGAGCAAAGTGCTAACTCTCTCCAGTTCCATGGAGGCTGAGAGGCGAAGAAGCTGCACAAGAAAAGCTTGAAATTGGCAGATACTGGTTCGTGAGGCGCAAAGGAAAGAGGCTGTCGTCCTAACCTCAAAGTCCAAGGTGAAGCAGCAGGCGCTGTTGCAGAAGCTGCAGCAAAGTATTTAGACATAGTGAAAATGGCTACAGTGACCAATAGATTTTCACTCAACAACAAGACGTTCAAAGCTAGAGAAGAGAAATCAACGCCTGGCTTCAGAGGTTCAAAGAAGGGGCTGGTTCTCTTCGTAGGGGCTAATGTAGCTGGTGACTTTGAATTGAAGCCAGTGCTCACTCACCATTCTGAAAAGGCTTGAGCCCTTAAGAATTATGCTAAACCTGCTCTACTTGTGCTCTATGAATGGAACAACAAAGCCTGGCCGACAGCACATCTGTTTGCCTAATATTTTAAGCCCAGTATTGAGACTCACTGCTCAGGGGAAAAAAAAAAAATTCTTTCAAAATATTAGTGCTCACTGACAATGCATCTAGTCACCCAAGGGTGCTGATGGGGGTGGTACAATGAGATGAATGTTGTCTTCATGCCTGCTAACGTAACATCCATTCTGCAGCCCGTGGATAGAGAAGTAATTTTGAATTTCAAGGCTTATTATTTAAGAAATACATTTTGTAAGGCTAGAGATGCCATAAAAAGTGATTCCTCCGATGCATCTGGGCAAAGTCAATTGGAAACCTTCTGGAAAGGATTCACCATTCTGGATGCTGTTAAGGACATTTGTGATTCATGGGAAGAGGTGAAAATATCAGCATTAACAAGAGTCTGGAAGAAGTTGATTCCAACCCTTATGGATGGATGACTTTGAGGCTGTCCAGACTCGAGTGGAGGAAGTCACCACAGATGTAGTGGAAATAGCAGGAGAACCAGAATTAACAGTGGAGCCTGGGACATCTGGGTGGCTCAATCGGTTGAGCGTCTAGCTTTGGCTCAGGTCATGATCTCGCCGTTCGTGAGTTCGAGCCCCACTGCTGTCACCAGACTCTCTGCTGTCAGTGCATAGCCCACTTTGGATCCTCTGTCTCCCCCTCTTTCTGCCCCTCCCTGGCTTGTGCTTTCTCTTTCTCTCAAAAATAAATAAACATTAAAAAAAAAACCAAACACGTGGAACCTGAAGGTGGGACTGAATTGCTGCCTTCTCATGATAAAACTTTTAATGCATGAGAAGTTGCATCTTTGGATGACCGAAGAAAGTAGTGGCCTTTGTGAAAGTGGTTTCCACTCCTGGTGAAGATGACTGAAATGACAAGAGAGGATTTAGCAGATAAACTGAGTTGTTTTAGCTGAGGATTTAGCAGATAAACTGAGCAGCAGGATTTGAGAAGAATTAACTCCAATTTTGAAAAAAGATCTCCTGGGGGTAAAATGCTATCACACAACATCACATGAAACAGAGAAATCACTCTCTAAAGGAAGAGTCAATCGATGTGGCAAGCTTTACCGTTGTCTTAAGAAACTGCCACCGCCACCCCAACCTTCAGCAACCACCACTCCACTTGGTGAGCAGCCGTCAGCATCCAGGCAAGACCCTCCACCAGCAAAAAGCCCAGATGATGGTTAGCATTTTGTAGCAATAAAGTATTTCTTAAATATATTATTTTTAACATTTATTTATTTAATTTTGAGACGGAGAACGAGAGAGAGAGAGCGACCAGGGGAGTGACAGAGAGAGCGGGAGAGAGAGAGTCCCAGGCAGGCTCCACGCTATCAGCACAGAGCCCGATGCGGGGCTTGAATCACTCACGAACTGTGAGATCATGACGTGAGCCGAAATCAAGGGTCGACACTTAACTGACTGAGCCACCCAGGTGCCCCAGCAATAAAGTATTTTTTAATTAAAGTATGGACATTGTTTTTTAGGCCTAATGCTATTGTACATTTAATAGGCTACAGTATAGTGTAAACATAACTTTTATATATGCTGGGAAACCAAAACATTCATTTGACTTGCTTTATTGTGGCAGTCTGGAACTGAACCCGCAAAATCTCTGAAGTTTGCCTGTATCTTCCACATGCCAGGCTCTTCCTAGGAACTTTCTAGAGAGTTAGATCCTGGATTCACAAAGCTAGTCAAAGTTACGACCTTCAGGGGGTGCGTGGCTGGCTCCATCCATCAGTAGAGCATGTGACTCTTGATCTCAGGGTCGTGAGTTCAAGCTCCACATTGGGCATGGAGCCTACTTAATAAATTAAATTTTTTTAAAAAGACGCTACTTTCAAAAATATCTTCCAGGGGCGCCTGGGTGGCGCAGTCGGTTAAGCGTCCGACTTCAGCCAGGTCACGATCTCGCGGTCCGTGAGTTCAAGCCCCGGGTCAGGCTCTGGGCTGATGGCTCAGAGCCTGGAGCCTGTTTCCGATTCTGTGTCTCCCTCTCTCTCTGCCCCTCCCCCGTTCATGCTCTGTCTCTCTCTGTCCCCAAAATAAATAAACGTTGAAAAAAAAATTAAAAAAAAAAATCTTCCAGATTGTTCTCTACTCAGAGAACATGTAGTCAGGATCAACACATCTCCTTCTTCTCTCACTTAGCATAAAGTTTTCAAGATTCACCATTGCTGTAGTGTGTAACAGAACTTTATTTCCTTCTATGGCTGAATCATATTTCATTGGATGGATACACCATGTTGTGTTTATGTATCCGTCTGTTGGTAGACTTTTGGGTGGACAACCTTTCTCACCCTCCTCTGCACATGCCCTGGCTGGGTGTTTCTTTGCTGCATGGAACCCGGGGCCACGGCTTTCATCTCTGCACTGCAGAACGATTCTTTCTGTGCAGGGAAGGAACATGCTGACATCCTAATATGACAGAAACCTGTCAGGAGAACTGGAAGCTCGAAAATTCATGGCCTCAATATGCCCAGCTGCATCGACCATGAGGCAGAAGCACAGGGTTTGGTGTATCACAAATGGGAGGGGCCCTCCGTGGACACATGGCCTTGCCCGCCAGAGCAGGTGTAACCCAGCTCCAGACCCATTCTTCGTGCCAGTCGGGTTCTAAGTTAGTTACTTGCAGGTTGATCATACCCTTCCTTGCTGGACCACACGAGGACCATTCTGGACTTGGCTTCCCCACACTTCCCCTCTCTTCTTAAACAGATAAAGGAGAAGGTGGCTGGTCCAGGATAACGAAGAGGCATGGGCTTGGATTTAGGCCCAGGCAGAGAGTCTAAGTCTATCCCTACTATCTCTGTAATGCTGGCCCCTCTCCTTTTCAGTTTTCCCATGTGTAGAATGGGAAAGGTAATCTCACCTGTTGACATTTGGAGAATAATTTTGCAAGACAGTACTGGTCACCAGTGACATCTGGGGTTTCCGGGGTGGTGTAGGGATTTGCGTGCTTGGCACCTATCTGTGGCGCTTGGCACTGTCCAGGAGCTGGTTCCAGCATAGTTGACTGAGAAGTTGAATTTGTCCAGCTGCAGGGCAAAGCCATATTCACTGGGCTCACAAAACTGGTACACACATATATTATTACATGTTGAAGAGCCATAATTCTAATGTGCTCATTTATACCAAGATGGACATCTGTCCCCTGGCTCAGATGCTTCTATCTGCCTCCATTGTTACTGTCTCTTCCTCTGGGCAGGCCCTGGTGGTGACGCTTACACAGAGGCCTGTCTCCTGAGCATAGATGCACATGGACATACAAGAAGCAAAAGTTAAATGCAATCAGCATTATTTATAGTAGTCGATACATGGAAGCAACCCAAGTGTCCGCTGACAGATGAAAGGAGAGGGGTGCCCAGGTGGTTCAGTCGGTTAAGCATCCGACTTGGGCTCAGGTCATGATCTCACTGCTTGTGAGTTTGAGCCCCGCATCATGTTCTGTGCTGAGAGCTCAGAGCCTGGAGCCTGCTTCAGATTCTGTGTCTCTCACTCTCTTTCCCCTCCTCCACTTGTGCTTTGTCTCTCTGTCTCAAAAATAAAGACATTAAAAATATTTTAAAAAATAGATGAATGAATAAAGAAGATGTGGTGCACATGCGTGCGCACACACACACACACACACACAGAATATTATTCAGCCATAAAAAAGAATGAAACCTTGCCATTTGCAACAACATGGATGGACCTAAAGGTATTATCCTAAGTGAAATAAGTCAGGAAGACAAATACCGTATGATTTTACTTGTATGTGGAATCTAAAACAAAACAAATAAAAAAAATCAGAAACAGATCCATAAATAGAGAACAAAGTAGCGGTTGCTAGGGGGAGGGGGCTAGGTGAAGAGCAGTGAGAGATACAGGCTTCCAGTTATGCAACGAACAAATAAGTCACAGGGATGAAAGGGACAGCATGGGGAATATAGTCATAGTATTGTAAGAGTGATGTATGGGGACAGATAGTAGCTACACTTGTGCTGAACACAATATAATGTGTAAACTTGTCAGATCGCTAATTTGCACTTCGGAAACTAATGTCACATTGTGTGAGCCACACTCAAGCAATAAATAAATAAACAAAGAAACAAATAAATAAATAAGACAAAAGGACAGAAAAACAGGCATTCACACGCCTTGTTGATAAATCTGAAGGACTAAAATCTATGACCATTTTAAACGTGTCTATCTTTGACCCAGAAAGTCTCAGTGTCTGTCCTAGAGAACAAATACATACATTCAGAGACACATAAGTGATATTCTTTCCAGCACTGTACATGAGAGCAAAAGAAGGAATTAACCTAAATGTCCATGAATAGGAAAATGATTATATAACTTTTGGTGCTTCTGATGGAATATGACACAGCAATTTTATTTTTTTTTTAAATTTTTTTTTTTCAACATTTATTTATTTTTGGGACAGAGAGAGACAGAGCATGAACGGGGGAGGGGCAGAGAGAGAGGGAGACACAGAATCGGAAACAGGCTCCAGGCTCCGAGCCATCAGCCCAGAGCCCGACGCGGGGCTCGAACTCACGGACCGCGAGATCGTGACCTGGCCGAAGTCGGACGCTTAACCGACTGCGCCACCCAGGCGCCCCTGACACAGCAATTTTAAAAGATGGGGTAGAGCTATATCAACTGACATGGATATTCCTCCAAGATACTTTTTAAAAATGTTTTTATTTGGGGCGCCTGGGTGGCGCAGTCGGTTAAGCGTCCGACTTCGGCCAGGTCACGATCTCGCGGTCCGTGAGTTCGAGCCCCGCGTCGGGCTCTGGGCTGATGGCTCGGAGCCTGGAGCCTGTTTCCGATTCTGTGTCTCCCTCTCTCTCTGCCCCTCCCCCGTTCATGCTCTGTCTCTCTCTGTCCCAAAAATAAATAAAAAACGTTGAAAAAAAATTAAAAAAAAATGTTTTTATTTATTTTTGAGAGACAGAGAGATACAGAGAGCTAACGGGGGAGGGGCAGAGAGAGGAAGACAGAATCCGAAGCAGGCTCCAGGCTCTGAGCTGTCAGCACAGAGCCCGACATGGGGCTCAAACCCACAAACCGTGAGATCGTGACCTGAGTCGAAGTTGGACGCTCAACCGACTGAGCCACCCAGGCAGCACTCCAAGATGTTTTGTTAAGCAAAATGCTACATTCACCCATTTTGTCCAACCCACCACCCCCTGCCCCTCTGACAACCATCAGTTTGTTCTCTGTATTTATAGGTCTGATTCTGCCTTTTGTTTGTTTATTCATTTGTTTGGTTTTCTAGGTCTCACTTAGGAGTGAAATTACATGGTATTTGTCTTTCTTAGTGTGACTGATTTCACTGGGCATCATACCTTCTAGGTCCATCCGTGTTGTCTCAAATGGCAGGATTTCATTCTTTTTTTAGGACTGTATAATATTCTTGTGTGTGTGTGTGTGTGTGTGTGTGTGTGTGTATAAAACACATTTTCCTTATCCGTTAATCTATTGATGGACACTTAAGTAGCTTCCATTTCTTGGCTGTTATAAATAATGCTGCAATAAAAATAAGGATCCACGTATCCTTACAAAGTAGTGTTTTTGTTTTCTTTGGGTAAATACCCAATAGTGGAATTACTGCATCATATGGTATTTCTATTTTTAATGTTTTGAGCAACCTCCATACTGTTTTCCACAGTGGCTGCACCAATTTGCGTTCATGACAACAGTTCACAAGTGTTCCTTCTTCTCTACATCCTCGCCAACACTTGGTATTTCTTGTCATTTTGATTGTAGCCATTTTAACTGGTGTGAGAGGATATCTCATGGTGGTTTTGACTTGCATTTCCCTGGCACTTAGTGATACTGAACATCTTCTCATGTGTATGTTGGCCATTTGTATGTCTTCTTTGGGAAAATGTCTATTCAGTGCCTCAGCCCATTTTTGAATTACATTGTTTCATTTTTTTTTTTTTTTTTTTTTTTTGGTGTTGAGTTTGTCCTTTCACCATCTAATGGCGATCATCCTCTTCTTAGGGACAGTGACACTTCTGTTCAGATTCCAAGAAGGTTTTGTTAGCTTGGAAGTAAGATGTCTTTTCTGGTCACTGACACATTGATCCTTGAGTTAACTGTCAGCGTGCTCTCTGATTTCTCATATTTTCCAGTTCTTAGGTAGATGCCTGACTATAGCCCCTGACTGCTGATAAGAGGGATCCCTCAAGGTTTACAGGAAAGATCACCTGACCCAGCCAGTGTGAAGACTATGTCTCGCCTTTAGAGTTTTGGAGGCATATTGACTGTTGGGTGTTTATTCTGCTGTGGCTCAACAGGTGATTTTATGTGCATGTTGCCTTCATTCAGACCTTCAGATATCTATCACTTGTGGGCATAAAACCATTTTTCAAGGGTCCATAATATCCTGCAGACTGGTTTGGATAAACTCCCACCTCAAAGTATGAGGGGTATTTTACATATTATTTGTCATCCATTTATTTCCACAAAGTGATGCACTTAGGGCCTTCTATCTGGTTTCTGTTGCAACTATCTTTCTAGGGTTGATGTCTATTCAACAACCTGGGAGAAGGCCATCATGGGGGTAAAAGTTCTGAGGAGATGAGCAGTGCAGGTGGCTATGAGCCATCATCTTTCATAACCTAGAAGGGACTGGGAAGCTTCTTGTTACTGACTTCTGTCCACAGGGACGCAGGATCTGACATTTTGTTACGTCTCTAAAACCCAAAACTGACCCTAAGGTATTAGTTTGTAATGAATGATTCACTGAAGATTTTATGGAGTGATGGAAGCTACATCAAATATGACACAGCAGAGATTAATAGAAAAATTTCCATGATGTGTCTTTACTTTCCCTCCTAAGTTATGTGGCCACCAGCCACTCCTGGACCATCCCTCCGTCAGAAATTCCCCTTTCACTTAAGCCCCCACTCCAAATTTTACCTAACTTTTCTTCTTTTTATACAGAGAAATGCATCTGTTTTGGCTTGTCTGTGCATTTTTCCACTTAGCAGATAAAGAAACTTCCTCAAGTGCCACCCTCTCCAGAAAACGTGGACAATCATACCTAGCATGGAATGTTTTCCTCATTAAGTGACTTCTCCTGCCACCTGAGTCTGAGCCCACTTTGTCTTGCCTTCATCCCTTGCAGGTGGTGATTCTGGATTTGGCCATGCCCTGTCCAAATATCTGGATGAGCTTGGCTTCACGGTATTTGTCGGAGTTCTGAATGAAAAGGGACCAGGAGCAGAGGAACTGCGAAGAACCTGCTCCAAGCGCGTTTCCGTGCTCCAGATGGACATCACCAACCCGCAGCAGATAAAAGACGCCCACAGCAAAGTGGTGGAAAAGGTGCAGAACAGAGGTACTGCGACCCACCCCTCCTAGCGAGTGACCCACTCTGGTTCCAGCCTCGAATTACCACTGCCCTGTAGTCCATTCTGGCTGCTGACCACATCTGAGGGTGTGAGCACCTGTCACACGCCACGGCCTCTTGCAGACACAAAGATGGTATGAATGGGTCAGCAGTCCATCCTCACAGAACTTGAATTCTTTAACCCATTTGCCCAACATCTGCTTGGTCACCCTCCCATTACTTACCCTCATGCCCGCGCTTCCCGTTGCTTTCCTCCCACCAATATTAACATGTGTTAGACTTAAAAAAAAAAAAAGTAACAATTACCGTCTTCCTTTAGTCACAGCCCTTTTTCTTCCCCTTCCTTCATGGCCGAGCTCTTTGGAACCCTGCTGTCCTGTTTTTAACTTGTTCACCTTCAATCCTGTGTTGGCTTACTGGTCTGGCTGAGCTAATAAGTGTCATCCTGAACACCTAGCTGTTTATCTCTCTGCACTATTTTATCTTTTGATTAAAAAATTTTTAATCTTTGTTTTTGAGAGACAAAGAGAACAAGCATGTGAGCAGGGGATGGGCAGAGAGAGAGGGAGAAAGAGAATTCCAAGCAGGCTCTGCACTGTCAGCATAGAGCCAGACGCAGGGCTTCAACCCACGAACCACAAGATCGTGACCTGGGCTGAAACCAAGAGTCAGAAACTTAACTGACTGAGCCACCCAAGCACCCCCCCCACCTTTGTTTTTTTTTAATTTTAATAATCCCTTTTACTTAACCCAGTATATCTACAACATTAATATTTCAATATGTAATCAATACAAAGGTTATTAGTGAAGTATTTCACATTTTTTTAAACTAAATCTTTGAAATCTGGTGTGTATTTTATACTTACAGCTCAACTCAATTTAGAGGCTGAATTTTCAATGGTTAAAGTGAAATATAGTCCTACCAAAACCACAAAGCTGTGTTTATTTTTATTTATTTATTTAATTTAAATCCAAGTTAGTTAACATAGAGCTGCAGTATTATAAATGTGCTGACCACCCTCCCTTGTCTTGGCTTTGAGGTCTCCAGCTTTCCTATTGCTTCCCTAGTTCTCTGATTTTTTTTTGTTTTTTGTTTTTTTGCTTCTCCTGCCTGAACCCCTTCTTCCATCCCCCCACAGAATGTGAATGTTTCTGCGGGCTCCATCCACAAACTTCCCATTCCATGTTTCCTGGGCTAAGCTGTTCTGTCCCTGTGCTACTCGGCTGCATATTACAATCACCTGGCGAGTGTTCGAAACTACCCATGCTTGGGCCCAGGATGGCCTACATAAGTTGGAGGCCCCAGGGCAAAATTACAATGATGTAAGGCCCCTTGTTTCAAAAATGATGAAGACTTCAAGATGATGCTAGCAGAGAAGTGACACAAGCAGGAAGATCAGAAGCACGGGGCCCTGTGTGACTGCACAGGTGGTACACCCATGATGCCCACCCAGCCTGGGAACCCTTCCCCTAACCAATCAGATCGGTGTCTACAGGCAAGGATTCAGCTGTCCTTCAATAAGGGGGCTGCTACTGTTGCTAGCCTGTTGCTACGAATGTCAGCGGCAAAGAAGATCCCACTCGGGGGTCCCAGGCCTCAGTATATTTGAAAGCTTCCTAGGTGATACTAAGGTTCTGCCAGAGCTGAGAAACACTGAGATGTATGCCAGTCACTTCCACGTGTATTACCAGTCTAGCCCCCTTCTCAACATCTCGACCTATATGTATATAAAACTGTCTGCCTGACATCCCGCTTCCCTTTGTTAAAACCTGACCTCATTATCTTTTCCTCTGTTGCCTGTCTGCAAATGTGCTTACCCTCCTTCATTTCACAGCTCAGAAGTTGGCATTGGCACGAAGTCAGTCATCCAAGACAGCAGCCTGGGGGTCACTTAGACCTGCAGCTTACCCTCAGTCCCTAAATCCTATTTGTCCCGAGTCCTTCAGTTCTACGTCCTAGATCTTCCTCACCCCAGCCCTATTCTCTCATCTCCAGGCGGTGAGGCTTAGCAAGGCTTCACCTTCCACCGGGGCCCCCACGATCTTCCTTGCAATGGGGCTCCCTCCCCATTACTTTCCAAACGGGCAGTGATCTTTACAACGTGCACCTTATAACACCACCCACCTCTTATAGACCCTTGGACATACAGGGCCTCCGTGTCTTGGGTCCCTCCCATGAGCCAGGCCTGTGGGAGGTGTCTTGCTCAGTCTCACTGAATGGTTCAGTGGGTCTCTATCTGCCACCAAATACAATCTAAACCCCTTCACAAGAATTTGAAAGCTCTCAGGATAATGGCCGCTGACAAACCCTTAATCTGCAATACCTATTGGCCTACTCGGTAAATTCTGATCAGTTTCCAGAGTAGAATATGTGAAATGTACCATATCTTTGTACATGCAGCTTCCTCTTACCAAAATTTCCCTCTTGCCTCTGCTCCCTTTTTCTAAGACTCTTGATTTGTCCAACTGCAGACTCTACTCCCACAGGAGGCCTGGCTCAAACATAACATCTCGCGCATGATCTTCCTGTTGATCCAAGTGACACCATTCACTTTCTCTTCTGGACGCTCACTTGTTATACCTTGCACACACCTGCATTACTGATTATAAATATCTGTCCATCTCCTGCTCCTCACCACCAGGTTCCTTGAGAATCACAACCATGTTCCCCGGAGGATTCGTTCAGACGCCAGTGGCACAAACCCAGGTCGAAATTGCTAACGTCTAAAGGAATGTATGTGCATAATTGAAATGACAGGTTAGCTTCAGACGTGTTGGATCTTTAAACAATGTCATCAGGGCTCAGTCTCTGTTTCTTACCCTGCTCTCTCCCTGGTTGGCTTCACGTTGGGGCTTTGCATGGAGGCCTCAAGCACTTGCAGCTTATATCCTCTTTACTGCGGACATTTTCAGCGTAAAAAGACTAATATTATCTGCTTCACTTGGCAGTTGAAGATGTAGTTCTATAGGAAGCACTTAGAAGAGTCCCCGACATGAGGAAGGCATTCAGTACGGGCTCCTGTTTTCCATTCATTCAACACTAAGCAGAGTCCCTGGCATATAATAAATATTCAGCAGACATCTAAGAAGTGAGAGGAGGAAAGAAAAATAGACTTTTTGTTATTAGGGATTAATTTTCAGCAAGTTTAGCAATGTGTGGTCGTTTTCTAGAAAAGTAGTCTTCCTGGCCTGCTCTTTTGTGGTCTCAGAGATTTGAGCTTGTCCCTCTTAAGAAAGGGACTTCATCGTGTCTTATTCAATAAGATATTCGATACAGACCCCTCTAGTGAGGCCCAGAGGGGCAGTATTAACCATACTGAAGGATAAAGCAATGGGCTATAGATATGGAAATACTATGCCAGCATCCAGGGATGCTGAAGGGGTGTGGGGGAATACACTTCCCAATGAGCGAGCCCATGCTATTTTGTGGCCAGAATTCTGGAGAGCCACCCTCTTCTGAGGCAGAATTATCAATATGCCTTCTGTCCGCTTTCCTTGAGGTCTCTCTCAACCTCAGCCTCTCGACTCAAAGAGGAAGTGAAGCAGTGAAACACAGAATTTAAAATCACCAAGAAGGAGGTTTCCTGAAGAACCCTCTGGGACCTGTAGACAAACGAGAAAATGTCGGCTCCTGTAAGAGGGCTGTCACTGTGCTGTGTTCCTACACAGCACATTATTATATAAGTAAATATTACTTATTTTAAGGTTAATACGACCCATAGGTATAGTGGGCTTACCAGCCGTCTTAAAATTCTACGGCAGGAGTTGGCAAACTATGGCCCTGTTCTGTTTTGTTTTCTATTTTATTTTGAAAAAATTGTAGATTCATAGGAAGTTGCAAATAAATGTCAGGCAGAGCCTGTGTGTCTTTTGCCAAGCCTCTCCCAGTGTTAACGTCTTACATAACTTCAGCACAATATCAAAACCAGGAAATTGGCATTGGTGTAAGCCACAGAGCTTATATTTCACCAGCTATACATATAAGCATGTGTGTGTGCACGCGCGCACATGCGTGTGTAGCTTTGTACGAGAGCATCACAATCAAAACACAGAACTATTCCATCACCACCGGGCTCTCTCATGCCACGTTTTTAGAGCCATATTCTCATCTGTCACTCCTGGCGATCACAAATCTGTTCTGTCTCTAACTTTGTCATTTAAAGAACATTATATAGATCTGCCACCTGTTTTTGCACAGCCTCTGAGCTAAGGAAGGTTTTCATAGTTCTAAATGGTTGAAAAAAACAGAAGAAGAAGATTATTTTGACAAATGAAAATGATATGGAATTCAAATGTCAATGTCCATAAATGCAGCTTTAGTGTGGCCCTGCTCCCATTCATTTACAGATGAAGTCTGCGCCTGCTCTTACCCTATAGCATAGCTGAAACAGTAGTGCTCACACAGAACTGTTCACTATCTGGCCTTTTTTAGAAAAAGTTTGGCGACCCCAATTCTAGTGCCTTCTCAAGCTGCTGCGTGTTGCCTGTCCAAGGTGTACATCAGGCTGAATGAATTCAGCAGAGGCGTCCCCTCCACCATCACCATCCTCATAATAGCTGTTGAGCTCTTACTACGTCAGGCATCATCTCAATTAGGGCTCCCAATCACGACTGTGTATAAATGTCAGACCCCCAGCTCAGGTGTGTGAGAAATGTAGCATTATTTTCGGCGACTCAACTCTGTATTTGAGCCATCTCTCTGCCATGTGGCAAAAACCATTTCAATTGGAACTTCACCTCGTTTCCCCAGGGTAGCATCTAAATTCCTGGGGAGGAGACGTTTCTTCTTTGATTGTCAATGCTTCACGCTGACCCCTGCTGAGGCGTCCGACAATCTGTCCAGTCCTTGCACAAGTTGGCTGCCACTTACCTTCTTGATGCCATCCAAAAGGCATCATTAGGGCTGGACTTCCTGCCATTTGTGTCTCTGAGGCTCCTTCGACTTCTCTACGTAACACAGGTTCTCACACTTGAGATCACTTGGACGGTATGGTCTGTCACCAGAAGCTGAGCTTCAACAACAACTTCTGCTTGCTAGTTTCTGATCTAGCAGGGCTGAAGTGGGGTTCCAGAATCTGCATTTCTAACAAGTTCCCATTTGTGCTGGACCACATCTTGAGAGCCACTGTTGTAAACCAGGCTGAGGCTCAGGGAACTCAGAGAATAAACATACCCCAGGTTCTGTCATCTCTGTTTCTCCCAGGTAAAGAGGAACCAGGTCACTCACTTCTGCTATAGAGCCCACCTCCTAAAAGACATTTGGACTTTTTGGATTACCTCTTTCCCACCATTTAGGGCAGTGGTTCCCAAGCTTGCTTGTACATTGGAATCCCCAGGGGAATTTTTGAAACTATCAGTGTCAGGGCCCCTTCTCTTCCCTATCCCAGAATTTCTGATGTAATTGGCTGGGATGTGGCTGGACACTGGGGTTTTAAAAAGTGCTTCCCCCACCCCCAGGTGATCCTAATGTGCAGTCAAGGTGGCAAACCACCACTTGGGAACAGGGCTTCTCCAAGTGTGGTCCAGACCTGCATCAGCACCACCTGGGAGGTCGTTAGAAATGTAGATTCTCAAGCTCCATCCCAGACACCCCCAAATGGGATTCCCTGGAGGTGGGCCCAGCGGTCTGTTTGTACAAGCCCTCTGGGTGATTCTGATGCAATCAACAGGGTTAGGCTGGGTGGGGAAGGGACTAGGGCTCAGAGATCCTGCCATCTTCTTAGCTCTCGACACTTCTCTAGCTGTCTCATTTCCCTGGATTAGGGGATCTCTTCTAGTTTAGGGAAAAGGGAAGACAGGCTTCTATATCATCCCGCATGGTCCTAAGGATGTTCTACTGTCTCTACACACTCCTTTAAGGGAGAAACATGAGGTAGGCCCTTATTACTATCCCCCTTGCTGCTGCTTCCCTCTGCGGATACAGCAAATATCTAGCTGCTTGGATGTAGGAAAGTGTTAGAAGGAGAAGGAAATACCTCCAAAAAACCATTGCTTAATATTTCAAATCTACTCACTACACAACCCCCTGCCCCCACCCCAAAGGAGGTGGTTTTAGGTATTCGAGGAGACTGAGGTCTGAGTTTGAGTGATCTGCCTGGAACCTAAACCTGAAAGGGGACTTTTAGACTCTGGAGCTTTAAGTGTTAAAAATCCTCCTTCTCTCCAGCATCATGAGACATCAAACTCATTCCTTTCTGTCCTCAGGACTGTGGGCTGTGGTCAACAATGCTGGGATCATTGGCTTACCAGCGGATGGGGAGCTCATTCCCATGACTAACTACAAACAATGCATGGCCGTGAACTTCTTTGGGGCCGTGGAGGTCACAAAGGCATTTTTGCCTCTTCTTAGGAAATCCAAGGGGAGGCTGGTGAACATCAGCAGCATGGCAGGTGAGTTGGCCTTTCCCCACAAGGTTGTACGGTGCCTGTTGTGCAAGATGTGGCTTGTTGCATTCTTTGTGACCAAAGAAGAAAGCAGGACAGGCTTCTGCAGGGCTGGGTCGAGATTAGTCAAATTGTATGTTTACCGTTCATCTTAATACAATAAAACCTTCCCTTTCAAATCCTTTCATGTACAAACGCTTACCTCTTATGTCATCTACTCATTACTGGGGATTTAGGTTTTACATATCTTCATAACACATAAGCTTCCTAGATTTGGACAGGAAACCCGGCATACAGTTACTGGTAATCTGTTTTGAACTGGGCACATTCGTAAGATGAGTAGGCAAATGTCCCCACTGTTGGCACTGATGGAGCTCCACATCTCTGTTGGCTGCCCAATGGTATTTTCCATAAGATCCTTCCCAATATTTTGCAATCTCAAGGCAGTTGGGTCAGGGTGTGACATTTGATGACTCACTTTTTTTCCATTTCAAAGAACAGATAGTCAACAACTTGAGTCCAGGGTTTAACAAACTCCCTTTCATAAACAAGCCCATGTATGTGATATCACATCCTTTCTTCCAGGACAGGCATTTTCTTTCCTTTCCTTTCCTTCTCTTCTTTCCTTCTTCCCCTTCCTTCCTTCCTTCCTTCCTTCCTTCCTTCCTTCCTTCCTTTCTTTCTCTTTCTTTCTCCCCTTCTCTCTCTCTCTTTTTTTTAAAGTAGGCTCCACACTCAGCTCAGAGCCCAACACAGGGGTTGAACTCATGACCCTGAGACTGAGACCGGAGCTGAGATCAAGAGCTCAACACTAAACCAACTGAGCCACCCAGGCACCTAGAACAGGCATTTTCAAACTGGGGTTCCTTAGATCCTGACTTGGCTTTGGGAACGTCCATGGGGTTGTCTTTCGGGCCACTGCACGAGTAAAAGGGAAGCCAAGGGGGTGGGGGCTTGGACTTTAGGATCCTGCCTTCAAAGAGAGGAACACCACTACTCTTCACTGTTTGATCAGTTGGTTCCAAACAAGATTTTTTTTTTTTTTAAATGAAGGATCCACTAGTTGCTTTATTTCGTTTATTTGGTTTTTGGGGTGAGGTCCTTTGTATAGACTAGGCAATTATCACTGTTCATCATATTTCCTTCCTACCTTTAACTCAGCAACTTCCTTGAACTTAACTACGTGAATGTGGGTTACTAAGTTGGTGATTGGCCTGAGAAGAAGGGAAGCAAAGAAGGGAGGAAGGACAAGAAGGAGAGAGGGAGGAGAAAGAGAATGGGGAAAGAAAGGCTAAGGTGGTTAACAGAAATGAGTATTATATTTTAACTTGTATGAGAATCCTGAAATAGTTGCAATTTCTTGCTACCTCGCTAAGTGAACAAATCCTGGGAAACACATTTGCAACATTTCAGCCTTATCTTTCTTCTGAACTCAGCCTTCAAAATTTTTACCTCTGTGGAAACCTCGCCTTTTTCAGCTCCCTGGCACAGCCTGGTACCTCTGAAAAATTCTCACACACTCCTTGCCTCACTCATTAAACAAATATTTACTGAAATAACTGATCATTGCCTGCTTCTTGGCACACTGACAAACTTTGCTCTTTTCTCTCTTTGCCTTCAACTTTGAGCAGCTCATTCATTAAGAAGACTGTACTTTAGTTATCACTAACAGGCACACTACCTGCTATGGGCACAGGGTCTGGCATGTAGGATCTCAACTAATAAATGAAGAAATCCAAGTGTGAGAATGAATGAAAAATGGATGGATGAATGAGGGAATGAAGAATTTACAGTACAGAACATGCCTGTTCCTGCATCTTCAACTTGGCTTCTAATGCTTTTTCTTTTTTTTTTTTTTTTAATTTTTTTTTAACGTTTATTTATTTTTGAGACACAGAGAGACAGAGCATGAATGCAGGAGGGTCAGAGAGAGAGGGAGACACAGAATCTGAAACAGGCTCCAGGCTCTGAGCTGTCAGCACAGAGCCCCACGCGGGGCTTGAACTCACGGACGTGAGATCATGACCTGGGCCGAAGTCGGATGTTCAACCGACTGAGCCACACAGGCGCCCCTGCTTTTTCTAAACCAAGGCTTCATACTCTCTTCTGTTTCCATTGGAGGGACACTTGAGTGTTAAAAAGAATAAATCACAATACCTTCACTCTTATTCTTACGGTGGATGTGCAAATTCTTTACATCTAGCCTTACTATTTCCATTCTATCATCTTACCATCATCGCCAAGTCAACACATCTGAAACCAAAGTTGTCATCGGCAATTCAAAGTTTTCTCCCCTTCTTTTGTTTTTTTCTCCTGGTCTTTAAAATTTCAGAGCTTTGAGATTTCTTTTCTTTTTTTTTTTTTAAGTTTATTTATTTATTTTGAGAGAGAGAGAGAGAGAGAGAGAGCAGGAGAGGGGCAGAGAGAGAATTTCAAGCAGGCCCTGCACTGTTAGTACAGAGCCTGGTGTGGGGCTCGAACTCACAAACCATGAGATTATGCCCAGAGCCAAAATCAAGAATCTATGCTTAACCGACGGGCCTACCCAGATGTCCCTAAAATTTCTTTTATTTGTTTCTCCCTTTGCCTTTCCCTCCTTTCTCCCATCCAATCAGTCACCAAGATGTATGGAGTCTTACTTCATCACATTCAGCTTTAAATCCTTATGTCCCAAAGAAACTCTAGAATGAAGTTCATCTCTAGGACACAGAAGACACCTAAGGCATTTTATAAAGTTGTTAAGGCAGTGGCAAGAAATCAAAACAGATGGCAAGCATATGTACCTTATAGGGCAGGTGTTTGTAAAAAGATAGGAGCAAAACTCTTAAATGATGCTTGTAGTTTCCTCCAGTGAGGACGAGCAGAGAAATTCAGCAGAAAACAAAATAAGGAAATCCCTTGCATTTGGCTGACAAGAGTTTTACAAAACAATGGAAAATATTTTGAGCAGGGGGGTAAGGAGCTAGAATGTAACACAGGATCAGGAGAGTCAAAGCAAGTATAAAACACAATATGTAACCAAACAATCCATTGAAATTAGCATCCAATGTGATGTCAATTTGATGTGTCTCTTGGCAAAGTTAATATAAAAGCAATTTTGGAAAACGTGCTTATCTAGGAATTCCTTCCTGGTCTTTTTCTCATTTTGAAGTAGGAGTCATGGAGAGAGAGAGAGATAGGCAATCAGTCACTAATGAATGTTCTCCAAAGGAGCTCACTGTAGCCCTGGCCCATCAGGTTGTCATGAGCCTGGTATCCATGCCACCTTCTGCATGACAAGAATTTCACTGGGGTAGATTTATCATGGAAGTTTACATCAGCCAGGAGGGGCTGGGCTGGAATTGATAACTCTGTTCCAGAAATCCAGTGCAGCATAGCAAATAACCCCAAATAAAGTGTCTCAGGCTGGTATGAGTAGGTAACTAGTTTGGTGCGTAGGTGCATCAGTTGGGTAAGCATCCAACTTTGGCTCAGGTCATGATCTCGCGGTTCGTGGCTTCAAGCCCCACGTCGATTTCTGTGCTGACAGCTCAGAGTCTGGAGCCTGCTTGGGATTCTGTGTCTCCCTCTCTCTCTCCGCCCCTCTCCTGCTTGCACTCTGTCTCTCTCTCTCTAAAAAATAAATATTAAAAGAAAAGAAGAATAATCGTTCCTCAAATGCATGCACATCCTAATTCCTGGAACCTGGAATATGTGACTTTACCTGGCAAAGGTGCCTTGCAGGTATGATTGAGTAAAAGAGCTAGAAATGCCAAGATTATCCTGCATTATCTAGATGGTTCAGACACAAGAGTCCCTATAAGGGGGAAGCAGGAGAGTCACAGTCAGAGGTGGAGGAAGGGACCAGGAGCCAAGGAATGCAGGAGGCTTCTAGAAGTGGAAAAAGTCAGAGGAACTGATGATTCTCCTTTGGAGACTCCAGAGGAACACAGCCTTGTTAACACCTTCATTTTAGCCCAGTGAAACCTCTGACTTTCAAAACTGTAAGCTAATACATTTTTATTGTTTAAGCCACTAGGTTTGTGGGAATTTGCCGTTAGAAGCAGTAGGAAAGTACACCTGGGTTGATATCAGGTGAAATACCTCTGGGCCCATCCAGTCTCTTCAAAGATGGATGGAGGTCCATCGACACTTCTCCACTGCCTTTCCCACCCTAGCCGGGGAGAGGGGGCTGTGGTGGTGGTGAAGGGAGAGACTGTAGGGCTGACCTTCTAATACCCAACATAGGCTTTCCATTTCAAGGCTCACTCTGCCCCAGGCCTCCCAAGCACTCCTGGAGGATATCTTTCATTAGTTTTAAGTCCCAGACAGACATCCTTCCTAGCAAGGCATTAATTCTTTTTTTTTTTTTTTTTTTTTGCTTAATTTCCACTTTATTTGGCCAATATGTTCAATTCCAATATTGCGGTAGAAACGCCTGAAGAACTGTCAACATTTCATTCAGTTTAAGCAACAAGGCACCAATTCTCGCCGCAGTGATAAGTGCACGTTTTACAATCCCAGTTTGGCTCTTTCTATATGTCAAACTTTAATTATTTCTGATTAACAACTTAGCACATGTACCTAATTTCCTATTCCAAACATTTTACTTTTCTCGGAACCTGAATACCCATTCCTTCCACCCTTCTGCAACCCAGGGCCCTGTGGACAGCTTTCACTCCTCATCCTTCATACCATGTTGAGTCGACACAGCATTTTATTGCATTCCCCCCAAAGCAAAGCCAAGTTCAGATTGGCTCAGATCTTCAGAACAGATTTCATTAAGGATTTTGTGCAAAGATGGAAGAAAGGACTATACCCTGTACAACAAGACTCGTTTTAACGGAAACACTTATAAATGCTCTGTTCTCCTTCCAAAGAATTTCAGCAGGCCGGAGCTCCCCCGCTCTCTCTTTCCTCATAGTTTTAAGGTTCATCCATGTTGTAGCATGCATCAGAACTCCATTCCTATTTATTTATCTATTTATTTAGATTTTATTTTTAAGTAATGTCTATACCCAAGGTGGGGCTCTAAGTCACAACCCAGAGATGAAGAGTCTCATGCTCCTCTAACTGAGCCAGCCAGGCACAGGTTGCCCCTGAACTCCATTCCTTTCTAAAGCTGAGTAATTTCCCACTGTATGGGTAGACCATATTTTGTTTATCCATTTATGAGATGATGGACATTGGGTTGTTCCCACTTTTTGCTATAGTGAGTAACATTGCATTGAACCTTCAAGTGTTTGTGTGCACACTGAAAACTCTGTGTGAGGGGCACCTGGGTGGCTCAGTCGGTTGGGCGGCCGGCTTCGGCTCAGGTCCATGATCTCACAACTTGTGGGTTCGAGCCCGGCGTCGGGCTCTGTGCTGACAGCTCAGAGCTTGGAGCCTGCTTTGGATTCTGTGTCTCCCTCTCTTTCTCTCTCTCTCTCACAAGAATAAACATTAAGAAATTTTTTTTTTAAACAAACAATTGCATGTTTTTTGGGGCACCTGGCTGGCTCAGTCAGAAGAGCAAATGATTCTTGATCTCAAGGTTGTGAGTTTGAGCCCCACCATGGGTGTGGAGCCTACTTAAAAAAATTTTTTAGGGGGCGCCTGGGTGGCTCAGTCGGTTGGGCGGCTGGCTTCGGCTCAGGTCATGATCTCGCGGTCTGTGAGTTCAAGCCCCGCGTCGGGCTCTGTGCTGACAGCTCAGAGCCTGGAGCCTGTTTTGGATTCTGTGTCTCCCTCTCTCTGACCCTCCCCCATTCATGCTCTGTCTCTCTCTGTCTCAAAAATAAATAAACGTTAAAAAAAATTAAAAAAAAAAAGAAAGAAAACTCTGTGTGAGAGTTAGCTCTATCACTTTCCACGACCTTGGGTAAGTCGGTTAAACTCTCTGCACTTTTGATTTTTTTTTTTTTATCTTCTAAAGTGGTGTTAATGAGGATAATAATTGAACCTACCTCACAGGATAGTTGTGACTGTTAAGTACCTTTAGAACTAATGTTAAAGTACTCAGAACAGTGCCTGGCATAGAGTAGATGGTGAATAAATATTAACAGTTGTTATGAAGCATTCATTATACTTCAAGCATTTGTTGGGTACTATCAGATCTATGATCCCAAGAACCCTGCCAAGTATTAGTATCCCCATTTCGGCGTTGTGAAAACTGAGGTTCAGAAGAGTTATGTGACTGGCCCTCCAGTTAGAACTGGAATTTGAACTTTGGCTCCACATTCTGATTCACCAAGCCACAGCCTCCCCTGTTGATTCAGCTGGTTCTCATGTGTTACCACCATGCCAACCACAAGGCCAAGAACCTCAAGAGCTTGTCCCAAAGCTATCACCTCTACCATTTTCCTCTTCCTGTTAACCCCACTACTATATGCTCATACCAACCTTACCCCCATTCCCAGGTGGGAATAAGGTCAACATAACCTATATCTAGTGTTTATTTACTTATTTTGAGAGAGAGAGAACAAGAGTGTGAGTGGGGGAGGGCAGAGAGGGAGAGGGGCAGAGAGACAGGGAGACAGAATCCCAAGCAGGTTCCATACTGTCAGCACAGAGCCTGACCTGGGGCTCAAACCCACGAACCATGAGATCATGACCTGAGCCAAAACCGAGAGTCAGATGCTTAACTGACTGGAGCCACTCAGGTGCCCCATTCTACATCTAAATCCACTCCTATGGATGGGAAGTTATAGGACTGGGGTAGGGAGGAAACACAGCTTCTTTAACATCTTTTCCAAGAGATCAGGGAAGAGTCCACCACGTGGTGAATACACCCTCCTCTCCCTCATCTCCCATCCCCAAAGAAAGAACAAGAAACAGAAGGGGTGCAAGAGATACCACATAGCTTTACAGATAGAATCAGGTTTCAGAAGGAAGAGGAAGCCAGCCTCCTAGAATGGAGACAAACTACCCAGGTTTGGAAACTGTCTTTACCACCGACAACTTAGTGACCCAGAACAAAGTCCTGAACCTCTGGGCTGCAGCTTCCTCATGGGACTTTGGGGGTAAGAATAACCACTTCTTCTGAGGGCCCTGCTAAGATGATATGCAGGGACACGTGCTTAAGCAGCAGCCTCGCACCGGACAGGTGGCAGACTTGAGGGGCCTCTCTGAGGCTGGCCGTGGTTGTGCCTGTACAGGGCTTTTTATCCTGACAGCCACTGGCATCGCCACCCCCGACTGTGACACTGCCCGCTGCCTGTCACACACTGGCCCCCGGGGGCACATCACCCCCACAGGTCATTACTTCCACATCCGACCACACCTGCTCTAGGAGAAACCTAACCCTGTAATCGTGTTTATCATCCCTCTCACAGAAACAGAATAGCTCTTTAATCCCTGCAAGGCAGTTGGATAAATATTTAACCAAGTATTAGAGGAATTGGGAGGCAGCTCTGATTGATTGTACAAAGGGCAGTTGAAAAATCTTTGTTTGAGAGTTCTGAGAGCTTTTTCTGGCCAGTTTTGCCCTTAAATTGCAGAGTAAACAGTTGCAGGCTATGCTTGAAGAAGAACGGTTGAAAACAAACCTTATAAAACAACTGTGACCCCAGGGATGTTCAGCCAGTTGTGGTTTGCATCCTGCTCTTCTCTGTACCTGTTGGGTAATTGCAGACAGGTCACCCCACTTTTCTACGAGTCTGAGTCGATTTTATCATCGGTCCACAACAGAATGATGCAGCATGTTTCTTGGGTGATGCCTGAGTCTGGGGCAACATATCTCAGCCTCAGTATTATTGGTATTTGAGGGGAGGCGAATTCTTTCTGTGTAGGACTGTCTGATGTCCTGCGGGATATTTAGCAGCGTCTGTGTTCTCGACCCAGTAGTTGCAAGTGGCACCCACCTCCGGTGATGACAACTCTTCAGATGTTGCCACATGTGGGGGGGGGGGGAGGGCAGGAGGGGAGCATGTGTACATGTGTGCGTGAGTGCACCCGTGTCCAAAATTGCCCCCAGTAGAGAACCTCTGGTCTTGGCTGTAGATTTCAATGCATTTGTGCGTTCTGAGTGCTTAGCCCAGCTACAGGTGCATAGAAAGCACACTAGTAAAAGGGGGACCTCTCTACTGAGAGAAAGTAATAGTTGCCCACCCCACTGAGCTATTTAAAATGCATTAAAATTACTTTTCATCAAAGTAAGTGGCCCATGAGGTTCTTACAAGTCGATAAATTATAGGTGTCCTGCAGAGTTCCAGCCTCGAGCAAGGTCATACTTAGTCCAGCAAAGTTGACTATGGGATCAATCCTGAACTTCTTGCCAGGTGCCTGCCTTAAGGAAACAGCTGCTCAGTGATGTGAGAGGAGGCCACAGCTGAGATTTGCTTCCCTAAAACTCTCACAAAATAACCAGGATTAGTGTTGGGCAAGGGGAGGAGGTAGAACCAGACTCAGTGAACTTCTTTGTGCTGAGTTGTATTAGATGCTTACACATGCCTAAAATCTTAATTCTAAAGTGTGCGGGGTGCAGATATTAATTCCTTTTCTAGATCAAGTACACTAGCCTGGATCAACCAGCTGGTGAGTGTTGGAGTCAGGGTTGAAAACTGGGTTTGCTTCTTCGACTCCAAGTTCTGCGTTCCTCTGACTTTTCCAGACTGTCCAACAAGAATATATTAGACAAATGGGGCATTAAAAACACAGGCCCTAACTCGAGAAGATTTAAATGATGACCAGGAAATGTCAGCAATTTAGGGACGTTTCCTTCCCCAACACTTCTCAGACACCAGTGTGTGTGTGTCTTGATTACCTGGAGATCTTATTAAAATGCAGAGTTTGGGGCACCTGGGTGGCTCAGTGGGTTAAGACTCTGACTTCAGTTCAGGTCATGATCTCAAGGTTTGTGAGTTCAAGCTCCGCATCAGGCTTCATGCTGACAGTGCAGAGCCTGCTTGGGACCTTCTCTCTCCCCTTCCCCCATTTGTGCGCAAGTGTGTGCACGTGCTCTCTATCTCTCAAAATAATAAATAAATAAACTTTTAAAAAATGCAGAATTTGACCGAGTGACCCTAACTGGTCTAAGAGCCTGCATTTCAGAAACTAGTTCCTGAGTGAATGCTCCTGGTCCCTGGACCACTTTTTCAAATTTCACATGCATTAGAATCACCAGGAAGGCTACTTCGAAACAACGGCAGGAAATCAAAACTATAGTGAGATGGCATTCCATGCCCACTATGATGGCTATAAAAAACAAAACAAAATAAAAACTCAGAACCAAGACTTGATGACAAGGAGGTGCCGACACCGGACCCCTCATGAGTTGGTGACGGGAATGTAAAATGGCCCGGCCTCTGTGGAAAACATTTGGTGGTTCCTTATCAAGTTTCACATAGAATTACATATGAGCCAGCAACTCCAGTCCTACGTATATACTAAAGAGAACAGGAAACAGGTGTTCAAACAAAAACTTGTACACGGATGTTCATAGCATTCATTATTCATATTGGGAGAGGTGGAAACAACCCAAATGTTGTTGAAATGATAAGCAAAATGTCATCTATCCATACGCTGGAATATTATTAATACATAAAAATGAATGAAGAACTGATACATGGTACAGAATGGATGAACCTTGAAAAGATTATGGGGACAGAAGCCAGACACAAAAGGCCATGTATTGGATGATCCTATTTATCTGAAATGCTCCAAAGAGGCAAATCCAGAAAGATGGAAAGCATATTAGCATCGGGCTGGGGGGGGGGGAGGGGGAGGAGGAAGAGGAAAGGGAATGAGAGGGGACAACTTAAGGGATGGAGGGGGCTTGCTTTGGGTGTGATGCAAATGGTATGGAGCTAGACAGCAGTGATGCTTGCATGATATTGTGAATATACTAAATGCCACTGAATTGTATACCTTAAAACGGCTAAATGGTGACTTTTAGGTTGTATTTATTTTACCACAATAAGGAAAAAAGATTCTGTGCCCACCCCCAAGATTTCTGATTCAATAGCCCTAGCTCGAGTGGGATCTGAAGATTTGTCCTTCTAAAGATTCTCGCGGTGGTTGGTTCCCAACCACACTTGGAGTGACAACGTCCCAGACTTTGATACTCAACTAGTTTGTCACATCCCCGGAGACTGTCAGATTACAAGGGAACCACCAGATACTATTAGTGTCAAATTTCTGCTAACCAGGCCTCAAGGAGATTAGCAAACCTACCTCCCCTGGGACCATGTGCCTGGTCTGTGTTTCCAGCTTGAAAGAACTCAATAAAGGAATGGACTTTGTTGCTTGAGTTGACTCCAGATCACCTTGGAGGAGGGAGACCCTGGCTGGGAGTCCTCATGACATTCTCCTGAGAAAAGGTCACGTGAGTTCTATTTTAGGAAGGTATTAGAGAATGAGACAGTTTGTGTGAGCATGGGACCCCGGACCCCTGTTCTTTAACAAAGAACAAAAATTCAACAAAGTGAATTTCAAAGGCCTAAGTGGCTTTATTAACTGATTCATGAATGAGGGGGCACCCTATCTATCAGGTAAAGGGGAGCTCTGAGGAGTTGCATAAAACGGAAGGTTTTTATAGGAAGGAGGGTGGGGTATGGAGATTATTAGCAAAAGAAAAGAAAGGATTGCCTCTGGTAAATTCACTTTCCCTAAGGGGTTAGAGGGTCTTATCATGACTTCATCTTCCTTTGGGGGTGGTGGGGACGGTATGTGACAGATTACCTCACTGGTGCTGATGAGAAAACCCTCGACTGACTCAGGTAAGACTACATGTCTGGAGGAAGTTGAAACTACAGTTGTTTTAGGTATTAAGCCTCCTGTTGGTGATGTGGCCTAGCATAAGCGACTCCATTTGGGGCCTATGGTTTTTCTTTTTGACGCCGTATAAAGGAGTGTCATCCTCGGGACACCTGGGTGGCTCAGTCGGTTAAGTGTCTGACTTTGGCTCAGGTCATGATCTCGCAGCTCGTGAGTTCAAGCCCCGCGTTGGGCTCTGTGCTGACAGCTCGGAGCCTGGAGCCTATTTCAGATTCTGTGTCTCCCTCTCTCTCTCTGACCCTCCCCCGTTCATGCTCTGTCTCAAAAATAAATAAACGTTAAAAAAAAATTAAATAAGTAAATAGATAAAGGAGTGTCATCCTATACCCAGTTCTACTGTGGATTGTCCTATAATTCAACTTAATGCTGACAATATCTACCTGGAAAGAACATCAGATCCCAAAGGTTAAGGGCTCAGTCCTGTAAGACTGTCCCCCCACCCCCACTTCAGATGCCAGATTGTCACCTGTGCCTCTGGACCCGCCAGCTGTAGAAGAGAGGTTCCAATGACCTTCTCCTTGGGTTCAATTAATTTGCTAGGGCTGCTCACAGAACCCAGGAAACCTGTTTACTTACTAGATTACCAGTTTATTACACAGAACATTAAAGGCTATGCATCACCAGTTAGATGAAGAGATACATAGGACACAGCATAGGAAAAGGCCAGGGAGCCTCCATGCTCTCTGAATCTGTGTGTTATGTGTTCACCACCTGGAAGCTTTCCAAACCTCCTCCTTTTGGGTGTTTATGGAGGCTTCATTACCTAGGCACAATTAATTAAGTTTTCTGGCCATCGGTCTCCAGCCCCTAGCCCGGTAGCTGGGGGATTGGGAAAGGAGGGAAGGTTCTGCCCCTCTAATGGAGCTGTTGGTTCCTTCAGCAACCAGTCCCCACCTTTAGGCATTTGTCATTAACATAACAAGACACTTTTGCTGCTGTCATCACTTAGGAAATTCCAAGCATTTTAGGAGCTGTGTGCTAGAAATGGGTCAAAGACCATATACATCTCTTATAAATCACAATATCACTTCCTTCCTATACAGCCTCAGGCTGAAAGGTTGACATATTTCTGCCTGCTGCTGTTACTTGTAAAACCCTTTGTCTCCCATAATTCCTACGTACCCACTATATGCTAGTGTTATGTAGAAAAGAGAGGATCTCCCTGTGTTGATCCGGGGGCACTGAAGAGTTTTTGAGGTCCTGTGTGACCTCAGAGGACATCGAGGCCATTTGGCTGGTAGAACCTCAGGAAATGTTACGAACTTATTGTGTATGCCACACCAAGAGAGGCAGGAAGAGTCCCTGTCTGAGGACACTTGGGAGAGAGAGAAGGTCTCTAGAATTCTGTAGACTCTAAAATTGTAATTTGAAGTCTCCCTTGGTTTTAGTCCATGACCAACAGTATCAACAGTATGAATGCTGAGTTTATTCACCTGTCAGGTAACAAAGTCATTGAATATTTCCCTGAGACAAACTGGGTAGAGGAACATGGAATCTTCTGGAGGGGGATGGGATGCTAGAGTCACGGTGGCTACACTAAGGATAGAAATTTTGCAGTTAGGAAGGGGGAAGGAGTCCGTAGGTCTGTATGTGGTTGGTTAAAATAAGTCCCGTTGTTGACTGGGTATTAAGTCACCCCAGGTACTGAATCATTTATTAGAATTGGCTACTTACAATCTGTCATGGGGAAACCTAACATTCAACGTTAATGTGTCCTAAGCAAGTGTTGCACTGAGGGCAAAGTTTTACTTTCACATTACCCACATCTGTGAGGGGGGTTATGTGTGGGATGGGGTGGGAAAGAGGTATATTGTCACTTCAAATTTGGTTGCAACCTTGGCAGATGTTTCCAAAGCTCTAGCTTGTTCAGGAGGCTTTTCTCATTTTTTTAAGATTTCACATAAGCTAGGCCTTATTTTCTTGGCCTCCGATGCCAAACTTCAAAAAACTTAAATTTTTAGTTTCAGTTACAAAACTTTAGGAGACTTTATGGGCCTTTGTACAGCCAAAGACCTACTTGGGAGGTAAGTAAGGCTCCCTTGTTAAGCATGTCTTAAAGGGAGTTTGTATTTTGTAACTTTCACTTGGAAAGGATTATAGATTCACAGAAAGTTGCAAGGAAGTGTACAAACAAGTCCTGTTTACCTCCCTAATAACATCTTGCATAGCAATAGTAAAATATCAAAGCCAGGTGGGGCACCTGGGTGGCTCAGCCGGTTGAGCATCTGACTTTGGCTCAGGTCATGATCTCGTGGTTTGTGAGTTTGGGCCCCACGTCAGGCTCTGTGCTGACAGCTCAGAGCCTAGAGCCTGCTTCGGATTCTGTGTCCCCTTCTTTCTCCGCCCCACCCCTGCTTGTGCTCTCTCTCTGTCTTTCAAAAATGAATAAACATTAAAAAAATTTTAAAAAATATCAAAGCCATGTAATGGACATTACTACGATGCACAGAATTACTGAGATTTCACCAGTTATATCTGCATTCGTTTATGTGTGTGCTCATAGGTCTGTGCAGATGTATCACATATATAGCTTCCTGTAACTTCTAACGCAATAAAGATACAGACTGTTCCATCACCATAGGATCTCCCAAGATAACCCTCTATGGCCACATCCACTCTCTCACTCCCATTCCCAACCCTGACAACCATGAATCTGTTCTCGTCCATCTCTATCACTTTATTTCAAGAATATTACATAAATGAAACCATTCAATATGCAAACTTTTGAGACTGACTTTCACTACACGTAACTTGAAAGGAATATATTTTGACCGAGGTTTATACAGCTCACAAAAACTGCCTTCATTCAGCATAGCATTACAAAATTTCTTTAATTTCAGTCCCGAAACACAACATATCCCACCCCTCTGACATCTGTGAGATATAGATCAGGGATAAACACTGCCAGGTCCTTATCCAGCTTCTGAGATCATATGTGAACCTTCTATAGCCAAAACAGAAATCATAGGGTGTATTTTTTTCCCCCAGATTGCAAGCTGTTATTAGCATTTCCATGTCCAGAGGACATGGAAAATTTTCAGAGATGTTCTTTAGAAGTGTTTAACAACGCTGTCTGCATATTAGAATCACCTGGGGGAGCTTTAAAACATTCCAGAGCCTGTGAACCACAAACCAATTAAATCACATGGGAGTGGGGACAGGAATAGATTTTTTTTTTAAAGCTCCCCAGGCAATTCTAACTGGCTACCAAATATGAAAACTGTTCTAAAACAATTAGCTGCACGAGAGAGAGGTGCTCAAAACTTGGGGTCCTGGAAGTAAATCAGTTTCACCTGCGTAATTGGGGAACACCACAAAAGCTTAGGCTTTTTCCTCCTTGACCTCAGGGTGCTTCGTTAGCTCCCGAGGTGATTCTGATGCTCCCCAAAGTCTGAGAACCACTGACTCAGAGCACTGTCCTCACACTAAAATCACCTGTAGGGTTTTATTTAAATACTGATGGATGTTCAGATCCCACAGCCAGAATGTTTGTATTTCACTGCTCTAGAGTACAGCCTGGGCATTCTTTTTTGTTTTATTATGTTTTAATGTTCCCAAGGTGATTCTACTATGCCTACTGAGTTATGGAATTAAAAAAACAAAATTTAAAAACGAACACAAAGTATATATTCGTCTCTCTGGATTCATTTAATGTCAGCTAGTGGATGAGTATGTGAATTTCCAAGACGTAGCCTCCTTGGAATTATATCAGTTCTCTGCATGGTCTTTAAGGCTGTAGCCCACATATACACCCAGGGTTGCACATCCCTTACCAGCTCTCCCGTACCCCGGTGGACAAGCCCTCTACTTTGGAAGTCAAGTTTCCTCTGTAGAAATGGAAATAAACTTACCAAGTTCATGGCAACCTCTTGCCTTGCTGCCTTCTGGCAATACGATTTTCACCTGAGGAGAGCAAAACCAGAAATTAAGAATCTAACTGGGCAACAGGTGCCTGGGTGGCTCAGTCGGTTAAGCGTCCGACTTAGGCTCAGGTCACTGTCTTGAGGTTCGTGAGTTTGAGCCCTGCATTGGGCTCTGTGCTGACAGCTCGGAGCCTGGAGCCTGCTTTGGATTCTGTGTCTCCCTCTCTTTCTCTTTCTCTCTCTCTGTCCCTTCCCCACTCGTACTCTGTGTGTCTCTCTAAAAAAGAAACAAACAAGGAACAAATTATAAAAATCTAACTGGGCAGGCAATGAAGGGGTGCATAAGGCCAGGAAGGGAGAGTGCCCCGAGACCCTGTGTGGCTCTCGCACAGCAAGCTTTGCACATCTCCACTTACTTCATCTGATGCCCCCAGGAATCTCAGATACTAATTTGAAACATTAACAGCAGGGTTGCATCTATAGTTGAGCCTTCCAGGACTGCCATTTGGTAGGTCAGAAATGGTCTAACAATGTCAATTTCACAGAGTGCAACACCATACAAAACACAAATGTGTCTTAACTCTTTGGTCCAAGTGTGTTTTCTGTTTAGGTTGATAACAGGGGATGTGACAAATTCTTACCACCTGTCATGGCGTCCGTTACATCTCCGTGTATCGCATGGAGTGCATCTCCATTATCGCACCTATTCAGAAATATGTGACCAAGACCCTAATCCTAATGTAACAGTTCAAGGTTTAGTATTCGAAAAAAAATAATCACTTGGATTGGTTTGTTCGTTTGTTCGTTTGTTTATTTATTTATTTATTTATTTATTTATTTATTTATTTATTTATTTATTTATTTATTTATTTATTTATTTATTTATTTATTGCGTCCTGACGGAGCCAGTCAGTCTGGTTAGCAAGCAAGTCTAGGGTGGGTCCTAGGAATCCACTAAACAAGTGATGAAGGAACCAGAGGCAATCTGATAGCAAAGCACAAGCTAACACCCCACAAGCGACCCTCCCCCCACCAGGAGGGATCTATGTGACATTCCTCAGGCACTCCTGGCTGCCCAAGAGCAAAGGACAGGGAAAAACAAGCGGTTAACTGATAGAGATCACAGTCTTGCAAGACAAGAGTCTTCATTGCTTTGCAACTGTCTTAATGAGTTACAAGGAAAAAAGGCAATCTCTGGAAATCTATAGAGTCAATTTCCTGGAGCCCTAACATCACCCTCCCCTCCACTGGCGTGGGGAACAAAGAAGAAAATGTAGGTAAAATTAAATTTCCTTACAACCTGGAGCCCACTGACAAATATTCGAGATAGGCAGAGTAAAACATTCCTCCAAGAAACTCCCAACTGTCTTAATGTTAATGCCTTACTAAGGGAAAAATAACTTTAGCTCTACAATTCGCAAGGCCTCCAGTATCTTAAGAGTCCTCTTTATCATATGAAATTCCTTTTGGAAACCTCCCTTTTCCTTTATGCCCCCCTGCCCAGCTCCATAGTATATAATCAGTCACTCTTCACAACCCCAGTGTAGCTCTTTCTCCCTGCCCATAGCTCCTGTCTCCATGCTTTAATAAAATCACCTTTTTGCACCAAAGACATCTCAAGAATTCTCTCTTGGCCTTCTGCTCGGGACCCCCACCAGCACTCCAAAACCACATCACAAGTACTGTGGGAGATCCTGAAACAGGTGCACTTACTAATCTATGAAACACCAAACAAATGGAGCCTTTTGGGCTGTTGAGATAATTGTGAAAACCTTGAGTAGCACTCTTGTATGGAGCTCACTTTGTGCCCGGCACTAGTCTAATATATTGATATATTCAACCTTCACAACAGCTCTATGATGCATATACCATCATTATTATTAATTTACAGATTAAAAGACAGAGGTACATAAACATAAAGGGTGCTTGCGTGGTTCAGTCGGGTCGAACTTTCAGTTTCTGCTCAGGTCATCATCTCGCAGTTTAGTAAGCTTGAGCCCTACATCGGGTTCTGTGCAGACAGTATGGACCCGGCTTGGGATTCTCTCTCTCCCTCTCTCTCTGCCCCTCCTGTAGTCAAGCTGTTTCTGTATCTCTCAAAATAAATAAATAAACTTTAAAATTTAAAAAAAAAGAGGTAAATAAACATAAAATTTTATGTACCTAATTTTAATAGGTTTTACTAATCAATGACAGAGCTGGGATTTGAACCTAGGCAGTGTTGGCTCAAAGATCAGCTCTTCACCGCTCCCCTCTGCTAACTGGCCTCGAAGCTGGCCAAGCTCCCCTCATCTACAAAATTGTGGAGAAGTGAGGATGGGCTAGCCCTGCAAACTGGGTTGCAAACTAGAACAAGTTGCTTTAACTGGCCTTTCTCCCCAGTAAATGGAAACGTTGGATCTGGAATTCTTAAAATTTTGTGAAACTAGAAATCACTTTTAAAAAGCATCAGCCAGTTATCTGAAGCAAGACAGGAACCAAAGTTTAATGTTTGATGCCAGATGCTGGATCGAAATTTCATCAGTTAAGCCTTAGGATTCCTTCCTTCCTTCCTTCCTTCCTTCCTTCCTTCCTTCCTTCCTTCCTTCCTTCCTTCCTTCCTCCCTCCCTCCCTTCCTTCCTTCCTATTTTTCTTTAAAATTTATTTATTTTTGAGAGACAGAGAGAGACTGAGCATAAGTGGGGGAGGGCCAAAGAGGGGGGTGGAGACACAGAATACGAAGCAGGCTCCAGGCTCTGAGCTGTCAGCACAGGGCCCAACGCGGGGCTCAAATCCACAGACCATGAGATCATGACCTGCCCGAAGTCGGAAGCTTAACCAATTGAGCCACTCAGGTGCCCCTATTTATTTGTTTTTAACGTTCATTTACTATATTTTGAGAGAGAGAGAGAGAGAGAGAGAGAGAGAGTGAGTACGAGTGGGGGAGAAGCAGAGAGAGAGAAAGGAGGAGAGAGAGAGAAAGAATTCCAAACAGGCTTCATGCTCAGTCCGAATTGGGGCTCGATTTCACAACTGTGAGATTGTGACCTGAACGGAAATCAAGAGTCAGATGCTTAACCAACTGAGCCATACAGGTGCCCAGGATAAGTGACAGGGATGAACTTCACAGTAGCTAAAACAGAAGAGGGAAAAGGAATTTATTAGTTTACCAACTGACTAGATAGAACTAAATTGTAAGATGGGATCATCCTAACTCTCCCCCATCTCCACTCCCTATTTCCCTCAACACCCCCACTTCCAACTCCTGCTCCCCCCTTCTTGCTCTGGTTTCCTTTGCTTACCTTCTCTGATGTGGTAGCAAAAGTGGCCTGGGGGTTCAAGTTTTCTACCATTGCATACTTACGTAGCCGGGAATAAACAATAAGGCCATCTCCCTTCTGCCATCTACATCAGGACTCTGGCTCAACTGAGGTCACATGCTCAGCCCCAACCCAATCTCCAAGTCCAGGGAATGGGGTATTGGGACTGCCCAGTCTGCCCCTTTCAATGAGAAGGACAAAACCATTGATCGATAGCCTTCCTACAAAAGCAAGGAGGTAAGGATGAGTATTTCCCAAAAGGGAATTATGTGATCCAGACCAAAGCTTTAATAATCATGTAAGAATAAGGATGATAATTGGCATGAACTATTCTAGGTATCTCTACCTCAATGCCTATGCTCTCCCCACTTCCCAGTTTTTTTGAGATATAATTGACAAATAACATTGTACTAGTTTAAGGTGCACAATATCTTGATCTGATACATGTATATATTGCAAAATGATTACCACAAAAGGTTAGTTACCATCCATCACCTCACAGAGATACCATTTTTTTTTCTTGTGATAAGAACTTTCAAGATTTACTCTCTTAGCAAATTTTCAAATATACAATACACTATCATTAACTGTCATCACTATGCTGTACATTACATCCCTGGAACGTATTTATGTTGTAACTAGAAGTTTGTACATTTTGACTGCCTTCACCCATTTCACCCTCACCCTCCACCTCTGGTAACCACCAACCTGTTCCCTATATCTATGAGTCTGTTTTTTGTAGATTCCACCTAAAAGGGAGATTACATACTATCTCTTTTTTCTTTCTGATTTATTTCACTTAGCGTAATGCCCTCAAAGCCCTCAAGATCCTCAAGGTCTATCCATGTTGTTGCAAATGGCAGGATTTCCTTCCTTTTTAATGGTTGAATAATATTCTATTGCACATATGTAGTACGTTTTCTTTATCCATTCATCCTTCAGTGGACACCTAGATTGTTTCCATGTCTTAGGCATTGTAAATAATGCTACAATAAACACAGGGGTGCAGATGCTGTGCTCTTTTTTAATTGAAATTTTTATGGAGATTATCATAGATTTAGCCAAAGTTTTAAGAAGGAATAGAGAGAGATCTTATGTACCTTTGACCTGGGTATATATGGTTAAATTTTTCATAACTATAGTACAACATTATAAGTAGTATACTGATAATGATAATTTACCAGCTTTATGCAGATTTTCCCAATTATATCTGTACTTATATGTATTCATTTCCATACATTTTATCATCTCATTTTCCTTTTTTTAAAATGTGTTTTTAAATTTATTGTTGAAAGTGAGAGAGAGAGACAGACAGAACGTGAGTGGGGGAGAGGCAGAGACAGAGAGAGACACAGAATCTGAAGCAGGCTCCAAGCTGTCAGTACAAACACCAACACAGGACTCGAACCCATGAACTGCAAGATCATGACCTGAGCTGAGTTGGATGCTTAACCGACGGAGCCACCCAGGCACCCCTCATTTTCCTTTTAATTGCATTGTATGACTTTCACATCATGGGTAGACAATCAAATTCAAGTCATGGTTTCATTAAATGACTAGAAATGGCCAATGTCTCTACTAACATTGCTCTTTAACAAACCAGATCACGGTCATCGCAGTCATGTGTTCCCTGTGTGCAGAAATGAGCTCAGTGTTTTATAGTGGTCTGGGAAGAGGTAGCTGAAAACCTATCAGACAACAGTTTGTTCTACCTACTACATATCATAAGGTGATGACTTAAGTACCTCTTAATAAATGATCTTCAATAAATGTTAGATGTGAGCATGAGCCATATTTTGTGGTCTCTGATACACTGAAAACTTTAACTTTTGGATAGAGGTAGGAATCAGGCCAAGAGAACTCAGGGCTAGGAAGATATTCTCCCATGGATGGAATAGGCCTGACCAGAGGAATAAGAGACTTTGGCAGGGAAGAGGAATCATTTGCAAAGTTCTGAAGTCAGAAGAACAAAGACAAGCACATGTGGAAAACTGGACCCATGTTTGGTTTGGTGAGAAATCACCAAAGGCTGGGAAAGCTGGTAGGACAGGGATGCCTGGAAAGGTAAGAGCAGGAAACGATGGAGGTCCTCCACCCATCCATAGATAGTTGTGCAAGTGTCCTGGGGGATTTAGGCAGAGAAAAATACCCATGAAGTCATCTTTGACATTTGCTGACATGTCTATGGTCTCTGGAAGCCAGGTGGTGGTGTTTTCCTCCTCCCTCCATTCCTTCCTTCTTTCCTTCTTTCCTTCCTTCCTTCTTTCCTCCCTTCCTCCCTTCCTCCCTTCCTTCCTTCCTTCTTTCCTCTTCCATCCCTTGCTTCCTTCTTTCCTCCCTCCCTCCCTCCCTCTCTCCCTTCCTTCCTCCCTTCCTTCCTTCCTTCCTTCCTTCCTTCCTTCCTTCCTTCCTTCCTTCCTTCCTTCCTCCTTCCCTCCCTCCCTCTTTCCCTTCCCCACCTTTAAAAAATTGAGATATAATTGACATACAATAAACCGTTCATATTTAAGTACACAATTTGAGGGGCGCCTGGGTGGCTCAGTCGGTTAAGCGGCCGACTTCCGCTCAGTCACGATCTCGCGGTCCGTGAGTTCGAGCCCCACATCGGGCTCTGTGCTGACAGCTCGGAGCCCGGAGCCTGTTTCGGATTCTGTGTCTCCCTCTCTCTCTGCCCCTCCCCCATTCATGCTCTGTCTCTCTCTGTCTCAAAAATAAATAAACGTTAAAAAAAAATTAAAAAAAAAATAAAGTACACAATTTGATAAATTTAGACATATGTATGCACCCAGGAAACCATCACCACAATCAAGATGGTAAACATGTCCTTCATCCCTGAAAGTTTCCATGTCCCCCTTTCTAATCCTTCCCCCACCTGCTGCAGGTAACCACTGATCTATCTGTATCGCTATAGATTGGTTTGCATTTTCTAGAATTTTAAATATATGAATCATACAGCACGCACTGGTTTTTGTCTGGCTCTTTCATTCACCATAATTATTTTGAGACTCAACCATGCTGTTGTGTCTATCAACATTCCATTTTTTTAAGACTTTATTTTTGGGGTGCTTGGGTGACTCATGTGGTTAAACGTCCAACTCTCGATTTCGGATCAGGTCATCATCTCAGCGTTGTGAAATTGAGACCCACGCTCAGTGTGGAACCTGCTTAATATTCTCTCCCTCTCTTTCTCTCTCTCCCTCTCTCCCTCTGCCCCTTCCCACTCTCTCTATTTGAAAAACAGTACTTTTAAGTAATCTCTACACCTAACACGGGGCTCACACTCACAACCCTGAGATCAAGAGCCCCATTCTCCACTGACTGAGCCAGCCAGGCACCTCTCAAGTTCATTCCTTTTAAGGCACTTAAAAAAAATTGTTTAAATGTTAATTTATTTTTGAGAGAGAGCGGGGAGGGGGGTGGGGGAGAGAGAGGGAGAGAGAGAGAATCCCAAGCATGCTCCACACCCATGAACTGTGAGATCATGACCTGAGTCGAAATCAAGAGTCAGATGCTTAACTGACTGGGCCACCCAGGCGCCCCCCTCTCAATGGACCCTGTAATGGCTGAGTGGTATTCCACTGTGTGGCTACATCCGACCTTGCTTAGCCATTTGTCCAGGGCTTGCTTTATTGACCAGGGAAACCTTTGCCAAAGCTGAGAGCCCTAATGTCCAGCCACCCTGGGTTCCCCATGAGGTCCCCTCAGTGCTATGCTCCCTCACCGTCTTCACCCCTTCCCACTCTCAGCGTCCTCCAGGTAACGAATGCCAGGAACACATCTGCATTCCTTTTCCAAGGCTGCTGTAACAATTACAGGTGGCTTACAACCAAAGGAACTTGTTCTGCCACGTTCTGGAGCCCAGAAGTCTGAAAGCAAGGTGTTGGCGGGGCCTCCTCCCTCCGAAGGCTCTAGGGGAGGATGCCTTTGTGACTCTCCTAGCTTGTGGGGGCTCCAGGCATTCCTTGGCTTGTGGCCGTATCACTTCAATCTCCGCCTCCATCTCCACATGGTCTGCTCCCCTGTTTTCCTGTGTCTCCTCCTTTTCTGTCTCTTACAAGAAAAGCTATTATTGAATTTAGGGCCCATCCTGATGCAGGATGGTCTCGTTTTGAGATCTGCACTTTAATTACACCTGCAGAGACCTTTATTCCAATTAGGGTCACTCCACTTCTCTGGCTTCCTTTCCTTCTGCTTTCCATAGCTCCTCCTGAACGTCGGGTCCGATGATAGACCCAGTTTCAGGCTGTTTCTCCCAGCTTCTGAGCTAAGTGTGATCAGGTGCCATGAAGAGCATCTACCCAGCCCTAGAATAAGCCCTTTCTCACTCCCTCATACAGAAATGTCCCATTGTTCCCCATGGTGTGCATTACCCTTTGTTGTGACGAGTATTAGACCCACTTTGTTCAACTACAGGTGCTGGAATGGGCTGACCAGTGCCCCTTCCCCAGGTATGTCCACCTGGAACCTCAGAATGGAGGTTGGCCAACCTGGAAGGTCAGAGGCTGGGACAGATCCTCTTTAACCCACCTCAATCACATTTAGCTTAGACGTTGGGACAGACTACCCTTTATATGGCTTGTCCTTGGACTGTGATGGAGCAGCCAGGGAAGCAGAAGCAAAGGAAGCCAGAGGGCAGTTGTGACCAAGAATATGCACTCATCTGGGTACAGAGGGCCCTTGTCTGCTGTGGCCACCACACATACAGGTTCTAGCATGCAGTAGGTCCTGTTTGAATACTTAGTGGATGAACAGATAAGAACCTCAGACCTAATTTTTTTTCTCTCTCATTACTCCTGCAGGAGGGGTCCCAATGGAGAAGCTGGCAGCCTATAGCTCATCCAAGGCAGCTCTGACCATGTTTTCAGCAGTCATGAGACAAGAGCTTTCCAAATGGGGAGTTAAAGTCTCTGTCATCCAGCCTGGAGGCTTCAAAACAAGTAAGTGTCTCAGTCCAGGAGCCCCTCAGCGTTCATCCTGGACGGGATTCTGAGGGTCCTTTGTTTTGACAGAGCTCAAACCAAACTCCTCAGTGGTTGGCCAAAGAGGAGTTGGGATAGATGGGCCTCTTTTAATAATAAAAGGGCAGGGTGCCCAGGGGGCTCAGTCGGTTGGGTTTCTGACTTCGGCTCAGGTCATGGTCTCATAATTCGTGAGTTCAAGCCCCCGCATTGGGCTCTGTGCTGACAGCTCAGGGCCTGGGGCCTGCTTCAGAGTCTGTGTCTTTCTCCCCCGTTCACACTCTGTCACTCTCTGTCTCAAAAATAAAAATAAACATTAAAAAAAATAATAAAAGGGCAAGTGCCAGGTTCTTCAGCGTACAGTTGTTCCCCTGCATCGGTTCCACAAAGGAATTTAGTTTTGATGTCATATAGTTTTCTTTTTTAAAATTTTTTTGAATGTTTTTATTCATTTTTGAGAGAGAGAGAGACAGAGGCAGAGCATGAGTGGGGGAGGGGAAGAGAGAGAGGGAGAACAGAATCGGAAGCAGACTCCAGGCTCTGAGCCATCAGCACAGACCCCGACGCGGGGCTTGAACTCATGGACCACAAGAACATGACCTGAGCTGACATCAGGTGCTTAACTGACTGAGCCCCCCAGGAGCCCCTTTAAAGATTTTATTTCTAAATGATCTCTACATCCAATGCGGGGCTCAAACTTTCAACCTCTGAGACCAAGAGTTACATGCTGTACAGACTGAGCCAGCCCGGTGCTCCTTATTTTTATTTTTAAAATTAATTCATTTTTTTAAGATTTAAAAAAATTTTTTAAGTAATCTCGACACCCAATGTGGGGCTCAAACTCACAACCCTGAGCCCAAGAGTCGCATGCTCCACTGACTGAGCCAACCACGCACCCCACCCCACACTCATTTTTTTTAATTGAGAAATATATACACACAGAGTTTAACAAATTACTTTAAAAACTCATGCACTTAACAGCCAGATCAAAAAATAAAGCATTGCCAGTGCCCAGAAGTGCCCATATGATCTCCGTCCAGTCCTAGTCTTCCCCATCCTCAACATATAATCACTTTTTTATTTTTTGTAGCAATTGTTCATTTGCTTTTCTTTGCAGTGTTACATACATGCATGCATCACAAACAATAGGATTTGGCTTTACTGGTTATGGAACTTTGAATGGAATCAGCATGTATGTATTCTCGTGTCTGCTTTTCTCACTCAACATTGCTTTCACAGTTCATCTGTGTGGTTTGTACCTGCAGCTCACTCATTTTCAGTACTCTGTGAACATGCCACGATTTTTCTATCACTGATGGGATATTTGGGTCACCTTGGGACAATTATGAACAATTCAGCTATGAACCCTTTGGCACATGACACTTTCGGTGCTGTACATGTATGTGATTTTTCCAGTGTCACATTCCCAGGAGTGGAATGACTAGTTCATGGGGTTTAATCGTCTTCAGCTTTCGTGGATAATACAAAACCATTTTAAAAAATATTATTCCAGGGGTGCCTGGCTCAGTTGGTTGAGCGTCCAACTCTTGTTTTCAGCTCAGGTTCATGATCTCAGGGTCATGAGATCAAGCCCCATGTTGGGCTCTGCACTGAGCACGGAGCCTGCTTAAGATTCTCTCTCTGTCTCTCTCTCTCTCTCTTGCTCTCTCTCTCTCCCTCTGCCTCTCTCCCCTGCTCATGCTCTCTAAAACAAACAAAACAACAAACAACAACAATAATAGTAATAAAATAAAATAAATATTAAAAAAATATTGTTCTAGAGGCACCTGACTAGCTCATTCAGAAGAGTATGTGACTTTTGATCTCGGGGTCTTGAGTTTGAGTCCCATGTTGGGTGTAGAGATTACTTAAATAAACAAAACTTTAAAAATTTTTAAAAAAATATTGTTCCAATTTATACTCCTGTCCTTCCGCTATAGGTCCTAATCTGTATGACAGCCCTGAGCGGTATGCTTAATTGACATCATTTGGCAGGTGTGTGGGGTGGGTGATACATACATGTGGGTATGCGACACACTTTGGTGATTGGCAATCTGAAAGCAGATCTCTAGGTGCAGTGCTCAGTCCTCTCTTTCTATGAGGCTGCCCTCAGTCTAAAGGTGATCCTGATGGGCTCTCTCAAGGCAAGAGGCCAGACAGTGGAAGGCTGAGGACTCAAGTTTGGAGAAGGATGCTCAAAGCTGGGGTGGGGTGGAGGGTGGGGGACACAAGAAGAGGAATCTTCAGAGAGAAAAAGAGCTTCTGAAGACATTCAAGGAGACATACCATATTTTTTAGTTCCTGCAATAGAAATAGCTAAGATTCCATGATTAGCAGGTTTTAAGCACTTTACATACACAATTTCACTTAATCCTCACCTAGAAGGTAGGCATTGTAATGATGTGGTTTGAAGTGTTGGGGTTCAGAACCAAAGGTCATGAAAGAATTCTGAAAAAGAAAGTTTTCAGTGCAAAAAGGTGGTCTTATTAAAGCACTGGACCTGTGGGCAGAAAGAGCTGTACTCGGGTTGTGAGGAATGACTGATTATATACTTCGAAGTTAGGGAGGTAAGGACAAATGAAGTATCCAAAAGGATTTTCATTTGTTAAAGACTTATAGGGTCCTGGAGATCTGGCTATCGTCAAGCTAAGGTTGCTTTTGGCTTCTAGCAAAGTATTAACCTTAAGATGGAGACTTCGAGGAGGAATGGGATACTCTGCCTGCCTAAAGTATTTTATTTGTCAATGGGCTGCAGGTTAGAAGGTAACTTAATTTTATGTACATTTCTTTTGCCTTGTTTTCCACATCATTCCCCCCTGAACAATTTTGACCCTTAAATCTTTAAGGTTGTTGAGGGTGGAAGGTCTTCCCTTCTGTAACTTCTTCCTGCTGAGTAGGGGCACAGAGATGTCCCTACCTGTGGGTCAACATTGGTCAGGTGGGGAATTTCTATATAGGAGTTACTAAAGGCCAAGGTAGCCAATCCAAGGTAGATAACATATATAAACCTCCTTGAGTAGAAAGGATCATTTATCAGCTGGAAGTTACGTCCGTGAAGGAGTCTTGGCACCAGGCAGGGAGACATCAGAGAAGACAAGAAAATAAGGTTGATATTATTTGGAGAAAGGGAAGCCTGAATAAAAGACTTTTGATAGTTGCCCAAAATGTTCCTCTAGTCCAGGAGTTTAACCAATCACTAAAGGAAAGAGACCGATAGTTTAATGTGCCAATTTGAATATTTATAGCTTTTAGCAATCCTGCTACATGCTTGTGATATCTGGAATATATGTACAACATTCTGTTTTTATGATAGCACATGTTCCAGCCTGTGCAGTAGTTAAAATATCTAATGCCATTTGGAGAGTCATTTACGGCCTTAATTGTGTAGCAAGTGGCATTAGCCATCACCTGCTGTTTTGTTTAGCAAGCAGTCAGGTAATTAATAAGAGGCACCTTTATGGAAACAAAAGAAAAATATAAGTTGATGGGTAGAGCAAATTATAAACCCAGTGTCTGAGTCCTGAGTGCTGCCAGGGAGAAGATTTTTAGATGTCAAGCTCTAAACATCCTCAGATAGAGTGGAAACAGGTGGCTGAATAGTATGGGTTTTTCTGGTTTGTAATTCAAATGTCTCTGCTGATCCTTTTGAATGGCCCATATAAATGGGGGAAAGGAAAATGAGAAAGAAATGTACAACCATCATTTTCATTTAAAGAGAAGTCTGAAGTCTTCCACAGGTTCACAAGAATAAGAAGGCACCCTTAGCTGGCACACTGGATTCCTATGAGGAATGTAGAGGGTTGTTGTTGTTGTTGTTTGTTGTTGATTTTATTTTAGAGAGAGAGAGCACAAATTGGGGAGGGAGGCAGAGGGAGAAAGATGGAGTCTTGAGCAGGCTTCATGCTCAACTCAGAGCCTGATGTGGGGCATGATCCCTTGACCCTGGAATCATGATATGAACCGAAATCAAGAGTTGGATGTTCAACCAACTGGCTGAGCCACCCAAATGCCCCAGGCAGATACGGATTTAATTTTTGAGTCCACGAGGAATGTCCTTCTAATTTTATGGCTGTGGGAGTATGACCCAGTAGGGGCCTTTTCATTTCAGAATTAAATCTCCTGCTGTATTAGACTTTCAATTCTTTAAATAAACCTTGTCTCCTGGGTTTATATGGAGTGGGTTGCTAGTAACTGTCAGATCAGGTTTAGGGAGGATATAGTTTGCATATTCATTTAAAGAGATTTATGAATTAAAACCTGGCCTCAAGTAAATAATTTCAATTTTTTTTAACATTTATTTATTTTTGAGAGACATAGAGACAGAGCACAAGTGGGAGAGGGGCAGAGAGAGGGAAACACAGAATCCAAAGCAGGCTCTAGGCTCTGAGCTGTCAGCACAGAGCCTGACATGGGGCTTGAACCCACGAAAAGTGAATAATTTAATAAAACACTATAGTCTTTACCTACTGGTAGGTACCTATAGTGAGAAAAGGCTTTTCATATACAATGGTTGGGGAAATCCATCCCATTTTCCAGTTGTTCAAATAATTGTATGCCCGTGGGTCTTGTTATTATCCCCACAGAATAACAAGCAAGATGGTCCTATACATGGGCTATTTCTCTGAAGTTTACCTCCAGTTGTCCAGCATCAGTTTTTAGGGCTTTTAGGGAAAAGGCAGTTTTAGTTTTTAATGACTTTAAATTAAGAGAATGGAAGAAGATTGGAAACCTAACTCAGGGAGAGTCTTAGCCAAATATTTGAGGAAACCAGAAGAATTCAGCATCTAGTCTAGTTTATAATAAGTAGTATTAGAATTTAATATCTACGAAGATGTGTTATTGAAACCTAATTTTTCTCTGTAATTGCCCTCATTTCCAGAGATAGCCAAATAACTACTAATTCATTTGTAAAAACAAATCCAATTTTAACAAACTCGGCCTAATTACTTACACAAGCTCAGCAAGGATAGTGATTGATCATATGGATTTTTTAAAATCTGCTTTGTTGGAACGTTTTATAAGGAATCTCTAGATTTGAACTTTTGTAACCTCTCTAGGGCAGAAGCCAAGCCAAGTACTTGCCATCAGACATGCCTGCAATACCTGTAGATTTGGGTGAATTCCTCTTCATGAGGTCCCCATGCCAGGGGAAGTGACATTCTTTCCTCACGTGGTAAGGCTGCTGGGAACTCTGTAAGCAAGGCATCAGGCCAACATTTCCAAGGGGCTTTATTTCGCCACGTTTCATAAAGTCAACCCTAGTTCCTTAAAGCTGTCGGGTCATATCTGTCTATGCATGTCTCTTAAATAGGACATTCCAGCCAAAGCCTTGGGAAAATAACCAATATTTCCAATGGTGTCCTGTTACATAGTCTTATTGAACTTCTGCAAATAACTGTAGTTGCCATGAAGGAAAGAACCCTCACTGAGAGTTTTCGAATTTCAGAGGGTACAGGTAGGGAGAAAAGTTAAATGCTTTAATTTGTTCACCAATGAATACTTTATCACACTTCTGAAAGTCATAGATATCTTAAGAGAAAACTTCCTTAATCTGGAAGAGCAAGCATTAGAGAGCCGGCAATGTTTCAAACAAGAGTCGCAAAAACTAAAAACTATCATCATCTTCCTTAATTTACTTAAAGTTACTAATTCTTGTTCAGTTTGAATGCAGCTTTTTAGTTAGTTCTCGAAATTCTTACCAATTTTAGTTTTATGATTTTAAAGATATCAAAAACCTGTATTTGTCCAAAGCCCTTTCTATGAGTCTCCTTGAAGATGAAACATGTTTTGCAAGAGAATAAGAACAAGAACTATAAATGACAAAAGACTCAACAATCGGAATGGTTAAAGATTTGATTAGAGTTCATTACAGCTGGCAAGGAAATCCAGTTATTTCTGTGACACAGAGCTCTTCAATAATTAGAATATTAAGTAATAGTCTTATACCAGAACATATTAAAACATATTAAAACTTTAGGAATTTCATCTCTGGAATAGTTATCGCATTTACCCAAACAATACCTAAGGCTTATTATTTGTTTAACAATGCTTCCAGAGTCACTTAACATACCAAAGAAAAAGGCCTAATTAGCCAAAAAGATTTCATTGACAGTTTAAATACTGGGACGTGTGTTAAAAAACCTCAGAAAGTTATAAAGCACATGCCTAAATAAGACCACAGGTCATTACAAAATTTAACACTTAATTATTAAAAAAAAACTTTTTTAACGTTTATTTACTTTTGAGAGAGAGACAGAGTGCAAATGTGGGAGAGGAAGAGAGTGAAGGAGACATAGAATCCGAAGTAGGCTCCAGGCTCTGAGCTGTCAGCACGGAGCTTGATGTGGGGCCCCAACTCACGGACTGTGAGATCATTACCTGAGCCGAAGTTGGACACTTGACCGACTGAGCCACCCAAGCCCCCCAAAACTTAATTATTTATTTAACCAAGGTGGCAATACGAGATTCCAAAGGCAAACGTGTCTGGTTATATAGTTGTTAGCAAAACTCAGCTCCTATGGTATTGAGAAGTTTTAACTGTGTAATCAAAGACCTGATAAAGACAAAACATAAAAGTTTTGATTTTCTGGGCAGACAGAAGAGAAAAAATAAAAACTTGTTGTTTACATTTTCTTATCAAGAGCAGATCAACAATCCAAGAAAACTTTGTCTTTTGAACAAAGAGAAAAGAAGAATTTCAACCTTATACCTATATACTTTTAAAATCCATTAATTTCAACCCGAGTCCTGACCACATATAAAATTCCTTTGCAAAGATTTCCCTCCATAAACCTTCTACAGTAACTTTTAAAATTCATAGTTGCTTCCCTTATTTCCATCAGTCTCAAAGACATTTAGCAGAAGAATTTTAACTCTTAGAAGCCCAAGTCTCCAGTGAAAACTAAGTAGTAACCAATTGTGAACTGTTACACCAGAATTCTTTAGACGGCAAATTTGTGAATCTATTAAGCACAAGACATGTTTTCCGACGGACCCAAATATTCTTAGTTTCTCTGCAGTAGGAAACCAAAAGCACAAACCTATTTTTAGTAATCAGTTCTTCAGCACTCCATCCTATTTGGAAAAGCTTGGATGTCCAATGAATTCAATTCCATTTCATCATCCCAGCAAAACTTTATAAAGTTTCGGGTTACTAATGACTTTGAAAGCTATCTTAACAATTACCCAAGAAAACTTGGAGACAGACAAAGTTAACCATCATTTTAAGTCATCTTTTTGCTGACAAATGGCAAGAGAGATAACACGAGCTTATTTGCCCTTCAGTAAACCTAGGTAGCATTAAAAGTTTCAATTAGTTTCAATACTGAATTATGTTCCCCCTGAGTCCACTTAAAAGTCAATCAATTTGTTCCCCATTGTTAATTTTTACCTGGGACACAGGTGGAGAAATCTGAAGTGGGCAGTGTAAGTCCAATGGGGGTCTCTGCCCTCCTTGACAGCGAGGGGAGGAGAAGGAACCAATGGCGCTGGAGGCGCCCGAGATGCTACTGGAGCCAGTCGTGAAGGCTGTGCATGAAGGTGGTGCAGAAACAGGAGGAGGGGGAAGGCAGAAGAGCCTTCCACTAAAGTGGAGGTCGGCAGTCCACGTCAGGCCAGAGAAGACCGGGAACTTCCTTGAAATTAAAGGCATTTTGGCAGCTGTTTGGGAATAGTCCTTAAAGTCCCCAGCCCAAGATAGACTTACCAGAGACAGTTGGTTCCAATTATAGCCATTAACCTGGGGAATGAAGGAGGGAGAAGCCCCCACATCTATTAGGAGGAGAAACAGAGAGAGACTCAGTGTTTCTTTTGTCAGGGATGGCCTGTGTTTCCTCCAGCAACCTGGGTTTATTCGGAGAAGGCTTATTTAGACAATTATCATCCAGTGTATCAGGAGGGGGTTTACTGGCCAAACACATTCTGCAAGAGGCTGTTAAGCAGGGTCCTCATTTAGGGCCGTGTGGGTCTGGACCTAGGGGTACTTCTATCCATTTCCCCGGTTTCCCACAGGAGAGATCTAACTTAGAGGTCACACTAAGGCCATGCAGTGTTACAGATCAGTCCTTTCTTAAATTTTGCAATCTGAATTGTTTCCAGGGGGTTAAAAGGCATTCCAAAGGAGAGTCCTTGGGAACTGAAGAGAGAAGATCCGTTATCAAAAATCCCCTCTGATTCCCAGGTGGCGTCCCACACAGTAAATGCCATAGGTCCCTGTTGTCAAAGCGACCCAAGGTGTCCCTTGAACAAAACTGCTGTGATCACCACCTTGCTATAAAGTCCCCGTAGGAAGGATGCTAGCATCCCTCTGCTTCCTCATCAAATCCTACACTACAAACAGGTGCCAGTGAATGGACTAAAATACCCTACCTTGCTGTGAAGGCCTTCAAGAACCCACCGTTTTTAACCCATGGAAAACATTAGAAAGGTTTTGACAAGGGGAAATTACCCAATTCTGTAGTTTAAGTAGTTGGTAGAGGACATTGATGGAAAACAGCAGAGACAGAAATCCATCACGGTCTAAGCGACATTCCAACACAAGTAATCTTTATAGCCAACTTCTCTAGGAAATGGTCCTAGTTGGGCTTTCATTGAATTGGGTACTGGTTTCAGCTGGCTCTGAGTGGAGTGCTCGCATCCAGAAGAGGCTAGACCAGGGGATCCCTTTAGACCAATGAGAGGAAGCTTCACACAGGAGTCTTAAGATCAGCAGCTGTGCTAGTCATTAGGTGGCTGTCCTGTGCCCAAGACAGACAGACAACTTTGTATAAGGACAGGAATAAAGAAAAGCCCTCAAGTTTCTGAGTCTTATTACCGTTCCTGCCTGGGTACTAACTTCCAGCCCAAAGGTAGGCTTTCTCCTCCTGGTAGGGTAGCCATGGGCTAGAGGATCGCAGCCTGAGCAATCGACATGAGAATGTCCCAATAAGACCATACTCCTTGAAAAGCCGGATAGGAGAGCAAAGGGAGGAGAGAGGAAGGACTCGCCAAGTTTGCCCCGAGGCTCAGAGTCCAGGTGAAAAGACTCAAAGCCCCACGTCAGGGCCCCAAAATGACGTGGAAAATTGTTGAAGGCCTGGAGGCCTGGATGTTGGCAAGCCAAGGTTGTTTTTGCCTCTGGCGAAGCATTAACATCAACATTGAGAGTTTCTGGGGGAATAGTTTATTTTGCCTGCCTGATGTATTCGTCAATGGGCTGCAGGTTATAAGGAAATTCAATTTTATGTACGTTTCTTTTGCCTTTGTTCCCCACATCAGTAATATTCCCATCCTGTAGGGAGAAAGCTGAGCCTCAGAGAAGTTGGGAAATTTCCCAAGTCACAGAGGTGGTATGAGTCAGAGATGGGATTTGGATCCAAGTGACCTCAACAATTTCATTGTGTATAGCCCCAAAGTGGCAGCTAGTGGGTGTCAAAAGTGGCAGATGAGTTGACAAACTTCTGGTGGCTTTGTCGCCAGTAAAGAGAGCCTTGAGGACTCTGCACAGGGTACTCACAAGAATGGTTAGAAAGTCCATGAGGTGTTTAGAGAGGAAGAGGAGAGGAAAAGGAATCCCTCACCTTGGAGAAAGCCGAGACAGGGAGAGGTAGCTGGAGGAACAATAGTTCACACAAACATGTTTTTCAAGACCCAGAAGCCTCGGGAGTAATTGTCAGAGTAATCATTTCTTTAAGTGTGGTATTGTGCTTTCATGAAAAGTAATGAGCAATTGAAATCCTTTTGCATTTCGGTGGGTATAATTGGATTTCACTGGCTTACATTTCACAGTCAGGCTCCCCCACAGACCCAATATCCCATATCCAGGAGTCACTCAAGCTGGTAAACTAAGGATCATCCCCATAGCAATCCCAGAGCAATCCCACACTTTGCAGGAGGGAATGTGAGGTTCTGCATCCTTTGTGGAAAGTAATCTGGCAGTAGGTATTAAAATTCAGAATGCATGTGCCTTTTGACCACGCAGCCACACTGTAGAGGCTGCCTGCAGACGTAAAACGCTAAAATACAAAAGGATGTGTTATGCAAGACTGTTTATGGCAGCGTCACTGAAATGGTGAAATCTAGGAATGACTGGAAAGTCCTTTGATAGAGAAGTGGTTGCCTAAAAGCTGTTCAATGGGAAATTTCTGCTGCTCTGGTTTAAATCTATAGCCATTGACTTTCGGAGGCAGGTCTGTGATTTATTACTCAGCAAACAAACAAGCAAATCTTTGGAAATCCTGTATAGTATGATCCTTTGGGCATTTTGTTCCTGGTAAAATAAGATTAAACCAAAGCCTTTTTTTTTAAATTAAAAAAAAATGTGTATTTATTTTTGAGAGAGAGAGAGAGAGAATGTGAGCAGGGGAAGGGCAGAGAGAGAGGAAGACACAGAATCTGAAGCAGCCTCCAGGCTCCAAGCTGTCAGCACACAGCCCCGTGGGGGGCTTGTACTCATGAACTGTGAGATCATGACCTGAGCCGAAGTCGGACGCTTAACTGACTGAGTCACCCAGGCACCCCCAAAGCCTTTTTTAAAAGTTTGTTTATTTCTGACACACACAGAGAGAGAGAGAGAGAGAGATTGATTGATTGAGAGTGCAAGGGAGTAGGGGAGGGGCAGAGAGAGAGTGGGAGAGAGAACCCCAAGTAGGCTCTGCATTGTCAGCTCAGAGCCAAACGCAGGGCTCAAACTCAAACCGTGAGATCATTACCTGATCTGAAATCAAGAGTTGGACATTCAACTCACTGAGTCCCCCAAGCGGCCCTATGTGTGTACATGTTTGTATAAACAAGGAAAGAATGTAGAAAGACACACAAAACTCTAAGTTACCTTAGAAGAGATTAATTTTAAAAACATATACATTGGGGCGCCTGGGTGGCTCAGCCGGTTAAGCGTCCGACTTCAGCTCAGGTCACAATCTCGCGGTCCGCGAGTTCGAGCCCGTGTTCGGCTCTGGACTGATGGCTCAGAGCCTGGAGCCTGCTTCCGATTCTGTGTCTCCCTCTCTCTTTGCCCCTCCCCCGTTCATGCTCTGTCTCTCTCTGTCTCAAAAACAAATAAACGTTAAAAAACATTAAAAAAAAAACATATACATTTCATTATTTACTTTATTTTACATAATGAACAGGCATTGCTATAATATTTTAAAGTAAAGGTATATATAATTAAATTGTATATAATAAGCACCCATTGTTTCTATATCAAATATGTTTATATATTTAATTACATATAATTTATATGCTAAAATTTAAATGCATAAGTTATATATTGTTTAAAATTATATTTATTAAATAGATAGGATGATAGTTAACATTGTGTATTTAATTTTATACATAGAAGTTGGTATTGCTTCTATATTAAAAAATTATACATAAATGTATATACACATGTTCATACATATTATATATATTGTATACATTATATTTTATATTGTATATAATAATCATGAAAACAGATGTAATAGAATGTTTGTGGCAACACTATTTGTAAGACCCCCAAATTGGAAACAACTCAAATGCCCATCACAGTATAATGGATAATTTATGGCATATTTACACAATGGAAAACCACAACGAGAATGACCACACAATACATGGATGAATCTCAGAATGTACTGTGTGATTCCATTTACATAATGTCCAATGCCAGGCAAAACTGCTCCATTCTGGTCATTGGGACAGAGGATCCTGGGAAGGGGGTTGGGAGTGGAGGCTCCGAGGCTGGCTTGTTTTCTCTTCCTGCTGCTGGTTACACAGGCTATTCAGCTTGTGGAAACCTAGACATGTGTGTACTTTTCCATACGAATGCTGAGAAGTGTATTACATACCATTATAAAGCTCATTTAAAAAAAAGCCATTTGGGAATGCCTGTCTTTCCAACAGAAGCCAGTTCACAAGGGCCTGCTTCCCTGGTAGGGTCGGACACGTCCAGTCTGGCCTCCCCAGAATCTGAGCCTCCCTTCTTGCATCACAGGTATCGCGGGCACGAGTGAAATGTGGGACAAGCTGGAGCAGGACATCCTGGACAACCTTACCCCCGAAGTGCTAGAGGACTATGGGCAGGACTATATCCTTGAGCAACGGGATTATCTCAAGTTCACCAGCAGGTGTAGCAACATTGATATGTCCCCTGTGCTCCTGGACATCCGGCATGCCGTGTCTGCTAAGAGCCCCTTTGCCTTTTACTCGCCAGGGGCGATGGCTTATCCAATGCTCTGCTTTGTTTCATTTAGTCCTACTGGCATATTTGATTATTTTAGCAAAAAGTTGCATCACTTTAGAGGGAGCATGCCCAAGGCGCTAACTAAGCAGGCCTAACTGAAGAACAAGGCATGTAGGCAAATATGTGAGGAGTGTTAGTCTTGGAATGAAAGGGAAACCTGAACTTCCCATTAAAGTTGTGGTTTCCTACCTTGTATTTCCTGTGAAGTCTGTTGGTTGAATAGGAATTAATGCTGAGAAGGCTGGTGGCTAGAAATGACCCCCGTGACGAATGTGAATTGAGGGTCAGCCTGCTCTGCACACATACATTTCAGATATTCTCTCATCTAGTTCTCATTAGAGAACCATGGTAAGTATCTTCACCCCTAGTTAACAGGTAAGGGAATGAAGGATCAGAGAAGTTAAGTTGCCCATTCATTGTCACACAGCCAGCAAAAGGCAGTTCAAATTGAAATCCAGGCTGGATCCCACTGCCTGTCAGAGGAGGAAGACAAAGAGAGGACAGGAAAAATGAGATAGAGAAGGGAAAAAGAGGAAGAACTGGCAAGGGTCATAGTCAAATGGAGTTTTTCTCGCTGTGAATAGACAGCCTGCTGTAACTACTGTATTCAAGGTACTGGTTCAAGTGTGTAATCAGTGCTCTGTGCACCTCCTCTCCCTTCCTCTGTCTGGAGCCCTGGAGAAAATAGGATGAGGCTTCCCATCTCAAGCAGGCCCCAGTGGCCTTTTGGCAGACCCAGGGCATGTGAATGGCTGATTTAGTGTCCATAGTAACTATCACTTTCACCTTCCTCTGAGCATCCCAGGCTGGAAAAGCCAGCATCATTACCGAGAGAAATCAGCCAAAGGGAGCAAGCTCAGATACTAAGAGAGGTGGGGGTCAAGTTCACCTGCAGGGGGCAAAAGGGGAGGAGCTGGTGAACAGAAGGGACATAAAAGGAACTAGAAAAAATAGCAGCTTGACATGAGGGAAGCAGAAGTCCAGACATTATTCATTGCAAACCTCTCTTTGTCCCGTTTTCTGTCTAGAATGTGAAGTTTCTTTCTCTATTTTCCAACCTCCTGGAGATTTTAGGAGGATAAACTCACAATGCTCTGCAATTTTCCCCCAAACTAAAATAATAAATAACAAGATAGTGAGATAAACAGTTATGAAATTATTAATCTGATAAATTTTTAATGGCTATTCATGCCTGGTAGTCATTGCTTTACAGCAGAGCAGAAAGAAAGGAAAAAATAAAAATCAAAGTTTAACTGATGATGTCCAACATAGGCACTTTTTGGAGATGAGAGTCGTCAAGGCCAAAGCTTCCATTGGCTTGATTCGGATGTGGAGGGAGCAGAGGGTTTGTATAACCAGAGTTTGGAGGGGACCTAGGATTGTGTGTTTCACTAAAAGTCAGTGTTTTTTTCATAGCGATCCCTGAACCTCAGCATCAGCATCACCTGGGAACCTATTAGAAATGCAGATTCTCAGAAGCCAACCCAATCATATCTTAGGTTCCTATGGCTCCTGTAACAAATTATGGAAAACTTAGCAATTTGAAACAAAATACAGTAAAACCTTGGATTGTCAGCAACTTGTTCTGCGAGTGTTCCACAAGGTGAGCAAACATTTCTAATAAATTTTAACTTGATAAATGAGCCATGTCTTGCAATATGAGTACTAAGTGATGCCAAATGTCACACGATCACAACTGAGCCAGTATTTCTTGAAATTTGCTTTGATATACAAGTGCTTTGGATTACAAGCATGTTTCCGGAACGAATCATGCTCACAAACCAAGGTTTTACTGTGCGTTTACTATTTTACAGATCTGGAGGTCAGAATTCAGAAATGGTTCTTCCAGGGCTAAAATCAAGTTGTCGGCAAACCTGTGTTCCTTCTGGACGCTCTAGGAGAGAATTCATTTGTTGTTTCTTCCAGCTTCCAAAGACCTCCCATATTCCTTTGCATCGTTCCAACCTCTGCTTCCATGGTCTAGTCTCCTCTACCTCTGCCTTCCTATTATTAGGACGCTTGTGATGGCACTGGGCTCACACGTCATCCAGAATAATCTCCTCATCTCAAAATCTTTAACTTAATCACATCTGCAAAATCTCTTTTGCCACATGAGGTCACATATGGTTCCGGGGAATTGTGTGCCCTTATCATTACTAGAGGCAATTATTCTACGGACCATACCTACTGAACCTGAAATGCTGGGGGTGGGCCCAGCAACTTGTACTGAGCCTTCCAGGTGGTGCACACCCATGTTTGAGAACCAGTGCCCTAGGCCACAGAGTAAGCAGGCTGGGGGATATGTGGTCAGGCCACAGAAGGAGGGGGAAAGCTCTTTGAAGACAGTGGGGAAGAGCTGGAGATACCAGGTTAAGACCTGAGTGTGGGGCCTACTTTCTGTTCTGATGAAAATTCCATGAGGCATGGGGAGAAGGTGCTGGATAGAGATTGAGAGGGTCTGAGAATCCCAGATTGGAGAAGTTCCTGACTGGTTTCCCCCAGGAGGACCTTGGGATTACCTGGGATGGAAGTACAGTTACAAGGTGGTCGATTTAGCTACAGAGAGACTGACAGCCGCTTCCCACTATTCCAATCTTGACTCCCTTGGGCCTGGGTGACAATGGGGAGGTCTGGAAAAGTCACTGAGGCTCCTGGAGACAGTAGGCAAAAGAGCTAAGAATGAGCATCGGGATGCCCATGGGGCCAGTGAGGGGCTGTTATGCCCAGAATTCGTGATCCCCAAAGACCACCAGGGAGCCGAGTCCGATGCAAAAGCAAAGAGCCTTTATTCGAGCTAGCTTGAGCTCAATCCCCTACCTGCACCGACGCAGAGGTGAGATACCAGAGAGAGAGAGAGCGGGTTTCAAGAGCACAAAGGTTTTATAAGGATCATGGCCTTAGCCGATTGGCTGGGGAAGGGTCGTGGCCTCAGCCGATTGGCTGGGGAAGGATAGAACAATGGCTGCCAAGGTGTGGTCCCAGATCAGCTACTGAATCAGAAACTCTGGGGGTGGGGCTCAGCAATCTGTGTTTGAACAAGTCTTCCAGGAGATTCTGATGCACCTGAAGTTTAAGAACCACTGTGTCTGAGGGTCTCTAACATGTTTGGTCTCAGTATATACAGAACGTTTCTCACTGGTCACCTATTAACCATTGGCTGTCAGACTTGCTGTGCTGTATAAATACCTAGCCTCAAACACCATCCCCAGAGACTCTGATTTAATTGGTTTGGGGAGGGGTAAAATGCTCCCAGGTCATTCTAAGCCTGGACAGGGTTGAGGGCTCCTGCCTCTGGCCCCTACTTGAGAGAAGCCCTCCCTCTTCTACTCACACTTTCCATGCCTCTCACACTCCCCTTCCTCCCACCTTAGACTTCAGAAGAATGCATCAATCGGTAGCCTGCTTTCTTAGAAAACATAAGTTACTCAAGGGGAGGAGGCGTGGTCTGAGGTTTGAGTGGGAACTTCTTTCTGAGGCCATGTCAGGGACATAGTTACTAGTTGGCCGACCCAGGTGTGCTCTTTCAGGGCTGCTGTAGCAGAGGCCGCTGGATGGACAGCCTTGATGGGGCCAAAATGAGGATAAGAAATTCAATGGAGGCCAGTGAGTAAGTGATAATTCTGCCTCCCCAGTGCTGGACCAGCCTCTAGGAACCCAGATTCTGAGGATAAGAGAAGGAGAAGGGGGGAGAATTTCACATGCTACTGCACGTTCATTGGGAAGACCATGTTTTAAACCAGCAGAGATTGTTACCTGAAAGTATCAATAAGCATTCAAACCTATTTCTTTTCTTCCTTTCTTCCTTCCTTCCTTCCTTCCTTCCTTCCTTCCTTCCTTCCTTTAAGTAGGCTCCATGCCCAACATGGGCTTGAACTCATGACCCCAAGATCAAGAGTTGCACGCTCTACTGACTGAGCCAGCTGGGAGCCCCCAGACATATTTCATTTTTAGCACAATACCTGTAGTTTCTCAGAAAACAAGAGAGACAAGTATTACTTACAAAGTCTCTCCATGCCCTAGCTATGTTGGTATTCCTGGTTTACCACAAGAAACCACTTACAAGCTAATGGCAGAGGGAAGCCCCCAGTGCATCCACAGTTTGACCGGCATGATGAACAAAAAGTGAGATTTAACAACAGGACTCTTGGCAAAAAGCATTTCATTCTCCCAGCCCTGCCCTTCTGCTCAAGGGCAGGATACAAGGTACATGTAATACCTGGTCACATGATGTCACATGCAAATCGCCTACTCCCCTTTCTCTGTTCCTTTTCTGTATTTCCCCAATGCTGGCAGCAGGAAAGTAGGTGATCCTTACAACACAGCCAGGATAAGAGGAACGAATTAGGAAAATATCCTGTGAAAACATGATTTCTTTATTACACTGGGAGCTGATAAATGCCTAAATAAGCTTTACTATATTATTTGAATGGAACATTAAATTTCATCAGTTTCATTATACTGGTGATAAAGACCATGTTTTGGGAAGCTATTCTAGATGGTGTAATCCTGAGGAAGAATAATTCCATGCAAATAGCCCTGTGGGTTGTGGGATCTCCTGCCCAATGAAAGTCCCCCAATCAGCTCATACATAGTGGTCCACTCAGGGGCTTGGGACACCTGCTCTGGCTTGGCTCAAAATAAAGTGTTTCTCTACCCACGTGTATTGTAACTCAGTATTTCCCTCCAGGATCTCAGGCTTGGGGATGACCATGGCAGGATTGGATGGGTGTTTCTGAGACTGAGTTCAATACCCGGCTCAGAATTCCACAACAAGAGATAAGAATCAGGAGCGCCTGTGTGGCTGAGCATCTGACTCTTGATTTTGGCTCAGGTCATGATCTCAACGGCTTGTGAGATTGAACCCTGTGTTGGGCTCTGTGCTGACAGCGTGGAGCCTGCTTGGGATTCTGTATCTCCCTCTCTCTGCCCCTTCCCCACTTGCACTCTCTCTCTCTCTCTCAAAACAAATAAATTAAAAAAAAAAAGTTAAAAGAAAAAACATTTTTTTTCTATTAAAATTTCTTTTTGGGTTTTATCCCTGAAGTCTGTGAGTCTTACCCCTTTGAAATAAGGTGAAACAAAATGCTTGCTGAACTGCATGGTGCAAACCAAATATTTCAGTTGATCACTGGCAGTCCTAAACTACTGAAATGATATTTGGCTAGGACAACAGTTTAAGGCACATTGTGTCTAAGGTGATAAGACATTCTGTCCTGGATTATCATAAAACTTATTTACCGTCTTGCAAAATATAGAATGACTAAAGTAAAAATCTCAGCTTACCATGGGAAACAGGAAGCTTAATAAGTAAATTCAAGGCTTTTGTCCCAAATTATTTCTTACATTCAGGTTATTCCATTCATGTTGAGGGAGTTCCAATGACCTGGTAATTGCCCTACAAATTTTAACTTTATTTAAACTCTACTTTCTGTTTTTCCTCCTTTTTTCACACTAGATGATGATCCACTGACAGATATAATGTAATCTCTCTCGGTGTTGTCCAATATTCTCTCTCCTGACTATTCAAGGTGAATTCCATATACAGTAGGTCCTAACTTGAGACATAACTATTCTTTGGTCTGGGTATGATTTCTAGGTAAGATTTAAATGTTTGCACAAAAAATTTTTCACTGATAAACACAAAATTCATACTATGATCTTGAAAACCCACAGTAGAGTAAAACAGCTCTGAAAAATCATAAGGGGTTGGGGTCCCTGGGTGGCTCAGTTCGCGAGTGTACAACTTCAGCTCAGGTCATGATTTCATGGCATGTGAGTTCAAGCCCTGCTTCAGGCTCTCTGCTGTTAACATGGAGCCCTTTTTGGATCATCTATCTCCCTCTCTCTCTCTGCCCCTCCTCACTCACTTTCTCTCTCTCTCTCTCTCTCTCTCTGTCTCTAAAAAATAGACACTTGAAAAAAATCATAAGAAGTCTAGGCCAATACATGTCATTGCCCTTGTAATGTTGGATATTTTTTGGAGATGTGTGCTGCCCAGACTCTACTTACCTTCCTATTTGGAAGTCATTCCCCACATGTGACATCTTGGTGGAAAGCAACGCTACAGAAGCCAGAAGATCTAAATCCTGCCTCTGCCCACATCTCAGCCTTTAGGATTTGAGCATAATGCATAAATGTTATGACCTTCCTAGGACATGGCATATGGAGGGTGCATATCAACAACAATGATAGTTGTTGTTACTGTTGCTTAGCTCTTTGGAGACATTTGGTCCCATTCATCAATTTTTCTTAAAAAATTTTTTTTATTACATTTATTTATTTTTGAGAGACAGAGTGAGACAGAGTGTGAGCGGGGGAGGGGCAGAGAGAGAAGGAGACACAGAATCCGAAGCAGGCTCCAGGCTCTGAGCAAGCGTTCAGCACAGAGCCCAGCGCGGGGCTCGAACCCACAAACTATGAGATCATGACCTGAGCTGAAGTTGGACACTTAACCGACTGAGCCACCCAGGCGCCCCACCAGTGATCAATTTTTCAGTTCTGGTGCTCCAGCCTTTCCTTGAGTATGTGAAAACTCCCATTTTGTTTTTTAATTTCTTTAATGTTTATTTTGAGAGAGAGAGAGACAGAGTGTGTGTGTGGGAGAGGGCAGAGAGAGAGGGAGAGAGAGAATCCCAAGCAGGCTCCTCATTTTCAGCATGCAGCCCAATGCAGAGCTTGATCCCATACACCATGAGATCATGACCTGAGCCGAAATCAAGAGTTGGATGCTTAACCTCATAACCTGAGACAAAATTAGGATTTGGATGCCTAACCAACTGAGTCATGCTGGTACCCCTCCCATTTTGTTAAAAGACAGAACTCAGATTCTGTTGCTTGCAACCATGAGAATTCTAATTTACATCCTACTCCTCACCACAATGTTTTCTATTTAAAAAAAAATTTTTTTTTAATGTTTATTTTTGAGAGAGAGAGAGAGAGAGGGCAGCGAGGGGCAGAAAGAGGGAGACAGAGAACTCAAAGCAGGATCCAGGCTCTTAGCTGTCAGTACAGAGCCAGATGTGGGGCTCAAACCCACAAACCATGAGATCATGATCTGAGACAAAGTCAGACGCTTAAGTGACTGAGCCACCCAGGTGTTCCCACTGTACTCCCTCTGCAGTGTTTTCCAAGACCCACTTCCAATACACATCTTCATGCGTTGTCAGGGTGAATGGCACCAAGAAGGATGTACCATTTGCAAAGAGGGATGGCATGTACATTTCCCCCATACACCACACCAGTCGCTCCCTCCTCCTCTCCTGCTCTGTCTGGGGCTCTCTCCCACCTGCAGAACCGCAGCAGGATGAGGCCTCAGGTAGGTCCTGGATTCCCATCTCTTCTTTTTGGTTCCTATTGAGAAATAGCTTTATAATCCCCAGCTGGAAAGTGTCAGGCTGTGATATAAGGGGTGAGATTATGATGTGACCTGGGCAGGTTGGGAAGGATGAAAGGAAGAGGCAGTTGGAGGGGGCCCTTTTCCAGGGAGGGTTATACAAAGAGCTGGTGGCTCTACTTGTGTCTCTCTGCTTTAAGATGAAAGGACCACTCTCCCTTCCCCTTGCACAGTGATTTGCTTTTGTTTCATGTTTGGAATACTGGTTGATATGGCTTCAAATATGTCACGTTCTTGGTGCCTGAGTGGCCAGGTGGTATGCTGTGGGCATTTTGGATTCGCATAGGATTATGGGCTCTATGTGTCCCCTCAAAATCCTTCTGTTTCAATCCTAACCACCAATGTGATAGTATTAGGTGGAGACTTTGGGAGGTAATTATCCCTTGTGATGGAATCTGTGCCCATCCGGGAAGAGTAGGGAGAGAGCTTACTTTTTTCTCTTGCCAGTGAGAAGGTGGCCATCTGCAAACCATGAAGGAAACTTTCTCCAGACCGGATCTGCAAGCACCTTGATCTTGGACTTCTCAGGCTCAAGAACCATGAGAAATAAACGTTTGTCATTTGGTGGCTCAGCCTGAGGTATTTGTTATAGCAGCCCAAAGTGACTAAAACACACTGACTTGAGTTCAAACTGTGAGCCTGCTGTTAAACAGTTGAATGATCTTAAGCAAGCTGTTAAACTCCTCTGCATCTTAGGGTCAATTTTTTCTTTTTACTCTAGAAATAGGGGCAATGGTAATATTAATCTCATACAGTTGTTGTGATGATTAAATAGGATAATAATGCAAAGGATTTAGCCCGTGCCTGGCATTTAACAAGGGCCTATAAATGGAGTGATAGTAAGTGTTTCCTCCTTGCCATGGGAGAGCATTTGCTATGGACAAAGGTCACACTGGTGTGTCCTTTCTTGCTGGAGGTCAGATGTTGGGAACACCAATATGGCTCTGCATTTTTGCAGCCATAAGTTTCAGAACGTTCTGATCCAAACAGGGGATTTCACTGCCAATTGGCTAATGTTTGTCCCTTCCACAAGAACACAACAAGTCTTTCATGGACAAACAATGAAGTTTATACCTCCCACTCTTCCTGATAAGAATCCCTACTGCCTTCCCTTTTTTTTTTTTTTAAAGCTGATAATCATCTATGGCTTTCTATGTGCAGGAGCTCTGTTGAACAACTTACTTGGATTACCAAATAAATCCTCCCATTTACCCTGAAAAATGTACTATTATCATCTCCTTTTTTAAAGATTAAATAAAAATTTTTGTTTAAAAATTTTTAAGTAATCTCTCCACCTGATGTGGGGGTCAAACTTACAACCCTGAGATCAAGAGTAACATGCTTCACCGACTGAGTCAGCCAGGGACTCCTATTATCTCCATTTATTGATAAGAAACTAGGCTTACTGGGGCACCTGAGTGGCTCAGTTGGTTGAGCATCCAACTTCGGCTCAGGCCATAATCTCATGGTTCGTGAGTTCAAGCCCCACATCTGGCTTGCTGCTGTCAGTGCAGAGCCCTTTTTGGATCCTCTGTCCCCCTCTCTCTGCCCCTCCCCTGCTTGTGCTCTCTCAAAAATAAATAAACATTAAAAAAAATAAAAGAAAGTAAGGAACTAGGCTTACAAAGTGAGGTTGCCCAAAGTCACATTTCAAAGCTATTACGTAGTAGAACTGAGTTGTTTTTGTTTTAATTGTGGTAAAATATACAAAATATAAAATTTATCATTTTAACATTTTTAAGTGTACAACCCAGTGGTATTCAGTATTCACAATGTTTTGCAACCATCACTTCTATACATTTCCAGAATTTTTCATCATCCCCAGGGTTGAACTTTTCAAGCTGAGTTTGTTCAACTTCTAGTGTGTGAAAGGAACGGTTGTGCAGTGGTTAAAGCACAAATTCTTTCAGGGTTCCAATCTCAGTTCTGCCGTTGATGAGCTATGAGGTTCTTGGAGAAGTTACTTGATTTTTCTAGCACCTCCATACTTTGATCTGTACACAGAGGTTGATTATCAATGGTACCTATCTCGTAGAGTGGTTATAATATTAAATAACTTAATCCATCCTGGAAATAATTTCCTTGGGATATGGTAGGCATGCAATGAGTATTAGTTATTATTCCTCCATACTGCTAATTATAGGGCGCTGTGGTAATGACGGCTGGGGAGCTAGAACATGAGCATTTTGTGGAGAAGTGAAATTATATTGCTTCCTGACATAATGCTGATGGGGTTTCATCAGGTCACTAAAATCTTCTCTGATGTTGAAAGGCAACAAGCTCTCTATCATCACTAGATAACCAGGTAGCCCGAACAGGACACTGATAGAGTGGGCTCCCCTGCAGATGGAGAGCCTGGGAAGAGCTGGAGAACGCATACCTGGGTAGGTACCTTCTTCAAAACCCTCTCCTCTGGTCTCCAGGGCAGGAGCATAAGACTCATGAGTTCCATGCCACCCTCCACCTCCTTCCACAATGGCAAGGAATAGTTTTCAGAATATGTTAAAATGTCAGATAAATACCCAATGGACACACAGCAAAGTTTTATTTAACTCATTAATGAGAGGGCCAGTGGAGAACCAGAGAGTAAGTGAAAGCTCTGGCTTAGCCATGAAGGAAGACTAAAATAAATACCATCTCTCACTGAAGGAAGGTCGGGGGGAGGAGCAAAGAAAATTTGAGGTCAAAGGGACCTATTTTTAAAAAAAATTTTTAGGGGCGCCTGGGTGGCTCGGTCGGTTAAGCGTCTGACTTCGGCTCAGGTCATGATCTCATGGTCCGTGAGTTCGAGCCCCGAGTCAGGCTCTGTGCTGACTGCTCAGAGCCTGGAGCCTGTTTCAGATTCTGTGTCTCCCTCTCTCTCTGCCCCTGCCCTGTTCATGCTCTGTCTCTCTCTGTCTCAAAAATAAATAAACGTTAAAAAAAATTTTTTTTTAATAAAAAAAATAAAAAAAATTTTAATGTTTATTTATTTTTGAGAGGTGGGGGGAGGCAGAGAGAGAGGGAGACATAGAATCCGAAGCAGGCTCCAGGCTCTGAGCTGTCAGCACAGAGCCCCCAACATGGGGCTCGAATTCACAGACCTCAAGATCATGACCTGAGCTGAAGTCGGACACTTAACCAGCTGAGCCACCCAGGCGCACTGCTATTTTTTCTTTTTTCCATCCTAGATAGATGTCCACTGGCTCTCCCTAAGTCAGGATTTCATAGACAAACTCCATCACTTGAGAGCCTTTTATCTCATGTTGATGTGTTGTTTTGATTGCACTGGATGTATAGTTGTGTGTTGAGTGCGTGAGGAACTTGGAAGGGGATGGGAAATTTGTTTTTAGTTCTGGTAGGTGCTGATACTGCCCTTACAGAGGTGTATGGTCCATCCATCTAGTAAGCGGACCTGCTATAACCAAGAGAAATGGGAAGATTAGGACCTAGGAAGAGAAACAATCATCCTTCATTCATTCCAAGGCGTCCATCGTCACCTACAGTGTGTCAAGCTTCACTGAAGCTCATTGGAAGCTGTTGGAAAGTGTCTCCCCCACAAGGATCATGAGACTTTCTGGTGCTACTGTATAATGAGTTCCCTAAGTCAGCTATACCAGGGCCTATGTAACTCTTCCAAAGAAGGCATGTCCATCTGTAGTAAGAGAGAAGTCATAAGCAGTGTGTCCGTGTCCTTTGTTGAAATGTTCTTATAATTATGCAGTGTTTAAATTGTCAAAATTTCCTGCTTGAAAATTAGACTTGACATTTATATTTCTAGGCAAAAGTGGGGAAAAGATCGTTCACCCATGTTGCAACTAATGTAAAAAGAACACCAATTCAGTGTTATTTTGGTATTTTATTTCTGTCCTCAGTGAAATAATAAGAGGGGACAGAACATTTTCCCTCTCAGGACAGCTGTGAATGGACAATTGAAGAAAAACACAAGGAAGCAGAGACTGGATACTGAGCAGGTAATGCCTAGAATCATGATTTGTATGCAGGAAAGGGAAAGTGGAAGATGTAACTGATCTCTATATCTTGGTGTCCTGTGACTTCTGCTTCATCGTTAATCAACAATGAAATTCCTGCTTTGCTGAGAGATGGGAGACAACTCCACTCTGGTAGATTCTGAAACAACAGCAATGGGTAAGCAGCTGTGGGAGGTAGGAGTGGATCCAAAGTAAAGAAGACAGCCTCTGTCTTCCCAGAAATCACTGTGTAGTAGACAGGAATATTATCAAGACTTTCCCTGGACTTATGAGGGTCAGTGATCGCAAAGACATTGAAAATGAGAGAGGGGCACCCGGGTGGCTCAGCCGGTTGAGTGTCCAACTCTTAATTTTGGTTCAGGTCATGATCTCAGGGTTTATGGGATAAAGCCCCACGTTGGGCTCACACTGAATATGGAGTCTGTTTGAGATTCTGTCTCTCTCCCCCTCTGACCCCTCGCCCACTCATGTGCATGCACTCTCTCTAAAATAAATTTTTAAAAAAAGGAAAAAAAAAAGAAAATGAGTGTCAACATGAGGAATATCCTAACATCGAAGGCAAGATGATTAAAAAAATACTGTGCACATACTAATCAAAAGTAGCTTTTTTTTAAATTAGTAATAGTAGCTATGCTAATACCAGACAAATTAAACTCTAAGGGAAGAAGCATTTCATACATTATCTGTCCATGCATCCCAACTGGAGCCCAAACGTTTCTCCTCTGTGACTCCTGGGGGCTCTGACTTCTTTCATGTGCCCAGTCTACTTTGTTCACCCAACCCACACTGTGAACAGGAGGGAGTCATGATTCAACCCCAAACCCTAGGTTTCCTCTCTCAGTTCTCACCCACTGCATTAGCAGCTCCTCCTTTTCAAGTTTCTCCTGAGCTCCTACCTTGTATCAGGCATGGTGTGAGGCACGGGGGGAGTATCTGGGAACAGATGGATCCCTGTCGTCCTGGAAAGTAACAGTATAATGGGGGAGACAAACATGCAGCAAGTAAATGAATAGTTGTTTGATGCAAATGTGTGATCGGAGCTATTAAGTGTGAGTGTCCAGGGAGCTCCAAACACCTATTGCAAAGGGTTCTTGATTTTAGCTGTTTCCTATCAGGGCTCTAACCACCAAGCCAAGCACCACTGACTCTTATGAAAAGAAGCCCATAAAGGATACAACCCTTGACAGTGGGGCCCAGGAGATGTGAGAGGGTAACAGCTCTTCCCTGAATAACTGCCTGACATTTCAGGTGCCCGAGTCACTCTAACTCAGATGTCTGCTGCTCCTAGACCCTCAAGAAGTGACTCTAATTCCTATCTGGCACCTGTTGGGGATACATGATGCTGCCCAGCTTGATCTCAAAGCCAGCCTCGGTGTAGGGGCTCAGCACCCAGGTCCGCCAGCCCTGGGTTACAGGGATGTGCCTGTGTTCTGGCCTGAGGCGAGAAGCCAAGATCAGTTCCATCCAGGAATTGGTTTTGTAGTCCCAAGACACAAGCCAGGTAGCAGAGGGCCAAGAAGGGGTGAGGGCATCTCTGACCAAAGCTGGGTGGACGATGGAACTTGGGCAGCGGGGGCTGTGACTGGTTTTACACTTTGCTGAACATGAGATAAGAGGCCTCACTGAAAACCGGCTCATGCCTTTAGGCTGCCTTCTTTGAAGCCTACTCAGGGAAGCCTGTAGAACTTTGCCATCACCTTCTGGGACCTCAGGACCCTTAATCCAGTCAAAGCCAATGTCCCTTCCTGTCATCCCCAGGCTAAGTTTCAGGGTGGATACTGGCCTCTATGGGGGCCTTTTATAAATTAGTAAACAATCTAACATTGGCTCCTAGATAGACACAGTCCCAAGAAGCCATAGCTTGTTGAAGGGACTGAAGGCTGGATGTCAGGACCCTATTACTGTCTTAGCAGGACATACTGTGAAATGCACAACCTGCATAGGCATGCATGGTAGCCTTGCCCAGCTTGATGCTCTCCAAGGACAGTTTCTGGCCATTCCTTCCTTAGAATGCATCCTGCAATGCCCCAGTTAGTATCAGACTCAAGAGGATGAGCAAGTAGCAGCTGGAGAAGACAATGCAGCAATCAGCTTTGACTCTACCTCCCTGTAAGGTCATCTGCTCTCAGGGCAGCAAAAATGATTTCAGATAGTGAACAGCAATTCATCAGGTAAGGAATAACTGCACAGACTCTGGTGAGACACCCAGAAGGCAGGACAAGCAAGTCTGGGGATTCTAAAGCCCCAACTAACAGCCAAGAGTGTTTGCTGTTACCTCTTGCCTTGCTACCCTCAACATCTTGCAAGAGACAGCCTGGCGAGCATTTCCGGTAAAAAAGGACAAGGAGATGGGGATGGGAAGACAAGGTGAGAATGAGTGGAGCAAGGTGCTGGGGGTGCTTGGAGGGAATGGGGCAAACATCGAGGGGAAGGGGCTCAGTGAGGATAGAAGCGCGAGCGGGCATGGCGGCTGCAGGGGGTTGCAGAGCAGGGGGACAAGGACTTGTGGCCGGGCAACATTATACTCTTTGCAACGTGAAGTCAGCACAATCCAGAATGCTAAATGGGCTGAAGGTCTAGAGTGGTTATGGAGAAACTTTCTGAGGAGGAATCATTTGGGCTGAGAACAAATGTTGAACAGGAATTACATGTGATGATTTCTAACAGAGATTTTAAAAATTGAGTGTTTTGTGTATGATGAACACACACACACACGCATATGGTTCAATGAATTTTGAGAAATGAACACACCTGTGTAGCCTGCACTAGCGAGTGTAGGAATCAAGATTCACTTTCATCCGTATGGGTGGATATCCCAACGTTCCCACACCATTTGTTGAAATGACTTTACCTTCCCCACAGAATTGCTGTGACACCTTTGTAAGAAAATCATTGACCATATAGATGTGGGTCTATTCCTGGACTCTCTTCTATTCCATTGATCTATTTTTCTAACTGTGCCAATGCTATACAATTTTTCTTTCTTTCTTTTTTTTTTAATTTTTTTTTTTAACGTTTATTTATTTTTGAGACAGAGAGAGACAGAGCATGAATGGGGGAGGGTCAGAGAAAGGGAGACACAGAATCCGAAACAGGCTCCAGGCTCCGAGCTGTCAGCACAGAGCCCGACGCGGGGCTCGAACTCAAGGACCGCGAGATGGTGACCTGAGCCAAAGTTGGCCGCTCAACCGACTGAGCCACCCAGGCACCCCAATTTTTCTTTCTTTTTAAAATATCTATTTATTTATTTTCACTGCTTTATTTTTTGAGAGAGAGAGGGAGAGAGAGAGACCATAAGCAGGGGAGGGGCAGAGAGAGGGGGACAGAGGATCTGAAGCAGGCTCCATGCTGACAGGGTGACAGCAGCAAGCCTGATGTGGAGTTCAAACTCACGAACCATGAGATCACAACTGGAGCCGAAGTTGGCTGCTCAACTAACTGAACCACCCAGGAGTCCCTCTTTTTTTTTAATTTTTAAAAATTTTTATTGTTTATTTATTTATTTATTTATTTGAGAGAGACAGAGAGACAGAGAGAGAGAGAGAGGGAGAGAGAGAGAGTTCACATGAGTCGGGGAGGGGCCCAGCAAGAGAGGGAGAGAGAATCCCAAGCAGGCCCTGCACTGTCAATGCAGAGAGACTGACACAGGGCTCGATCCCACAAACTGTGAGATCATGACCTGAACTGAAACCAAGAGTCAGATGCTTAACTGACTGAGCCACCCAGGTGCCCCTAGTTTTTATTTATTTTTCTTTTTTGCTTCTTATTGGACTTTTTTCTTTTTTACCTATTTTTAACAGGACTATATTCTATTTCAATTCCTTTGACGGTTACTTAAAATTTTATCATGTATACTTAATGTTCTATTAAAAAAATAATATTTACATGAATTTGTATTTCTAGTTTTTTTCTGGAATAAGATAAGGATCTTAGCATAATTTAACTTTCCTAAAAATGTTGCCTTCCAATTTTTCACGCTATTTTTTTCTATAAAAACCAGATAATTAGACTTTTTCAATCAATGCATTTTTAAATTTTATAAATAATTACACAACTTACAATCAATGCATATTTATATTTTCTAATGAATTTTTGCTGATTTTTGTCCTCACAAATTCTTCTTGCATGACAACAACTTTGTCTTCATTTTCCTAAGTTCATTCCTTAATATTTCTTTCATGGATGATCTGTGAAGAATAATAGCTCTTGATTTCTAGGTATGTGAAAAAAAATTTCAATCCAGAATTGTATACCTAAATCAATCTCATCAAGAGTGATTCCATTTCTTCTTTTTTTTTTTTAATTTTTAAAATTTTTTGAGAAGGGGGATAGGGGCAGAAGCAGAGGGAGAGAGACAATCTTGAGAAGGCTCCACATACAGTATAGAGCCTGACATGGGGTTTGATCTCATAACCATGAGATCATGACCTGAGCCAAAATCAAGAGTTGGATACTTAACCGACTGAGACACCCAGGCGCCCAATCATGATTCCATTTCTAAACTTGAGTTCAAAGTCTACCTCCCAGAGGATTCAACTTGTCCAGATCCTCACATGAACTACAGTTTTTTTTGTGTGTTTTTTTGAAGGCATTCTTTTTTTCTTTAGAGAAGTTTTAGGTTCACAGCAAAATTGAAGGAAAGGCACAGAGATTTCATATATGTCCCTCTTTTCCATATTTGCACAGTGTCTCCATCAACATTCTCCTCTAGAGGGGAATATTTTTCACAGTTGATGAACCTGCATTGACACATCATAATCACCTAAAGTCCACAGTTGACTTTAGGGTTCACTCTTGGTGTTGTACATTCTGTAGGTTTGGAAAATATCTAATGACATGTAGCTATCACTGTCATATCATACATGGCCTCTGCCCTAAAAATCTCCTGTGTCCCATCAATTCGTCCCTTGCCTCCCCCCCCAAACCACTGATCTTTTTATTGTCCCCATAGTTGTGCCTTTTCTAGATTGTAATATAGATGGAATACAGTATGTAGCCTTTCCAGGCTTTCCTTCTTACACTTAGAAATAAGCATTTAAGTTTCCTCTATGAATTTTCATGGCGTCATTGCTCATTTCTTTTTAACGCTGAATAGTATTCCATTGTCTGGCTGTACCCCAGTTTATTTATCCATTCAACTACTGAGGGACACCTTGGCTACTTCCAAATTTTGGAAATTATGAATAAGATGCCTATAAACATCCACGTGGAGGTTTATATGTGGACATGTTTTCAACTCTTTCGGGTAAATACCAAGGAGTGTGATTGCTGGATCATACAGTAAGAGTATGTTTAATCTTAAAAAATTTTTTTTTCTTTGAGTATACTGACACACAATGTTATGTTAGTTTCAGGTGTACAACATACTGATTCAACATCTCTATATGTTACCATATGCTCACCACAGGTGTAGCTACCATCTATCACCATACAACCCTATTACAATACAGAGTAAGTTTAATTTTATAAGAAGGTGCCAAGCCGTCTTCCAAGGTGGCCATACCATTTTGCATTCCTGGGCCACATGGTTTTGATTTCTGCTTATTACTGAGGCTAAGTTCCCCTAGTGGCCACTGGAACATTTCACCTCTTGTTTTTAGGTCTGGCTATATGTTTTTAAACTTGGGGGAATGTCCTGTATCTGTTTAGTCCTCCATCTTGAGAAGACATGTTTATAGAGTTGGGAACAAGCACCACGCAGGCAGAGAAAACAGCATGTACATAAACCCTACTTGGGGAAAAAGGAGAGGCAGAACTCATGAGGTGAGATCCAGCATCAGGTCCAGATTACACGGCCAGGATAAGGACTTTGGGGTTTATTCTCGGTGTAATGGGAAGCCATAGAGACATTTTCAACTCAAACATGATCAATTTCCAGATTGAAAAATTAATTTGGCATTTATTGCTGGCTTTCTTGTTCACTTTACTCATCCAGCTTCTGAGCGCCCTTGATTTTACTTTTATATACATATGTGTGCTTCCACAACCTCCAAGCATTTACATTTTGAGAATGCCTTGCACAATGTAAATAAAAGTTTCCAGCATTAGTCTGCAAAAAGAAACCATGTCAAAGCACTGCCTTAATTCTGGGTTACAAATTGCATGACTCATAGGAAGTGAAAATGTAATTTGCATTAGATTTGACCAAGTTTTGTTAAAGTCATTATTCCACAAATGCATTGTGAGCAAAAGAGGGAGATGGGGTAGGGAACCTACAGATTAAAAGAAATTTAAAGAAGTAGCAACCAGTCACAATATACAGACTTATCTATCAGCCATCTAGCATCTATCAGCCATCTATCATCTATCAGCCATCTATCAATCATCTGTTTGTCTGCCTGCCTGTGTATCTATATCTACATCATCAGTAACACTTTAATTTTCAAATCCTGGTTCAGAGATGCTATCTTAGTTTGAGTTCCCCAGAAGCAGACCCTTGGATGAGGATTCAAGTGCAAGCAGTTTATTTTGGGGGTGCAGGAAAATCTTGTAGGGGAGTGAAGAGAAAGCAAAACAGTCAATAAGTTGCCTTATCAAGCAAGTCAGCACTGAGGGCAACTGGAGCTAACGTTCTGGGAAAATTCTCCAAAATGGTGTTAAACACATACCTCACTTGGGGCGCCTGGGTGGCGCAGTCGGTTAAGCGTCCGACTTCAGCCAGGTCACGATCTCGCGGTCCGTGAGTTCGAGCCCCGCGTCGGGCTCTGGGCTGATGGCTCAGAGCCTGGAGCCTGTTTCTGATTCCGTGTCTCCCTCTCTCTCTGCCCCTCCCCCGTTCATGCTCTGTCTCTCTCTGTCCCAAAAATAAATAAACGTTGAAAAAAAAAATTAAAAAAAAAAACACATACCTCACTTACTTCCACATGGTGCCTCCTGAGTGGTGATGGGGTGTCTTGATACTAACTCTGATCAGTGGTTAGTTGAGGCTGCTCCCGAAGGAAGCAACGTCTGAACTCTCCAGCACAGCACTTCCGTGCTGTGCCCAGGCAGAATGCGGAAGGACATTTTCCTACAACTTTGGGAAAGGCTTTGGCACAGAGACGTGGAACGTGCAGTTGGAAGCTGGCTGGGGCACCATGACATGAGGACTTGAGGGAAAGGGGCAGGGCCCAGTTTGTTCCTTATACCACTCAGACCTGCTTGTGCTCTGCATTAATTCCCTCCATCACGTCAATGCTTCTTCACGGTGGTGGCCAGTCACAGTGTACAGAATGAAAACTTTCAGTCGGAGGATTAGTGAAACTAATTATAGTCCTTGCTGCAGTTGGGTCTGATGTTCTAATAAACATTCATTATTTCCCTCCTCCACCAACCGTTCTAGATTCCCCTCTCACTTGGCAGTGCTTCTGGTGATCTAGGTCGCTTTTCTAGCGAGGTAACAGAGACCTTCATCTCTGAAAATTGCAAACCTTTGCTTATCGTGCCCTTGTTGGGTAACAGTGTATGCAGTTCCCATTTATGGTTTTCCAGGGACATGGAGGTACCATGAAGAGCCCCCAGTGAATTCCTGGGGATACCGTACATACTGTCTGTCCCCATTCTGCAGCAGCAACCTTAGAAGGATCTCGTGGGATAGTCCGTATGAATTACTCCTGCTGGTAGAGTGACTCTTTCCTTAGCCCGCTGGCATTATGCTGTACCTCACTCTTCTCATGATGGTGTGAGACGACACGCCTACGCAATGAGATGGACTGAGGAGAGGCATTGTGGTTTAGTATTAGGTTCCTACCGACCTTCTGACTACACGTCAGAAGGATCATCTGCTTCCAGACTGCTGACGACAACAGGTAACAGAGAGGGGGCACCACTGGACCTCTGTGTAGACTACAATGATCTGTTTTACCTGTTGACAGAGTGTCAAACAAAAACCTATATGGTGAAGAATTGGTCCCAAACTTTTAAGGGAGCTATTTTTAGAATCTTCAACTTGAAGCTAATCTCTTCCTGGGCCCCTTGTCAGGAGGTTCAGTGAAGAAAGAGCTTTCCATTTTCCCTCCTCCCTTTCTTATGAAAGCATTTACTCTTCATCAAGGAAGAGTGAGTTTATATTGGAATTTTTATACTCAGAGTGGATTTAATATGAATTGGAGTTTTGAGAATAAGACAATTCTTTTTTTTTTTTTTTAACTTTTTATTTTATCTTCAAGCCCAATGCAAGGCTCGAATTCACAACCTCAAGATCAAGAGTCACATGTTCCACCAACTGACCCAGCCGGGTGTCCCAAGACAGTACTAATTTTAATACTTTTAAGTATTAAAGCCAATAAACTTTTGGTGTGCATAATTCATATTCATGAGAGAGCTTTTCTTAGCTTCCTAATTATTAGTCATTCCACCTTTGAAATTATTGGTTATATATTTTATTGACTTTGTATGTTGGAATCGCTTCATCTATGAGAAGCAAGCCCAGGGAGACTTCAGGCATTGCTTAGTTTTGCTCTTCTGTTCTCAGGTATAAACTTGGGCAACACTGAAATTGTGATTTGCAAATTGCTATCGATTCATAAGTGCTGGAGGTTGTTTTGAAGCGCTCTGCTGTCATCCAACTCTTAGGCTCCAGCCTTTTTTTTCCCATTGAGGCTGCTGACCTAGTGGTCTCCTGCCCCATTCTTCCTGGAGGCCCTGGGGTACTTCTGCCACTTTTGGTAGAGACAACAGTAGCAACCACAGAATTGTGGATCAAGGGATCCAGGCCATAATCAGTGGAGAAATTTTTCTGAAAGAGGCTGCAGCGTTACCACAGTCCCCATGTCAGGATGGGCCAGCCAGCAGCCCAACATTCTGGGATTATTTTCTTCTCAGGAAATTCCTCTCCAGAAATATCTACATTGAAATTTATCCCATTTACCAGATTTCTCCTGGCTAGGTCAGAGAACCGTTGCCCCCCACCCCCACCCCAAACCTTGTCATCCAATTCACAAGGGTGGGGTGGGCAGGAGGGAATCATGGGTATTCAAGAAAAGCTTCTCAGCCACACTAGCAGCCAGAGAAATGCGTATAAGACAGAGATGCCACACAGGTGCACATGAAGATTGGCAAACGTTTTACAGCTGGTATTTGTTATATATTGCTACATTGCTAACCAAACTTAGTGACGGTGCCCTTAAGATTCTGGGAATCCCTCTTATAACAAAGCGGGTCTAGGAGACACCCTCCTGACCTCTTATGACACCTCAAAATCAGAAAATGGTCTCACAGCTATACCCTTGAGGGATTCCCTCAAAATTTATCCTGAGACCAAATTTTACTGACAACACTGCAGATTTGATCTTTGCAACTTCTTACTTGGAGAACCTTCTGCTTGCTAGAAAGCCCAGCCTGGCTGTCAACATTTCTTTAAACTGTGCTGTAGAACTAATCAGTTCCTTCTGTCATTTATCTTGATCTTGTAATTCAACAGAGGCAGCCAGAAGCAGCCATCTGTCCCTTTTAACATTCTGCCTGGAACTTTCCTGGCCAGATCTTCCTAGATGTGGTGGGTCTTGGAGTTCATTTCTGGGAAGAACCAGCCTCAGATGCCTTGTATCTTACATTTGCCAGAAGTGAGTAGAATGTGGTACCTGGATTAAATAAGGGAGCAAGAGGTACATCAGAAACTGTTTTAGATTTAGGACCTGCTGGGGAAAATAGTGAATTCTACTTCATTACTCTTGAGGCTTGAAGATTGTGAGCTTGCAAACATGCTTGCAGATAGAATTATCTTGCAAAAAACAATGTCGTATGCAAAATCTTTGGGGTGTCCAATATTTGTCAGGTGGACTCTCTGGAGAGTCACTAAAAATGTTTATGTGAGGTTGGGAAGCAGGAGAATATTTTCATTCAATTAACTATTATCTATTAAGCACCTATTTTTTTTTATAAATCCCCACATGAAGAACATGGGGTTGGAACCAGACAAAGAGCGAGGCATAGTCCCTGCTTTCGAACTGGGTAAGATTTTATGGGATATGATTTAAAGGAGTATGTGATCACATATGGCTATATCCCAAGTAAGCACTCATTAAACAATTGCTTTTTCAGGGCACCTGGGTGTCTCAGTTGGTTAAACGTCTGACTTCAGCTCAGGTCATGATCTCAGTTTATGAGTTTGAGCCCTGCATTGGGCTTTCTGCTGTCAGCACAGAGCCTGCTTTGGATCCTGTGTCTCCCTTTCTCTCTGTCCCTCCCCCTCTTGCTCGATCTCAAAAAGAAGCATTTAAAAAAAAAATGCTTTTTCAACTTTTTCTTGTTACCATAGATCCATTCTTCCTTGATACAGTATCACTAATACCCAGAATATCCTATTTACAAAATAAATCATTCTTGTTGGAAACTGATGGTTAATGTGAATTTAACTCCTCCATCATCTGTAAAAAGGAAATTTATAAAAAAGGAAGTAACTTAAAATGTTGTAGTACAATGATAGAGGTACTATGTATGGGTAGTACAATATGATTCTGAAAGACACTGTTTGGAAAAAAGTATGGACTTATTCTGGGGTCAGGCTATTTTCTGCCTGTTTCCCAATTCCGTTCTTTTGCTTTCCCCCGCAGAGCGACATCAGACAAAGAGCACGGGCTTTGGGGTCAACAGATCTGCATTCAAATCCCAGATCTAGCACTTAAAAGCAGTGTGGCACTGAATGGGCTACTGTAATGTCTCCTATCTGTTTCTTCATGGGTAAAGAAGAGATGATTCTTTACAATCCTAGCCCATAATTCAGTGCCCAGCCAAGTGTAAGAACTCACTATTTGTTCAACGGCACATCAGACCCAACTGCAGTTTTCTGGGCACGTGGCTGGCATCTAAGGACAGCCAGCCCCTTGGCAGTGCTGTCATGCTGGTTATTCATTTGGAGAACATTCACCAGAACTGCTTCTACCTTACTTTATTTTCCTCCAGGTAACATGTTAGTCCAACCATTATCAGCTCTCTTCTAGATGAAATACCTGATAGGATCTCCAATGCTCAAGCACGCATTTGTGCTTCACACTCTTGCTGTAGGTCAGGTTTTCTGTTATCATTGCATTCAGAATCTGGATGCCATGAATTACAGGTCTGTGGGCTGAACTGCAGACTTGTTCCTATGTTATTCTTCATTTCTGACTTGTGGCCATCCCCATGAGGTTTACATGAAGACTCTGAGGTAGGAGCAGAGAGGTGTCAGGTTTGAGGACAGAATCCATTTGACATGGATGTTACATGTGATGAAGTGACCATCTGGTATAATGATCAGGGCAGAGGTCAGAGAGGGGGATGTGGGTGTGAGAGCCTGCTATGAGTGGGAGAGAAGCCACTGGAAGTCATAGTCTGCCAATATTTGTCAGATAATCCTATTTTATTACCTGAATGGTCTTGTTTGATCCTGTTACAGTTTTGCAACAGCACAGGGTTACCCCTGCCACTCATGGGCAGGCAGAGTTTTCTCCCATCCATACAATGCTGATGGAATAGACACCAGAGATACCAGCTCCGAGATACCATTCAGATTAAATAAATACGCCTTAAGGAAAACACTGTGACTTTGTACAAGAGAATCTCCCTAGATTCTCCTAATTTTACAATTAACACTCTAAAACCCTGTGTATTTTCTTTCTTGGGGCCAGTGAAAACTCAGGGCCCCACGGAAAAGAAGCAAAATATGTCAATATGTTGGAAAAAAATCTCTAGGATACACAAGCCAGCTGTTGGTTTGGAAAGTGGTGTCCCCTCAGTGCCAATGACTTCTTTGTCCAAACAGAGCTTACCAGGGTATATTTACGGGTTAATGATTTTCATAATAATTAAAATAAAAAGTTGATGATTGCTTTTGACCCATACAAGCCAATTTCTTACAGTTCAACCTAACACATTACCATATTCTAAGTTAATGGCTGTTTTTTTCAAGTTAGTATTTGGATTAAAGTTCCAATACTGAATTAGACTAAAATAATTAATTGAAAGCATAAGAGACAAGAAAAAGTATATGAAAACTTAATTTATTAGAGAATAATTTTTTTTTATTAAGTAAAAGCTTTAAACAAAAACCAATAATTCCACAAACCAACAATGACCCGGTAGCATGCAAGTACTGTAGGCTGGAGAGGCATGTTTGCTCTTGATGAATCTATATACAATAAACCCTCATTATGTTTGATTCCAGAATGTATGTATACATTGGCTTGGCATGATTCATAATTTAAAGTAAAATAGAAACATAAGGGCAACTTAAACACTGGTTTAATTTATATGTGCCAATTCAAGGTCAGTGACGAGAGCTCCATTAAAAAAAAAATCTTACGTCAAAAAGTCTTTAGGAAGCAGCCACATCCCTATGTACATTTGAAACTCAAAGGCTAAAAATCCATTCTTGATGAACACCATGAAACAAAGGATGTATAACATCCACCACGTATCTGTTTCAAAAATGGAATGTTTCCAAAATTATCCACCTCTTTACATGTAAACATCACAGTTTGAGTAACTACAGAGAAGCCATCAGAATGAGTCCCACAATACACTAACCCTCACGAGGCACCCCTGAGCTCTGTCTTAAAGCATCCACTTCAATCCTGGGGCTTTAAGAACATCTTCTTTGCTTTAACTGTTGGTTTTACGTGTCCATTTTCATCTTCTTCATAGTTGACCCGGTCTCTTTTTTTGGCAAACTTTTTTCCAATTGTCCCCACCAAGGTCTCATATCTGTTAAGACGGTATGCAGCACAAGTTTAATTAAATCCAAAAACAAATAAGATAGGAATCAAGTCTTATCAAGAATATCAAACTAAATATTCAGTGAATTATAACAAATATTCAATGATTATAAAAAAAAAATCAAAGCTGTGATCAAAATAAACGGATTTAAAATTTATAAACTTTTCTGTGGATGATTAAATTCTTCACTGTGTTTTGTTTTTGCACTATCCTGAATAAACTGAGATGTATATTTTAAAATATGTATCAGAAGCAGTACCGGTCATGAGCCCTCAACTACCAGTGTGTGTGACAGGCATGAACCTGCCTGAGTCCAATTTAGAGAAAGGAGAAAGTCATCTTCCTGCTGGGGCACTCCAAGGAAGACGGTGGGGAAGAAGAGAACCCACGTGAGAGACAAAGAATGCCGGGCCCAGATTATAATGTGGTTCCAAGGTGACCGTTACCTTCTAGCCATTTCTTCATCTGATACATCGAGCTCCACTGTTTCACCTTCAACTTCCTCTGTTTTGTTCTTGGAGTTCATCTGAAGCATTAATTTCTGAAAAATGCAACAGCACTATCAGGGCTGGAACAGGCTTATTAAAGAAACTGGTATCAATTATATTTGAAGGTAGAGAAACAGAAGTCACAGAATCTACAGGAGTCACCAAAATTTATAGGGAATTCTCTGTAATACTTTACTCCACAATGTGCTAACAGAAGTCGGCTCTGAATGAAGAAAATAGTAAGACAAAAAGTGCCACTAGATTAGACTTCCTGCTAATAAGTTTAAATTGTATTTTAGATCATAAATCTTTTTTTTTTTTTTTTTTTTTGAAAGAGAGTGTGCACATGAGTGGTAGAGTAGGGTAGAAGGAGACAGAGAGAATCTTAAGCAGGCTCCATGCTCGGTCTGGACGAAGCCTGATGTGGGGCTCAATCCCAGGACCCCGGGATCGTGCCCTGAGCTGAAATCAAGAGTCGGATGCTTAACTGACTGAGCCACCCAGGTGCCCCTTGATCGTAAATCTTATTAGTTCCTTATATCTAAAGCAGGCACACTGCCAACATGTTCTAGTGAGTAGGGGAAAGAAAAAAGCAAACTTTCAAATTTCCTCCAAATGGGAATGAATGGAAGAATACTACACTCAAGAGTAATACTAAATGCAATCTTTAAAAAAATTTTTTTAAGCTTATTAATTTACTTAGAGAGAGAGAGAGAGAGAGAGAGAGAGAGACAGCGAGCATTCCAAGAAGGCCCCATGCTGTCAGCACAGGGATGGATGCAGGCCTCAAACTCATGAACCATGAGAGTTTCAGCCCTGAGCTGAAACTAAGAGCCAGATGCTTAACCGACTGAGCCATCCAGGTGCCCTTAAATGCAATTTTTGGAGGGCGGGGGGGCGGGCAGCACATTACTGGATGGAAGAACTGGGAGGCTGGCTCTGATATCCCCGGAAGGACCAGCTTCACTCTGGAACAAGAGGGTGAATAATACATTCTACATGATGTCCACGTGCCACGGATCTCTCCTCCATTCTTTTTCTCACATTAACCTTTTCTTGATAGTTACCCCCTGAGAAACTTTTTTTTTTTTTTTTTTTTTTTTAATGTACAATACCTTCTTTACAACAAAGGCAGGACAAGGAAGGGACAGCAGAAGAGAAACCAGATTCAGGTGCTTTTCCAACATTTATAGGACTGAAAAGAAAATACTTCTGGGAACAGAAGCTCTGTGAGGGCACAGACTTTGGTTCTCTGCTGCACTCCAATGCCTCAAGAAGGCTGATGAACCACAGGTACAGAATAAATATTTACCGAATAAATGAACTCCATGCTAGGTGCCAGTAAAGACACATGCAACATTAAAAATGTGTTCTAAGTACATCCTGCTTATAATGAAGTAAGTGCTCTCAAGTTGGTACCTTTTCATAACCAGCTGTATACCTAAATTTTCTCATGTTTCATAACAGCTCAGATCTGTAAGCCAAACAGTTCAAAACATTTTCCCAGAGAGAATGTATTCTGTGTTTCAGAGTACCAGTCCTGAAAGCCATTTTCTAATAGGCTCCCACATCAGAACCCAAGGGCCAGGCCAACTTCTTTTCTCACTGTACAAGACATACTGTGGAGGGCTTGCCTACCCCCAGCCCCAGTCCCTGGGCATCGAACACTCATAATCTTTGCTTCCCCCGCCTCCCCCTTTACCCCACTGCCCTCTTTCTCTTCCTCTAAATCTTTAAGCAGGCCAAGGCAAGGAAATTACATATTAAAAACAAACACTTTTAGTGTTGATTTTGTGTAAGGTAAATATAACATCTTAATTATCATGCATCCTCAAAAAACGGAAAAAAAAGAAAACCTACAATCTTTGAATAAAGATTTAGCTAATCTGGCGATTAGCGTGGTGAACTCTGGTTCTCTTCAGGCATCCTTATAGAGTGGTTTTCAACCAGGGGTAGTTTTGTTCACCAAGGGACCTTTGCAATGTCTGGATACATTTTTGGTTGTCACAAGTGGGCCATGTGTGTGCACATGCACACTACTGATATCTAGTGGGGAGAGGCCAGGGATGCTGCTAAACATCTCAAAATACACAGATAGCTACAAAGAATCATCTGGCTCCAGATGTCAGTGGTGGCAGGGCTGAGAATCCCTGGCTTCACGTGATAGTCATCAAACTAAAAATTTACATCATAAACCTCCATTTGGTTGGCCAAGTACCTAATACGATGGCTTCTGGTACATGTGCCAGAATGCTAATAAATATTTGTTAAATGAATGTCTGTGCTTCTCTACAAAACTGAGGCATGGAAATTCAAATCAACAGCTCATAAGGTGAATATTTACTTTTCAAACAAACTTTCCAAAGGATTCATTTAAAACTCTATTTACAAGCTCAGATTAAAACCTGTCCATTAAAAAGTCAAATTACTCGATTCTTAAGTAACGTTTTCCATTAGAAAAGATATGTTTCTAGATGCAAGAAAACAATTTTTCATAATAGCATCGCATGAATAAAACCTGGACGTTCTTGTAAAAGCCCGGAGTTGAGATTCTAACACTCATGGAAGCGCTGTCAGGGAGCGCGTGCTGCTGTATTAAATTATCTACTCAACTCCACCACAACGTGAGGCAGCAACACTGCAATTTCTTTAAATAGCTACAGCGGTATTTCAAGACTTGTTATTTTCTATATAATGAGAAGAAATGCTACCCGGTGGGAAAAAAGCTAAACCCAATTATTAGCAGAAAGAATTCAATTGGAAAATTTTAAAATGGGAAGCAATTATATTTAATACCTCAACCTCAGGATTAAATCCTCTGAATGACATTCTTCCATAGAGAAGGTCTTCACATAACAAGAAGCTCTGCTCTTCTATTATGAAACACCTAAGCAGGAAAATAAGCCTGTGTTAATGGCATGTCTTCTTATAACAAAGCACAGCAAATAAAAGTCAGGATTTCAAATGAAAAATCGATCTTCCGGTTCTTAGCAGAATCAAGTAAAAGTAAGTTAAGACTTCTATTTTTTTAAAAATTTTTTTTAACATTTTTATGTATTTATTATTGAGAGACAGGGAGAGACATAGCGTGAACAGGGGAGGGGCAGAGAGAGAGGGAGACACAGAATCCTACACAGGCTCCAGGCTCTGAGCTGTCAGCACAAAGCCCGACACGGGGCTTGAACCCACAAACCGCGAGATCATGACCTGAGCCGAAGTTGGACGCTTAACCGACTGAGCCGCCCAGGCACCCCAGTAAGGTAAGACTTCTAAAGTAGGGGTAGAAATAAAAACTGATGACCTTGGCCAGCAAAGCCATTAGAAGACAAGAGCTGGAGGCTGCAGGCACAGCCTTGCCTAAACACATTTAATTGGCATAAATACCTACACAACATAGAGACCTAGACTATTTATGATAAACCTGAATTTTCCGGGGGCACCTGGGTGGCTCAGCCGGTTGAGTGTCCAACTTCAGCCCAGGTCATGATCTCGCGGTCTGTGAGTTCAAGCCCCGTGTCGGGCTCTGTGCTGACAGCTCGGAGCCCAGAGCCTGTTTCAGATTCTGTGTCTCCCTCTCTCTCTGACCCTCTCCTGTTCATGCTCTGTATCTCTCTGTCTCAAAAATAAATAAACATTAAAAAAAAAAAAACACCCTGAATTTTCCAAATCTGAAGCAGTTTCCTTGATGTTTACATCCCCAACCCCACCAACTTCTTACTAAGTTCTGATTAAATACCCTGAAATCAGAGTCCCGGCCAGCTTTAAGAGAGCGTATTAGCTGGAGCTCTTAGCTATAAACAACAATGACTGACTTGAGCAGAGAAGGAATTTATTGAAAGGATACCAGGTATCTCACAGAATCTCTGGGATAGCTGGATGAGCAGGAATGGAAAATAGGCAGAAATAAAGGTAGCTAAGTCGTCAACCCCCAACTGAAACATGGTAAAATCTATCCTGGTAAAAATGCTGCTGCACCTCAGGGGGCTAATCTCTGGACAGCAGAGGGCACTGGGCGGCAACTTGTGTTGCCCTGGAAGGAGGATGCAGATGTGTTTCAGACTCCAAAAGGGCTTCCTCTGAGTCACCAGTTTATCACCCCAGTCCCAGGTAAGCATATCTGACTACAGCCTGAAACCATAAAGGGATCAACCATAAAGAACACTGGGAAAGTAAATACCTGGCCATTTTGGCTTCTTTGGCAGAAAGCAGGCCCTCCTTGTCAAGATTCACTCACTTAGCTAACACCTATTAAGCCAAACTGTGTGCCAGGCAGTGTTCTAGAAGCTGGGGGGACAGCCATGAGTAAGTCTCTGCTCTCAAGGAGGTCACATTCGAGAGTGGTGCCAGATGATAAAGATTTATATTATACAGTGGAAAAAGATGAAGGTTATTTCACTCCTGTCCTTAAGAGAGCAGCTGGTATCAAACTAGTCCTCCGACTTTAGCCAACGATAAAATAGGACTAAGTAGGAAATGAACAAGTCAAAGCACAGCGCTGTGATGCTTGAGAGAAAAAAACCAGATGAAGTAAGTTTTCTGACTAAAGGCAATGAATGCCCACCTTCTGACTGAAGGCAACATCTAGACTGTGGAGTGGGAGTGGGAGCCCAAACTAAGCCCGGTCTTACTGAAAGCAAAAGGGAAATTGAAGTTTGGGGATGAAGTATATGGGTCAAGAGACCAGAGATGGGGAGATATATAGAGGAATTCTGGGATCCTTTATGCAAAATTTTGCATATTTGTTTCCCTTGAATGTTTGGCCAAATACTAGACTGTACACATGCAGGTCAAGTCCAACAGGGTCAGGGGAAAAAAACAATTTCCAGGAGAAGAATTACCTGGTACATTAGTTTCCTAGGACTGCTATAAGAAATTACCACAAAATGGATGGGCTAAAGAAACAAGAAATTTATGCTCTCAATTCTGGAAGTCTGCAATCAGCCTCACTGGACCAAAATCAATGTGTTGGCAGAGCCATCCATGCTCCCTCCAGAGGCTGCAGAGAATTCATTCCTTGCTTCTCCAGCTTTCTTTTGACAGCCAGCAGTCTGTGGCTTGTGATCACTGTAACCTCTGCCTTCTCTTCTGTCTCCCTTTTATAAAGATACACGTGATTGCATTTAGGGCCCACCCAGAAAATCCAGGATAACCTCCCCATCTAGAGATCTTTAACTTAATCACACCAATAAAGTCAACTTTGCCATATAAGCTAACATAGGTTCCAGGGACGAGGACGTGAATTTTATTTGGCGGGCCATTTTCTAGCTTACCATCCCTGAGAAAGAAAATTTACCCTAAAATTGTATGTTGAACAAATACAAGATTTGCACAAAGGAGGGAAATGTTTCAGTTGTGTCTATCTAGAGTGGGGGGACCAAGGTGAATATCCTGTGACATCGAAAAGAAAGGTCACCCTTCAGGAGTAGGACTCATCTAGCAAGACAGTCAAGGCCATAAAACCTACTCTAACAAAAACAGGGACCAAGCTGATTGGAATGTAAATCAATTGCCTAATGGAACAAATTCAACACTTTATTAAGGAAGGCAACAAATTCCAGGTACTCAACAATGTAATACATAATGTGAGGCCACAGTAAAAAGTTGCTAAACATGTAAAGAAGTAGGAAAATGTGACCCATAAACAGGAGAAAAACAAATAGAAAAAAAGGGATGATGGAATTAGTACAAAAAGGACTTTAAAAACAGTTATATTAAGTATGTTCAAGGATTTAAAGGAACACAGAAATGTAATGAAGACACAAATAAGGAACGTGAATATGGAAATTATGAAAACTTATCAAACAGAAATTTTACAACAGAAAATACAGTATCTGATGTGAAAAATCAGAATTGTCCTCTATCTATTAAAGAAACTAAATTCATTATTATGAGAGAAAACTCCAGATCCAGATGGCTTCACTGGTGAATTTTATCAAAAATTTAAGGAAGAAACAATACCAATTTTACTCAAACTAAGAAATGAGAAGAGAAGGAAGGGACACTTCCAAACTCATGTTATGGCCCAAACTACAGGCATTGTAAGAAACCTACAGTGGAATATCCTTTACGAATATGAATGCAGAAATCATTATTAAAATATTAGCAAATTGAAAGAACTATATATACAAAACATGAATACCAAGGGGTGATTTGTTTCAGAAACATAAGGTTGTTGTGAAACTGAAATCTCAAGATAATTCCCATGTTAACAGAGGAAAGAAGAAAACCCATATGATCAACTCATTAAAAATCATTCGACAAAATACAACATCATTTACAAAAGTCTTCAGGAAACTAGGAAGAGAAAGGAAAATCTCTCATGCTGGTAAAGGACATTTAGGAAAACATACAGCATTTTATATACTTAACAGTAAAATAGTTAATACTTTCTCCCTAAGATCAGAAACAATGCAAGGATGTCCATTCTTATCATTGTACTGGAGATGCTAGCCAACAACAAAGGAAGAAAAGGAAATAAAAGTTTTAATTTTCTTCTCTGTAGATGACAACTGCATATGGAGATAATCGCAAGAAATCTACACAAAACCACTAGAGTTGGTGAATCAATTTAGCACAGTACAGAATACAAGGTCTATATACAACATTTCTACGTACGTAAATACAACAAACAATTTTGGGAAAAAGGCTATTTGCAATAGGAATTAAAAATATGAAATACATAGGGATATATTTAAGGATATATACACAAAACCTCTCCACTCCAAACTACTAGCAATTACTGACAGGTATTAAATAATAGCTAAATAAATGGGTATATCATGTGTATGGACTGAAGAACACAATTTTGTTAAGATACCAATTTTCCTCAGATTGATTTACAGAATCAATGCAATGCCAATCAAAATCCTATTTTTTGGAGGAGGAAGGGAATCACGGAAAGAAATTAGTAAGCTGATTCTAATATTTATATGAGAATACAAAGGATGTAGACTAGCCAAAACAATCTTGAAAATAATAAAAGAAAACTTGCGCTATCTGATTTTAAGACTTCGAGACTGCAAGATTCAAGATTGCAATCCATAGTAATCAAGCCGATAGGACAGAAAAACTTATGGTGCAAAAGAATTGAGTCCAGAAAAAGACCCATACTAATACAGCATATTGCTTTTGACCACAGCATCAAAACAATGAGTAAAGAAAAATATTTTCTTTAAATAAATGGTACTGGGACCATTGATTTTCTATAGAAAAACAAAACAAAACAAAAACAGACCTTGATTTCTACCTCACACCACACAAAATCACACACACATAAAAATCAAAGACAGATCATACATAAAAATGTAAAAGCTAAAATTACAAACATTCTACAAGCAAACATAGAAACTATATTTGCAAACTTGGTACAGGCAAAGATTCACTAGACAGGACCCAGAAAGAACTAACTATAAAAGGCAAAAAAATGAATGAAACAAAACAAAAGCTACTGTTCATCAAAGACAACATTAATAAATAGGCCAGCCCACAAACTGGGAGAAAATATTCCCAATATATACATCTGTTAAAGGATCTGTATTCAAAATATAAAGAACTCCTATCTCTACAGAAGTATGTAAGTTTTACCTAAAAAACAAAACGGAATATGGGGCGCCTGGGTGGCGCAGTCGGTTAAGCGTCCGACTTCAGCCAGGTCACGATCTCGCGGTCCGTGAGTTCGAGCCCCGCGTCGGGCTCTGGGCTGATGGCTCAGAGCCTGGAGCCTGTTTCCGATTCTGTGTCTCCCTCTCTCTCTGCTCCTCCCCCATTCATGCTCTGTCTCTCTCTGTCCCAAAAATAAATAAACGTTGAAAAAAAAAAAAATTAAAAAAAAAAACAAAACGGAATAAAACCCTACATAATGATATGCATGCTGAAGTGTTCAGAGAAAATGTCTGCAACTTACTCTGAAATACACTAAAAATAAAATGGATTGACAGATGTATAGAGGGATGGATAAATATGTAATAGAAGATAGTAGAAAAAAATGTAACTATTTCATTTTTAAAAATGGGCAAAAGAACTGAATAGGGACTTCACAAAGGGAGATATAGAAATGGCCAATAAGCACATAAGAGTTCTTTAACATCAGTCACCAGGAAAATGCAAATTAAAAAGCATAATGAGACACCACTAGAATGACAGAATAGGTAAAAAGAAAAAGATAACCTCAAATGTTGGAAGGACTGGAAAAATCAGAACTCTTACACTTCTTTAGTTAAAGTGTAAAATGGTGCAATCACTGTGGAACACGGTCTGAGAGTTTCTCATAAAGTTAAATATATATGCCAACCTTACAACCCAACAATTCCACCTTTACCGAAGACAAATTTTAAGCAGAAAGAGCTGGGGGTCCCCAGAAAAAGAAAGACAAAATCACAGCTTTCGTGATACCAGAGAAGTCATTCTAGGCCCCCAGCTATTTTGGGTGATCAATGCCCTACTTGCTCAAGCACACTTCTAGCAGAACTTCCTAGGAGGTGTCAGAATTACAAAGAAATGCGAAATTCTCAGTAAAGATTTTAAAGGAACAAAGAGAAACCAAAAACACACTCTACCAGGCCAGGAAATAGCCTAACCAGAGACAACAAACCACTTGTAAAACTCCCTGTGCTGTTTCAAAAGTAAGAAAGGCCCAGTATCAGGAGCCCAAGACCACCCATCCAGTTTATACTAGCTGTGGGAGCATGCCCATTGGTCCCTTCCCCTCTCCCGACAGTTCCCTTGGCCTCGGAGCACAAGCTTCATTCACATAACATAGGATGCATGTACAGGCATGTTTTCTAAGCACGCCTGCACTGCCTCATGTCTGCCTTTACATGCAATGACAAAGTTCCCCTTTCTGAATATTCATCCTAACCCTAAGTAAAAGAAACCCACTTGCCCCTACTTGGGAGAGTCATGGCTTTGGAAGTCATTCCCTGTGATCTCCTTATTTGCTGCAAATAAAGTTTGCTTTGTGGACAACTCCATCTCGTGTAGTCCTTATCTGTAACTCAGCAAGGAGCGAACTCACGTTAGTTGTAGTTTTGTCATTTGGCTACAAAATGAAAATAGGACTCTATGCCAAGTTTGGAAGGCAATGAAGAAGAAAATGTGAAGACAGCTGGGGAAGAGCAGCTAGATAAAGGTCCTGAGAAGGCAGTGTTAAGTGACCTGTCTGAGCAACAGGGAGGAGGCCTCCGTGAGGGAGAAGGAGTGACAGAAGGGAATGCTGGTAGGAAGTCAGTATTATTTTCACAGTGACAGTAAGATGTTGTTTTCTTCACTGTGTTGACCCTTACACAGACGGTGCAAAAGCAATTATGAGTAAAAGTTCACCTTAGCATGAATTAAAGTCGTGATACCATACTACACTAGTAGTCATTGCATTATTCACTGTTGGTTTTCAAAGCCTTTAAAAAGGGAAAGAAGCCAATAAGAATGTTCTTGATAAAACAGTAAAAAATTTATTTTCATTAATCTCAGTCTTCAACAATATTCTGCATACAAAATAGTAAATATATATATATTATATATACATATATGTATATATAATACATAATATATATTTGTATATATATATATGTCACTTCAAAGGAACAACTGACAATACTTGTTGCCAGTAACAAAATTCAAGCTTTCAGGCAAAAATTAGAATTTTGAATAGCTTGTGTATGGCATCTTGGGTTTGATAGCTTCTCAATACTTAAAAGATTTTTCTGATGAAACCGATGGTAATATTAATGAATGTTTTTTGAAATCATACAATGAAATGAGTTAACATTTAGAAAATCTATACAACTCACCGAACTAGTTTCCAAACGAGAAATGCATGATGTTATGAAATCATGCATGGATAAAAGGTCTATTCAAAATGTAAGGTAGACTAATGATTATGAAAAATTTATTGATGCTTTGAGACTCCATGCTGCAGTTAACTGTAAAGAAACTATTTATTGGGTTTTGGAGTAGCGTCGAAGAATTACCTGGAAAAGCTATTATAATACTCCTCTCTTTTCAATTACATCATCTGTGTGAGGGTGGATTTTCTTTTATATCCCTCAACCAAACCAACAGACTACAACAGGTTGAATGCGAGGGTTAAGAGAAATCACCCAGAGAATCCACACATCTTCTATTATGCCAGACACTGAAAGATTTGCAAAAATGTAAAACAGTGCCATTCTTCTCACTAATTTTTTTTTATCTTGGAAAACAGTTATGTTTTCATGAAAAATATGTTATTTGTGCTAACATGTTAATGAGGCTACCTGTAGAGTGAGCATTTAAAAAATTTCATTTTAATTTCTTACACAGTAAATATCGACATGAAATAAACTACACAAATGGAATCTCTTCAGGGGTTCCAAATAATTTTACAAAATGTCAATGGTCCTTGAGCCCAAAACTTTGAGAACCTCTGTTCTTTGGGTTCCTCTCTACCTGGCTCTCTAGTCCAGCCAGCACCTCACCTCCTTCAGCACCTCCCATTCCCTGAGACAGCCTAAATTCAGGCACACATTCTCCTGAATTTTTGTTCAGCCTTTTCCACAAATGTGAGATTCCTTCTCAATTGCCTAATCTTGGTCCTTGGGCAGTGCAGCAGATAAAACCTCATCCATCTCCCAAATCAATTACCCCCCTCAGGAAAGCATCATAACTACTATCACTTCAGACAAAAGAAAGAAGCAGGGGCCAGGAATGGATTCACAGCAGGACCACTGCTCCCTCAGAGGGCCTTTCCCAGGGGTTTCCATTAACACAACAGCTTTAATATAAAAAGGGACACAGATGTTATCTACAAGATAGTTTCAATAATTAGGAAAATTAATAGAGTTAGCAAAAAATTAAATATTCTAAAACTTAACTATAAGCATTCTGTATTTTAATATCCTAATTTTTATTAATGAGGACCCATAATTTTATTTTATTATTTTTTTTAACGTTTATTTACTTTTGAGACAGAGAGAGACAGAGCATGAATGGGGGAGGATCAGAGAGAGGGAGACACAGAATCTGAAACAGGCTCCAGGCTCTGAGCGGTCAGCACAGAGCCTGACGCGGGGCTCGAACTCACGGACTGCGAGATCATGACCTGAGCCAAAGTCAGCCGCTTAACCGACTGAGCCACCCAGGCGCCCCTATAATTTTAGAGTCAAAACACATCCAGGATATTACTGATTTCATCTATTTTTATAGATGAGAAAGTACTCGAAAAAACTCAGACTTGCCCTAAATCCACAAATAACATGCATGGCAAAGCAGGGGAAAAACACCCGGTAGGGTAACAATTCTCTATGGGTCTCTCCTGTGAATGAGGCGTTAATTGACCTTTTGCTCTGGAACATCTTTTCAGGGATGTGTGTATAGTGAGCTGCTTTGAAAGGCAGAGCTACTGTCTTCCTTCACAGCAAAGTGCAGACTTGCTTAATGTCCAGTATAATAATGTCTCTCTTGGGGCCGAGGGTAAGTTGGCTTGCATTGTATTCCAGTATCAAAGATAACAGGAGTCCTAAGTTCAGGACTTCTCAGCTGTGATGCAAAACTACTGTGGGTACCACAAACAGGTGGGCCTCACCACATCATCCCCCACGGGATCTGGGGAGCAAGCAGGAAATGACACAAAACAGATACCCACACTGTGTGTTGTGCTGTGAGTAATGAAGTCCTTGCGTCTGACCCAAGAGTCTTGTACCTTCCACCAGCATCCGTGAAACTGTGGCAAACTAACCTGTTAGTTTACAGTATGATCTCAGCTCTCACGGTTCCTAACATTCATTAGGCCACAATATGCAAGCACAAGAAGCATGGTAGCCAAATGCATACTTTTAAAGCAACATCCTGTGGCAAAAAAGCAATTAAACTGGCTATTCTCTGCACTGGGGCACATCCTTTGGAGAAAATCAATATGGCAAAAATACAGTGAAATCTCTGATCTGGTAAATTCTTCTAGGAATTTATACCAAGCATCTCCTATCAGGTTCCCTGGAAACAGACTCTGAGACAGAGTTGTGTGCAGAAGTATTACTGGACGGTGCTGTTTGGGAGATGCCCCTCTATGGAAATAAGGACGGCAGGAGAAGGTGACCAGCGATGTGGTTACACTAAGGCCTCAGCCCTTACGAACAGCTCTGGACTTCGGAAGGTCCTGTGGTTGTTCTAAGTTGAAGCAAAGCAACCAGATCCTCAATCCGCTACACAGTTTAGGCATTGGCCTGGGGTATCCCCTAAGGGGAGATGTGGACTGAATAGCCCTAAATGTCATCACTGAATTGTAGCGATATGGCTGACATTACAAATGGCATCCTCTAGACTTCTAGAGAAAAGTCCCCAATTCCACAGATAGCAGGGACCCTCTGGAATAATTCAGATGATACTACCACCACCGAAGGATTCGCAAACACAAAAGAGCAAGAAGGAATGGGCGGATTCCATAACAATCAAGTATAAGGAAATACATGTGCCACCAGAGTTTACTGTGCTTTATAGGACTGACCTGCTGTGGTGAGTGCATCACATATATTATCTATTTACTTCTCATAAGGTATGATACTGTTATCACACCCAATATACAAAGGACATAAGATGAGTTAAGTAACTTGCCCGAGGTCACAAGTAAGAAAGTGGCAGAGCTGGGCATCAAACACAGGTCTGCCCCTTTGCAGAGTCCATGTGCTTAATTAACCAATCCATTCCACTGGCTCCCTATTTGGGATAAAAATACACATCCTGAGGACATACATCCATTTTCCTCTCCACATGTATTTCTCATTATCTTCCCCTACTCCATATCTTGGGAGGCTGATATGAATGTTATAAATGGAAGTGGTCCCTTTGCAGTCTGGAACCAGGCTTCCTTCCTGTGGGACTACCTCAGACTGGCTGTGCCGTCTTATGAGGGTAGCAGCTCTTGTAAGATGCACTCACCACATGCCCTGTCCTCCGATTCAGTAACGACTCCCTCCCCTTGATCCTCTGGGCCTGGAGTGGAAATTATTCCCATCACAAAAGCTATGATGAATGCACTGTCCCTGGTGGCTTCCCTGTGTCCTGCCCATACCTGTTACACTCTCCTCAAATTACCCAATTTGACAGTGTCATCTTTTCCTGACAACAACTTGACCCAATACACGCATCTATACACAAAACAGGTGCTGAATGATGGCAGAAGCTTATTATTTACCATTGGGGTCTGACTCTTCGTATCCCCTGCAAAATACTTATGTTGAAATCTTAACTCCCAAGATGATATTAGGAGGTGAGGCCTTTCAGAAGTGGCCGGAGTCATGAGGGTGGGGCCCTCATAAATGGGATTAGCACCTTACAAAGGAGACTCCACAGAAACCCCTAGCCCCTTTCACCAGGTGAGGACTTGGTGAGAAGGCACTAGCTATGAACCAAAGAAATGGCCATCACCAAAATATGACCACATCTTGATTATGGATTTCCAGCATCCAGAACTGTGAGAAATAACATTTCTATTATTTATAAGCTACCCAGTCTATGGTATTTTGTTACAATAGCTTGAGAGGATGGAGACATTTACCTCCTAGGAAAGGAACCTAAAGGTCATTTTTCTGGGAATAATATGCTGGGGGGATGGGGGGGGGAAGAATACTGAAAACAGGATAGAAACCATCCTGCCTTTCAATAAAAGTAAGTAACAAAATATCTGGAATACTTTGTGTAAGTTTAGTCAAGGTATAAAATTAAATTACAGCTTCTTACCAGTAATGGTCCCTTCCTATGCCACCCTGCCCCCAAATCTGCACAGCCTCTGGCATTATCTTCCCCTCCTTCACTGCCATATTGCTTCCTCTGAGAAGCAGTGGAAAGAAGCAAACAGAGAAGCAAGCAGAAAAACAAAGTACCTTCCTTCCATATCTCCTGGGGGGGGACATGCTTTCTGTCTTTAAAGGACACCTAGCCTTCCAGAAAAGATCCAGAGAAGGTCAGCCAAATGAACAAGGGACTTTTAACATGTTAAAAATGAAAAAAATTATTAGGTAAAGAAAATAAAAACTTAAATTGCCTGAATCAGCAACATCTTCAGTCATCGGACAAAGTTTAAATAAAACTACTGTCCCATAGAGCTAACTAAGGTTAAAAAAAAAAAGCAACGAGAAGAAATGAGAGTTTTAAGAAGAATTTAGATAAAAATCAATGCATGATATGAATCTATCACTCCTTCATTGAAAGTTATTTATCAAGCACCAACCAGGAGGAACAATCTAGCATGTTATCCCAGCATTAGCCATGACCAGCTGATGGACTCTGGGCAAGCTATTCTCTCTTAAGCTTCAGATGCCTCAGCTATAAAAGGGATGGAATCAGAGTAGCCAGCTCCTAAGTCGGCTCTGAGGATTAAATAATTAAGAGATACAAAGTGCTTAGCTCAATTCCTGATACATGCTAGAGACTCAATAAATGTTAGCTAAGATGACTGGTATTAACAGCAGTAAAAATTAAAAAAAATAAAAGAAACAAACCTACAACTCTTGAATTGCTTTTAAGAAGCTCAGCCTGATGAAGAACTCTATTACTCACACAGAACTGGAGAGCCTTAAAGTACACACCTTCAAACTTAATCTTCAAACTTAATATGACAGGGAGCACACCAGAGTCTTATAAAGGCCCCCCAGTTATTATCAGACATAAGCGGGTTAGATTCATCTATTCAATATAGAAAAAGAATGATGTTATAAATGAGGGCCAGTAAAAATGTATAAATCCAAGTAGAACTTATACAGATTTAATAATTTTAGAAAACTATTTGCAAAGCTTACTCAAGAAACCGAACAGGTATTATTTTACAGGCTTTGTGTCACTGGAATGAACATGTCATATTTGCAGGGATTTCCCTCTGAATGCCCAAAGCATCACTGATATAATTTCTACTAAACCTACTCCTTTTCTTTAAGCTCTGGCAAATCCAAGTACCAGTGCTCTTCACTAATGATTTTCTTTTCTTCCTCTTCTAGTTGTCTCTTGGTCTCTGAGTCCAGTCCCCTTTGCATGAACTGTCAAAACAAAACAAAATCAGTGTCAGCAACTGGTTTTCCCAAGTTAGAGTGGAGGAAAACACAGATAACTTTATTCTTCCACATGCTTTCCCTCGTTTCTCCAAGAATCCCATCTCAGGGGTGAGGGTGGAGGCGGTGTGACCAAAGTAGCTTAGCTCTGCCCTAGACGGCATCACACCAGACTAGCAGGGAGCTGACTAGAGCACACAAAAAAGTATGTGGACTTCCTACAGAAGACTTCAGAAAGATCTTTACCACACTTTAGTTTGTCTAATGTAGTAAAACGAGCAATAAAAAACTGTATTCAATCAGTGCCCCTAAATATTTCAGTTTTGCATAGTGGCCAGTGGGGAAAGGCTAAGACAAAAGACAGATCATGACAGGCAGGTGGAGACAGAAAGTGAGAGGGGCCAAAAGAAGGTGAGAGACTCAGTACTTTCTGAATCTCTCACCGACTCACGGAGCCCATTGGTCTTCATACCTGCTGATCTTAGTGTGGAATGGCCTTTCTCATGCTCCTCCACCTGGCCAACTCCTGGCCCTTCTGGTATACGAAAAACTACTCCATCCCTGTGAAATTATCTCTGATACCTGTAAGCAAAATCGGGATTTCTCTCCCAGATGCTTCCTATGACACCCTCAAATAGTCTCACCACATTTTAATTCCTTGAGCATCTGCCTCTTCTGGAGACCTTGAGGGCAGGGACTTTGTCTAGATTGTCTCCTTCCTCACTTTTACCATGATGAATGATGCATAGTAGGGGCTCTGTAAACACAGACCAAAGCAAAGCTGTATCTGTGAGCCTGCTCTTCACGTATCTCTATCCTCTGAAAGGCTGCTCATCTCTACGGCTGCTCTTTATGCTAAGATGTGCAAAAGTACAATTCAAAATGGGGCAGTAGAGAAACCCACAGTCCAGCTGCTGGTCTCTTCCCACAACAACTACATTTCCTCAGGGGAACCAGTGAACACACTAAGAGGTTGATCACAGCAAACCAATAATTAGCTCTTGTCCAAGCTCTATATTACTTTTCCCTTCATTCCAACCTTCCCCCAAACATAAGCATTTTTAGGTATAAGGGCTTTGCCAATGAATGCTAAATGAAATGACGAAACTTGAAAAACATTTACAAATAAAATACAGTGATAACATCCAGTTCTGCTGAGGACGTAGTGAGGCTGAATCACTCATACTATTGCTGGTGAGAATATGAAATGGTACAGCCTCTGTGGAAAACAGCTTCACAGTTTTGTACCAAACTAAACGTGCACTTACCATATGACCCAGCAATTGCCCTCTTGGGCATTTTATCTCAGAGAAATGAAAACTTATGTTCACTCAAAACCTTATACAGGTATATTCACAGCAGCTCTACTTGTTAATAGCCAAGAACTGAAAACAACCAAAATATTCTTCAACAGGTGAATGGTTAAGTCCTAAGGTACTTCCAATGCATGCAATACTACTCAGTAATAAAAAAGGAAGGAACTATTGATATACTCAACAACTTAGATGGATCTCAAGCGAATAATACTGAGTGAAAAAAGCGAATCCCAAAAGGTTACATCTTGTATGATTCCATTTACATAACATTTTTGAAATAACATAAGTAGAGAAATGGAGAACAGACTCATGGTTGCCAGAGCTTAGGGAAAGAAGAGACTGGGTTGGCTACAAAGGGACAGCTTCAGGGAATCTCATGGTAATGCAACAGTTTTGTATCTTGAATGTGGAAGTAATTACATAAATCTGCTCGTGATAAACTGTATGGAAATCTCTCTCTCTCTCTCTCTCTCTCTCTCTCTCTCTCTCTCTCTCACACACACACACACACACACACGGAAAACAGTAAAATGAAATAGACTCTATGGAATGTACCACTGTCAATTTCCTGGCTTTGTACCATACTCTAGCGATATAAGACAGGGAACAGAAGAGTACAAAGGCTCTCCCTATACATTTTTTGCAACTTCCTGTGAATCCATCATTATTTTATTTACTTCTTTATTTAAAAAAAATTTTTAACGTAAATTTTTGAGAGAGAGACACACAGAGTGCAAGCAGGGGAGGAGCAGAGAGAAAGGGAGACACAGAATCTGAAACAGGCTCTAGGCTCTGAGCTGTCAGCACAGAGCCTGATGCGGGGCTTGAACCCACAAACTGTGAGAGCATGACCTGAGCCGAAGTTGGACGCTCAACTGACTGAGCCAGCCAGGTGCCCCTTTCATAATTTTAAATAAATGTAAAAGAAATGCTTGGACTCTAAAGTGTTTTGTAGTCTTCCTTTCTCCTTTTACCTGTGTCTATAGCCTCACCACAGGAAAGAACTGGCAGTTTCTGGAATACATATTCTGTACTTCCCAGTCCTTCTGTCTCTGCTACTCAACATCATGTTTCCATTTTCTACTCAGCAAAATATCAACTTGTAAAGGCCCAGAGCACATGTCCTTTGAGTCTTCCCTGACTGTGTTTGGCCAAGCTCTTCACCGACTTGTTCCCATAAAAGAGTACCTTTCCCTATGTCTAAAAGCCTTATAAACACTAGCTTATTGTTCATTTTGCTTCGTCTGTGTCTCCCAAAAGACTGAGATTCTGAATAGCAGACCATGTCTCTTATTATAACTAGGACTCTGGCTGCCCTTGGTACTCAGGAAGAGTTCAATAAAGGTTCTCTGAATGTAAGTCTGGACTTGCTTTATTTCTTCAGACTCTCTTTCCTGGGTGGTTCTCTTTAAACCCAGATGCCTCATTTCATCTTATATTCTTGGTAATACAACTCACCAATCCTGCCCAACTGCTTTTTTATCTCCTATTTTTAGTCAAGTAGTATTTATGGCATACAAAATAGCTATCTATATATGTGTGCTCTGTGCACATGGCAAGGCTAGAACACCCTGTGAATATAAAATCAAGCAACTCGATTTAGGTAGCAATCCAATTCTCCTGACTCCACAGCATCTAAGAACACTCTATAAAGCTTAGTGATTTGGCTTTACGCACAACAGAGGACCTAGAGCTGGTACCACAAACTATAGTCCTTAGGCTGGATGTCTGGTGGTGTAAATAAAGTTTTATTGGGACAAAGATACGCTCATTTGGTTCTGAGTTACAATGGCAGAGGTGGGTAGTTACAATAGTGAGTGGCCCAGAAGCCTAAAGTATTTTTCATCCGTCCCTTTACAGAAGTAGTTCAGCAACTCCTGTCTTAAGAGTCCAATAGAGCTAAAATGACACTGAGAACTGCCAACTATATCCTTCACTTTCTACTTCCCCCATCATCTCCAGCTCCTAACAGCTGACCAAGTCAGAGGATTTCAAGTACACCTGAAAACAACTGTATTAGTATTAAATCCTCAACTCTTTTATTCTTGCTCTATACTTTGCTCTGGCTGAACAGCTACACTGGATACAGCAACCTAATGCAGCTGCTCCATTCATTCTCGTAGGAATGGATGTGCATTATACTCCACTCTGTGCATAGTATCTCCTGCTGTCCTGCCAAAAAGCTCTTTCTCATCAATGATTGAAGCTGATAACTCAACTAGAAGATATGTGTAACCTTCTCCCCCCTCTTCTTTGCTTCCAATGTCCTGTTGAGTGTTTCCCAACCACTAGGGTAGGGGTTGATACTTTTTTAAGGTAACTTCTTCCTTCCTAACTCTTGAGTCGGATCTTTGGTCAAAGTCTTACTCAGCGTATCTTCATTTGATGTACCTGCTTTGCCAATCCACTCCACTGCTCTGATTATAAACGAGAAGTCAAAGAAGACTCTGTTGGGTAAAAATTCAAAATTTGCTAATATGTATGAAAAAAGAACTTCAGAAATTATAAATGATATGACTTACCCTCCACCCTCACTCATCCTATCCATCCCTAGTCATACCCTAGCTCAACCCCATTCGAATCTGGCACATGCGACACTTACTCTTCAATCTTTCGAAACGTTATTTATGCCTTGCTTCCTTTTTTCTGGAAATTACTCTTTAAGCATGATATCTAACACTGCGCAGTAGGGTTCAGAGACAAGCAGTATGCAATAGTAGTTATGAGCAGGGGATGTGGAGCCAGACTGCCTGGGTTTGGTCCCGTCTATACTACTTATTAGCTGTGTAACCTTAGGCAAGTTACTTCTCTTTTTCAGTGCTTCAGCTATAATAGAGGAAAAATAACTAAACCTACTTCACAGAATTATTATGTGGATTTCATGGGTTGATACATGCACTTAGAACAGTTGTCTGAACACAGAGCAGAAAGTATAAATCTTTGTTATTATTCAAGTTTGAAGGCCTGGTTGTTTCCCGTTTTAGTTCCTGTATTCATTTTATCTACACTTGTCTCTTTTTTTCTTTTTCCTCTCTTCCACTTTGAAATCATGCTTTTAAAAAATTTTTTTTTAATGTTTATTTATTTTTGACACAGAGAGAGAGAGAGACACAGAGCATGAATGGGGGAGGGGCAGAGAGAGAGGGAGACACAGAATCTGAAACAGGCTCCAGGCTCTGAGCTGTCAGCACAGAGCCCCACGCCGGACTCAAACTCACAGACGACGAGATCATGACCTGAGCTGAAGTCAGACTCTCAACCGACTGAGCCACTCAGGCGCCCCTAAAATCATTTGATTGTTAAACTGATTCAATTTCGAATCTAAAATCAATTTCGCTTAAAGCTGACATTCACCTCAACTGTTATAATTCTCTCCATTCCCGCTGCCATGGCAACCAGATCATCAGAGCTTCTTGTTTGGTCTTTCCGACTGCAATTTTGTCCCTTGTCAGGTCTTTCTTTCACCAATGTAGTCTCTACAGGGCAGTTAAGGTAACTTTGAAAAGTAAGAAGCACAGCTAAGATGCCGCTCCCCCCGCTCAAAAGCTTCCTCATCATGTTCACAAGATAAAGGGAAAAAATCCTCCATCTGGCCTAAAATTCTTCACATGTTGTGGCCACTGGCTACTTTTCCAGGCCCACATTTTGCTACTTGTCTTCCAAGCACATTGAGTTATTTTTAGTTCTTGGAAACCTCAACAGATGTTGTGGTCTTTGCGTCTCAGACTTCTGAAGTCGCTTTCCCCTCGGTTTGTGCTGCCATGCCCCACCCTCCCACCGACCCTTCAGTCTCTACCTAAGGGCCCGTTCCTGCCCAAGCGCAAGTAAGTTCCCAGGACTCCCGGGGCTCTGAGCATCACCTCAGTTAGTGCTGCGCCACCCTGCTTGCTTACGTGTCTGTCCTATCTGTCCGCGCGCTTTATGAGGGAAGCCGCGGGATTTATAACCTAGCTCCCCGTGCCTAAGGCAGAGCCAGCGCTAAGTGAATGAATGAACGTCCGAACTGGAGGCCCTCCGTGGTCTCCCCAGTGGCCCCGCGCGCCCGCCACCTCGGCCCCGGCCGGGTCGCCAATCCCAGGTACCCCTGTCGCCCGGCCCGCCTCCCCGGCGTCCCCCCACCTTCATGCGCAGCAGGTTCTTGGACAACTTCGTCTTGCGCTCCGCCGCCATGTTGGCTCCTGCTCCGGGCCGCGGGCCACCTCCAGCCCCCGCCGCGCACGCGCACTGCTGCGTGTGTCGCGGCGTCGTCTTACGCAGCTCGCGTCGTCCCGCCCCGTGGTTCCGCCCCGTTTCTCGCGCTCCGGCGCGTCCCCGGAATCTCCGCGCGTCGCCTCAGGGAGCGCTCGCCTCATGGAGGAGCTCGGGGTAAGGACGCGGCTAGCGGTGCCGGGGTGAGAGGGACTTGACACGGGGAAGGAGACGTCTGAGGGCCTGGAGGAGGTCCTAGCGCCGGCCGCTGCGGTTTCAGCCGGGCCCTCCGGAGCGGCCCGCGGCGGCCGGTGGCCGAATATCGCCGCTCCTCACGGACTCCGTCCTGCCGCGCGTCGCCGACTCAGTCGGGCCGGCGAGACCTTTGAGACGCTTGCCCCACCGTCCCGGCTGGACCGAGTCTATCACGTATACCACTTCCTCCCACGTTCACGGTCACCCCGTGCGGCGGCTGGGTAAACTGAGGCACGGGGAGGCCGCTCAGCTGGCCCAGAGTCGGAGGGAGGGAGGGAGGCAGGCGTGTGCAGACCCCGCCCCCCACATCCGGCTTCGGCAACGCGTGGGAAACTGCGCGGGTGTGCGCGTCTTCGAACCCGAACGAGCCTTCTGTGGAAGCGCCGGGCGTGAAAGCGAAGGCGCGAGGACAGGGCGGCCACCTGTCTTAAAGGATTGGAGAGACGGTGGCCTCGGCGCTGCGTGGCCCGCCCGGGGCGAGCCCCACACCGTTCGCAGGTTCCGCGCGCTGGAACACACCCGGCCTGACAATACCATTTCGGCGGGCAGCCCGCGCGACGCCGGGTCCTCCGCGCTGGGTGCTTTACTTGCGCGACTTCACCTAATCCTCCCGAAGAAAATGTCGTCGTCGCGTCGGTAGGGAACGTGAGGCCCGGAGACGTTCAGGGACTTAACCAGAGTTCACACAGCCAGGAAGTGTTAGAGCCGAGATTCTGGAAACTGGGGGAAAAGATGCCCCCCTCCCCCTCCCCCCGCAGGTTTTCTCAGCGGGGTCGGCAAAGCCATCCTAACATGGTAAGTGGTTACAGAAACTCATCCGTGACGAAGTGCGCGACTCTGGGCTACAGCCGTGGATGAAGACACAAGACCTCCCTTCCCTAGAGCCGCCCTGAGGGGGTGTGCCGCGGAAGGAAGAAAAGGACGATGTGATGGCGTGACTTTGAGGGTTACTGTAGGTCAAGTGGCCCAGGATGGCTCTCGTCAGATGATAGTGCTATAAGGATTAAAAGTTGAGGAAAACCTGTTCCGTGAAGAGTTGGAGATAGAGTGTTCTAAGAGGAGACCACAACTGTAAAGGTCCTGAAGTGAGAACAAGACAGGAGTTGTCGTAATTTACCCGGTGGAAACAGCAGAGGTAATCATGTTACGGGTCGAATTGTGTCCCTCCAAAACTAATCAAGAGTTTGGTCTTGGAATGGGACTGCGTTTGGATATACAGGGCCTTTGAAGAGGCGATAAAGTTACCGTGAGGCCCTTAGGGTAGGTCCTAATCCAACCTGACCGGTGTCCCTGTTGGAAGAAATTTGGACACCCTAAGAGACCCCAGGGTTGCATGTGTCCGGAGGGAACACCGTGTGAGGACACAGAAGATGGCCATTTGCACACAAGGAGAATGGCCTCAGAGAAAATCACTTCTGCTGACGCCTTGGTCTTGAACTTCTAGCCTCCAAAACTGTGAGAAAATAAAGTTTTGTTTAAGCCACCCAGTCTGTACTACTTCGTTGTAGTAGCTGGAGCAAACTCATCTGTCATAATTAATGACAGATAACAATTGTGATAAGAACCCTGTAAGAAAAATACGGGGTTCATGAGAGTATGACAAAGGCACCTAAGCCTTTCTGGCCTGGTAAAGCAGAGACTCTTAAAGGTGTGATGTTAAAGTTGAGATCTGCAAGAGGAGGAGCTGGCCCGGGGGAAAGCCTTCCAGTCCATCTTAGTTTTGTGCTACCATCACTCCCACACATCCATGGAACACATTTGTGGGCCTGCCGACAATACTGACTCCCATCTCGTTCATGTTTCCTTAGTGACCTATCTTGGGGTTACATATTCCAGGCCCCTTGGAGATGAACATACGTACCTTAGAAATGCCCACCAAGGCTGGGATGCTTGGGAGAGGCTTGTTTCGGCCTCCCATGAATCTCTTAGAGATAACATAACCTCTCCGCCCCACTTTTCAAAAAATGTTTGTTTATTTATTTTGAGAGAGAGCGAGCATATGTGTGTGTGGGGAGAGGCAGAGAGAATCCCAAGCAGGCTCCGTGCTAGGAGTGCAGAGCTCAAACTCACCACCTGTGAGATCATGACCTGAGCTGAAATCATGAGTCAGACGCTTAACCGACTGAGCCACCCAGGCGCCCCTCTTTCTCTTCTTGATACAGGTGGTGCCAACAGATCCTCTTAAGGATTATCTGTCAGCTGTGTGCAAGCTGTTTGAGGTGCATTTGAACCCTTTCATCTCAGTACATTGCTCTTCTGCATGTCCCTTCCCTTTATAAATTCAGTAGACTAAGGTCTGGATTTTGCAGAGAATAACTGTGCAGCTGCTGTGGGTCATCTTCTGCCCGATTCCACCTTGTCAGTAAGTTACCTTGAATAAAACTCTGTGAACTGTATGAAGTGGCCTGCTTTGTTTTCCAGTCTCAAAGTGCCTTCTCGGTTTGGGGGGTATACTTTACTGTCTCTCTTCCACCTTATAACATTTCGTCTCGCAGAACTGAAATTCTGTACCCATTAAACACTCTCCATTCCCTCCTCTCCTGTAACCACTATTGTATTTTTTATCTCTGATTTTGACTTCTGTTCAGAATTTTGAAAGTTCTTGGGAGCAGAGGTGAAGAAGTGCCCCAGTCTCCTGTCTGCATCCAGGAAACAATGCTGACTCTGAACTAGATCTTGAAGAATGAGCACATGTCTTGACAGCTTAAGAGGAAAACAGTTCCTGGCAGAAATAAGAGCATATATACATCAGCTAAGGGTGCTAGGAGCTCCACACCTTCCCTATGGACTTCTGTTGCACACCGGATTCTGATTCATTTTCATAAAACATTGTCTTCATCATGTCACTCTCCTGCTCCAAATTTTATAGTAACTGTTACTGTCTGAGAGATAAAGGTCAGATTCTTCAACCTGACACTCAAATTTCTACATTTTTATTTGACAGTGAAAATACATATAATTAAACTAGTCCCCAAAGTCTCTTCCCACCCATCAAAATGTAATGAGAAGTGATTTAAGAGTAATAGTGTAATTTTAACTTTGAATTAAACCACCTGACTGGGAAGATAACTCCTGGATCGCTCTATGTTCCTAAGTTCTGGAATACAGAGAATAAGTCTCACACTCAGTATGTGTTAACCTGTTTTAGTTACAAACCCAAGGAAATGTCATTTTGGGGAAGAGATTTCTATAGGTCTTCACACAATTCTGAATCCTTTCATCATGGAATTTGTTTGAAGTGTGAAAACTTCTCATTTCTTCCGATTACTGGATCCATCAGGAAAAGGTCCCTTGAGTGTCTTTGCTCTTGTATGTAGCAGATATTATCTAAGGCTGTACAGCACAATGTAGTAAGCCTACTTATATAGCTACTGAGCACTTGAAATGTGGCTGTTGTGACCGAGGAACTGAATATTTAATTTTAGTTAAATTTGAAAACTAACAGTGTAAAATATTTTCTCATTATACACATTTTATTGTTTTGGAAGGACTGCATTTCAATTTAACCTTGGAAAATTTAGTGTCCCAAGTTTAGGTGAGCTATACATGTAAAATGCATGTTGTATTTCAAAGACTTGGAACAACAAGACAAAATGCAAAATATCTTAATGTTGTTTTTCAGATTGATGACATGTTGAAATAATAGTTTGGATGTATTTGGTTTAAATAAAATCTAGCATTAAACTTAATTTCATTTGTTTGTTTTTTAATGGGGCTGTGATAAAATGTAAAATTACGTGGCTCACATTTCTCCCTCTCTGTTTCTCTCTTTTTGTTTTCTTGTTTGTTTTGCATGTACCAAAAATTGATAATGGCTTATTAAATAAAATGGGAATTTAGTAGAATGATACTGGGTAGTCCCTAGAAGTAATAACAGCCTGGGAACAAGGCCAAGTTAAAAGGTCAGAAACCAGGGCAGCCCAAGGATCTCAGAAGCAGGAATTAACTTAGTGCCCCCGCAAGAATGACAGACACCAACAGATTTCTCTGCTGTCAGGGCATTCAAGATGTCAAAGTCTAGGAGAGCGTCAAGGCCTGGTTTATAGTCCTTGCAGGACTATACAGAATGGAGGAGGGTAATTCTTTAAAGAAAATTTGGGTGCTGTAACCCAAAGAGATAATGTTTGTAACAGCCAAAACAGCAGTGTTAAGGACAAATACCTGTTTGAGGCAGGAAGGAAGAGGGTTCTATTGATGTAGCCCTGAAGGCCAAAGAATTCAGTTGGGAAACTCACATCCAGCATCAAATCTACCCTTCCTCATGTGCTCCTTCTTACTGCTCACCTGTTTAATAATCAAGTGTTTATTGGCCGCCTTTTATATGCAAATTGTGACTAGGTCAATGGGCCAAAAAAATCTCATTAGTATAATACATCCTTTCTGTTCTTACATTTAGTTGCTTGCCAAGTCCTCTATCAATTACTTATTTGTGGTTATCTTGGTTAAATTAGAATTTACTGCTTAAAGTTACCTTATAAGACGTCCAGGTAAGTAGTTCCTAAACATTGGTCAGATGTGGTTATAGAATGATCAGGAAAAATTAAAACATTTCAAAACCAAAAATCATTCCTTATTCCTGGATGGTTCTAATGATCGGGCAGGTTTTGGAAACTGCTGAGTTAGACGAATCTCCTAACTGTGTATACCAAATTGCATCAACTCAGAATTCAGGTTTGTGAACTTTGCATTTAGCTTTGTTTTTATCGTGCCCTAGTCATCCTTTCTTTTCCATTGTTACGAACCTATCCCTGGACTTACTGGCTAAATCTTACTACTTTATGATTGTGTGATAGCCATAGACTCATATTTTTTCTACCTCCTGTCTTTTTCACTCTTTAACAAATATTTTTGAGCATCTGCTTTGCTCCTGGCCCTTTGGTTGGTTCTAGGGAAACCACTCCTCCCCTGAGGACATGCCACAGGCAACATACAGGTCCTTAATACTGAGAAAGATGGGTTATGGCAGGGAAACGAATCTGGATTTGAGAACCTTGGAGAGCCTTTCTTGTGGAAGTGACATCTAAGCTGAGACCTCAGAGCGGGTTAAGAATATGCCAGACAAACAAGGAAAAGGGCCAGGAGTGAAGGAGTGTTTCAGTCAGGTGGAAAGGGGTTTGAATGATGCTTATTGTGTAAGTGACAAGTCTGGAGAGGCAAGGGCCAGATGTCTAAAGATCATATGTTAATTTGGTAGAATTTTGAAAGATGCTATGAAGCTAGTGTCTTAAGCAGGAGAATGACACTTCAAAATTGTACAATAGAGTTATGTCATTCTTGAGATCACTCTTGCTGAAAGTGGAGTAGGGAAATGGAAGTAAAAACAAAACAAGGCAGGGAGAAAGCCTGATCCTTAAGTCATCTCAAATATTCTCAAGATTATTACTAATTTCTTCTAGATTAATTTCTTACTTTAAGTAGTTAATCCTATTATTTTAGTAAAGGCTGGTGGTCAAGGCTTCCTCTGTCTTCTAGCCTTGTCTTCTAGCCTTCTAGCCTTGTCTCCTAGCTTTTTAGCCTTGTCTTGTATACCTCAATTTAGTGTCTTCTACCCAAACAGATCTAGACAGTGTGCCTATACACATTCCACATTTACCCAACGTGTAAATATTCATACTGCCTTTTATTTCTGGAATGATGCCTGGAATGCCTTTCAACTTTTCAAATCTTGCCCATCTCTGAACCCAATTCAGATTTTGCCCTCCTCTTACATCAACTGAAAATGATGATTTCCTTTTTCTTTCCAAATGCTGATAGGGCTGTTTTATAGTTTCAGTTATTGTTACCTAACATGATTGCAGGTGCTGGGGGACAGTTCTGAGTTTTATAGTTACCTGAATCTTTCACAGCTTCAAGCAGTTAATATACTTAATAAATACTTATTGAATGAATAAGTGAAAAACTGCTCTTTAAAATAGGTGAGACAGCATTTTTAAAAAATATTCACATTCTTTAATGTGTAAGCCCCAGAATACCTAACCAATTATATCTAGCTGAATTGACATTAAAAAAAATTTTTTTTTCATTTTGCAAAACAAAAAAATAATTGAAAGGCCAAGGATGTGGTAATGAAACCAGCTTATTTTCCTGTACTAATTCTATTCAAAATATTCTATTCAGTTAAAAGATACGGTATCTTTGGACTTTCTGTGGAAGTTTCCAAAGGAGCCAGTTGCCATGGGGATTATGAAGAGGAAAAAATTGAAAAAATATGACCAATTTATACAAATGAAACCAGTATGTCCAAACTTGGAAGACTTTTGTAAAGGACAGAAGAAGTTCTCAGAAAGAAAAAGAATGTGGAAATAAAATGTTAGGGGAACATGCTATGATTGTGGAAGTCAAGCCACAGCTAAGATGGACATTTATTTTTCCCCAAGGGGAAATTGTGCGTTGACTAATAATAAGGAGGAACAAAGGAAAGGTCTTAAAGCGGAGGGCTGGAGAGACTACATAGTCTTCATTTTTACCCATGGCAGGTTCTTCTTCCTCATAAAAAAGAGAGCTCTGGTTACAGAAGTCCAAGTCTGTAGTTGAAAAGGAGGCTGTTGGGAATTTGAACCAAACCAAACCATTGGCTCTCACTGTTTTATATCCCCTACCACTCTTAAGAATATGAGTCCTTTTTTATTTTACAAAAATAAAAAGCCCATTATTTTTCTTACAAGGATAGTTAATGTTTGTAGCCTTTCTGTTATTATTTGTAAATTTTGCAGACATTATAATGCGTTTTGCCTTTTGGAGGAATATTTCCTGTCACAACTTTAAAATTAGAAAACAAGTACCTACTCTCCTAGATTATTACCTGTTTGCTCTGAGTATGCCTGAAAAATCGATGGCAGGCACATTCAGCACTGTACCCTCACCTAGATGGCATTGGTTGATGGAGAGTGAATCCTTAATTCTGATGCTGCTTGTGAGTCTTTCTCTGGTGTTCTTGTCACAGTTGGCAATTCCTGGCCTAGAGGACATGAACAAGGCAGGGCAGGGGGTTTTGTTTCAAAAGTGAACAATTAAAAGAAAGAAAGGAAGTTCTGTTTTTGAATCCCTTTAAAGTATAAAAGATGAGAACTATCAATGATGTTTGTGATAAAAAGGAAAAGAATTAGATATTAGATTCCTTTGATTAAAAAAACTCCATCAGTTTTCCAAATTACAATGTATTAAAAAAGTAATATATTTCACTGTAGCCAATACAGAAATACAGAAATGTATTAAGAAAAAGTCACAGGGCACCTTGGTGGCTCAGTCGATTAAGTGTCCGACTTCAGCTCAGGTCATGTTCTCATGGTTCATGGGTTCAAGCCCCACATTGGGCTCTGTGCTGACAGCTCACAGCCTGGAGTCTGCTTCAGATTCTGTATTTCCCTTGCTCTCTGCCCCTCCCCTGCTCATATTCTGTCTCTTTCTGTCTCTCAAAAATAAATAAAAATTTTGAAAAAAGAAAAAAAAAAAGCCTTAGCTACTTTACTCCCCCAACTCCCATTGCTCAGAAGCAACTTCGGTTACATCCTTTGGCTTTAAAAGTTGGCAATAAAAACAAAACAACAAAAAACCTTTAAAAAAAACTTTGTATCTTTTGAATTGTTTTAAGAAAGAGATGTGGTTTTGATAGTAAGAAGGCATTGCAAAGTGTTATAATCTCTTTTCTTTGTCAGATATGCTTGCAGCTGTTTCTTTGTTTCATTGTTTTTCTCAGTTTCTGGAGAAGATTTGGCCATGACCTACTACCACCATTGGGTGGCAGCCTGAATTGGAACCCCTTAAGAAGTGAGTTCATCCTTGTCATTGGGTGATGTGCATTTCACCTTACAAATGATAACTTTGCACAGATGCTTTTAAATGAAGTGTTGAATAAAAATTTCCTCTTGTTTCGAACAAGAATGTGTGAGACAGCGAGAGAACACAGCAAAGGATATTCCTAGTGACCAGATGTCTGGAAGAAAATCCTCTTTTCCATTAAGCCATTTTGCTCTTGCACATCTATTTGCAACAGCTCAAGAGCCACCAAACCCTCTTAACTCTGTGAGGATCAAATGAGATAACATATGTGAAAACACCTTACCAAATGCACAAAACTGTGCAGATGTGAAAGATGGTTATTCTTACAGCACAAATGCAGGCTGCTTTTATAGCCACTTTTATTGGCATGGTTGCTTTTTAAATGGAGTATTCTGTATGAATTAGCAAACACAAACTAAAATCTATATAAAATAAATTGCATGTCTCTATTTAAGTTCGTTTAAACCCAAATGTAAGATCTCATACTTCTGGGCTGGCAGGAATGAACTAAATTTATTAGTGCTGTCCTGTTCCAAATGTGCAAATGTTCAGGGTCTTAAATGCTGCTGCGAAGCATAGTTAAAAATCTCTCTGGTTACTGATCATTAGGTCTCACTGGACACTATGGAGATGGCCATTGTTCAGCCAGCTTGGTGCTTTTATGAATGTATGTATATATGTATGTATGTATTTAGAAAGAGTGAATCCGAAGCAGGCTCCACGTTGTCAGCTCAGAGCCCAATGTGGGACTCAATTCCATGAACAGTGATATCATGACCTGAGCTGAAATCAAGACTCAAATGCTCAACTGACTCAGCCACCCAGGCACCCCCAGCTTGGTCCTTTTAGATTCTTCTTCACTGTTTCTAGTCCATGCTTGGTGCTCAAAAATCTTTGAAAGGACTGGGGGCCAAGTGTCAACCTCTCTGGGTGCACCACATAGACTTCCTTGCCTTTCTAGGTTCTGGGTCTCACTGGGCCTTTGGAACCGTGACCTCTTTCCACTATTGAGAAAACATTTCCTCTTTCCTTTTTCTGCCCTAGAAGTTACTTTGGCTATCCCATCTGCCTCCAGGCCACATAGATATACCTCTTTAGTCAGTGTCAGCTTTGACAAAAGTCTGGAAGAGCTGTAGAATCCATGCAACTTCTGCTCTGTGCCCTGTTAGATATTAAGGGCTTGGTTGCCTTCTTGGAAATGTTGTAGTGTGCCTAGAGTAAACACAGACTAAAAACTCAAAAAATTATTATGCTCCTCCAGCAAAATAAAGACTTTCCCTTGGCTTCAGCAGTGCTTGTATGTATCCTTGTGTCTGGGTGAGTAGAGCATACATTATCTTCTTGATTTCTTGATTCTACATAGAGTCTTAGAGGACTGTTTTCCTGTTTTCATTCAGTTGCAATAATTCCAATATAACAGCAAAAGGAGAACACTTCCTCATTAACTCTAAAAAGCAATAATTATAATATTTTATAATTTATACTTGTTGATAAATACCTCCCATAACATTAGTGAACATTGCTTCTCTGGGCTGGTTATTGTATTTGGATTTTTATAGTAACATTCAAACTACAAAGAAGCTGAGTTACTTTCTGTTTGTGCTGCTTAGGGGATAGGTATTAGGAATGATTAGTTTTGCTGATTAAATTATCTAATCAGAAATTAATTGCTGTGAATTGAATACATAGTTTGGCACTTAATAAATTTTAAGGATAGAAAATGTTTTAAAGTTTTTTATTATGGAAAACTTCAAAAATATTCAAAGGTACAGAGACTAGACTAACATTCATGTACTCGTCAATCAGCTTTATTGTCAACTCATGGCCAATTTCGTTTTACTTATGTTCCCCTAATTTCCGTGTTTCCACCCCTCTTCCAATTATTTTGAAGTGAATTCTAGGCATCCTATAATTTATCTGTAAAAAATTCAGTAGGTATCTCTAAGTGGTAAGGATTTCAAAAAGAAAAAAACACACAGCATAATCACAATGCTGTCATCACTCTTAAAAGTTAATGATGAAAGAACACTTTATTCTTTTTTTATTTGTATTATTTGTTTTTTAAAATTTAATATTAAATTTTATGTCAACAGTAAGTCTAAACATATTAACGTATCCTGAAAGATATCCAGGATATGTTGGGAAGTGAAAGAGCAAGTAATAGAATAATTTTTATAACATGGTTCAATTTCTATTTTAAAAATTATATCTATTTTTGTTTAAGCAAAAATTAGAAACATACTTCGAGCCAAGAACTGTTGTTACCTTTTTTTACTTAAAAAACATTTTTTTTTGTGTTTATTTTTGAGAGAGAGAGCAAGCAAGCAGGGGATGGACAGAGAGAGAGGGAGACCCAGAATCCAAAGCGGGCTCCAGGCTCTGAACTGTCAGTACAGAGCCTGACACGGGAGTCAAACTCACAAACTGTGAGATCATGACCTGAGCTGATGTCGGATGCTTAACCAACTGAGCCACCCAGATGCCCCTGTTGTTACTTTTTAAAGTAAGAATGATCAGAGTTGGTATTGGGGATGAGAAAAGGGCTCTCACTTTTAACCTATTCTTAAGTGGTTTTTATTGTTAAAAATGTGTATTAGTTTTGGAAGTAAATTTTGAAAAAATAACTTATGAAAGGAAAAACTTAAACAAATTAACATGAGAGACAGTTTCAGGTATGTCCTGTCCAGATACTGTCTCTCAAGTTGAATAATCTTACTCCTGGGTTAATAAGAGTAGCAGTTACCAGGCACTTTCACAGGTCCTTCCAATCTGATTACTTATTTCTCACCATAACTCTTTGAGGTGAGTATTCCCATTTCACAGATGAAGACGCACAATCTAGAGCAGTTAACTAACCTGCCAGAAGTTTAGAAGAGGCTGACCAGGCTTAGGAACCTAGATCCTGGGGCTCCCCTGCCCATGCTTTCATTACTTCCATGAAACATTCCACTTCCCTTGGTTTTGAAGTTCTCACTTCACAGAATGAATTTTATTATTTCACTTCGTTCTGGTTTGACTCTTTTTTTAAAGTTCCGTATTAGCTTTAACTGCTCTATTTTACTATAAACTCAATGCTCAGGCAAGGTAGAAGAGTAATACCTCTCATTTTCTGCCGTGTCCATAGAATCTGGCCCTGAAGGACTAAAGGGAGAAACAACACAAAAAGAACTTCATGCTTTTCTGGTTTAAGAAACATTTAAATGACAGGCAGATGGTTCTTGTCATTAGTGCCTTTCTGTGCAGTTCTCCAGCTGCCTAACCTTTCTTTCTTGGTGGAAAATGTCATAAAGCTCTTCTTAATTTATCTATTCCATAAACATAAGACAAAGAGATTACAAGTGTATGAGAATAGAAATGCCCAGCACTTTTATTTGTAGTACATTCCAAATCATAAATGTAAACAAGCTGTAATTATCTTTTTAAAAAAGTTGTTATAGATTAGTTCCTGCATACTTAGCAAACTTACTGTGTGCCCAAAAGAAAACTGTCTTTAACCCAAATACATTTGATCCTTACAAAATTTTGCTAAAATTATTCAAGTGATTATTTAAGGTGAGTAGTTTGAGATTTTCTACCCTTTGAACTCCTTTCCTGTAGCCATCCCATCAAGGGTCATAGGAAGTCCAGAGTCTAGGTTGGCAAAATGCTCCTCACAAGACAGAGTCTTCCAGAACTTAGACCACTTGATGTCTCTCTTTACACACAGTGAAAAATATAGCATGTAGGAACTACTTCACTGACAGCAGGAAGATACTGTCCAATCCTGCTTGTATTATAAAAATAAGATTACAGGGGCACTTAGGTGGCTCAGTTGGTTAAACGTCTGACTCTTGGTTTCGGCTCGGGTCATGATCTCATGGTTCATGGGATCAAGCCCCACTTCAAGCTCTACACTGACAGCGTGGAGCCTGCTTGGGATTCTCTCTTTCTCTCTCTCTCAAAATAAATAAATAAACATTAAAAAAAATAAAATGATTCTAGATTTTGATCACTTAGATTTTAAATTTTGCCTGGGTTTGGGATTCTCTCTCTCTCTCTCTCTCTCTCTCTCTCTCTCTCTGCCTCTCTCTCTTCCCCTCTCTTGCTCATGTTATCTCTGTCTCTCTCAAAAAACAAAAACAAACCTAAAAATTCTGCCTTCCAGACAAGCTGAATTACAGGTCACTTTAGTGGATAGTTCACAGGGTTTTGAGAAATAAATTTAATATTGATTCTTCTGCCATGTGTAGCTATACTCTGTGTCTCTGTGTCTGGGTTCCCCAAAGAGGATATTTGAGGAATCTCATAAGTACTAGTAATTATGTTTGGTGAGATGGTTTAAAATAATTCAGTTCTAACTCTTGTAGGAGGCTCTGACAGAGGAGAGACTTTTTGCTCTAAGGGGGAAAGAATTTTCCACTGCCTAATGTCCAAAAATATTGTAGCATACTTTGGCAGATTTTTGGTTAATTTAGAAGCCATATGGTAGGAAACCCCACTCTTTAGCCTGCCTTCTAAATTAGGTCTCTCACCAGTGTCTGGGGCAGTTCATGAAGTTTGGTCTGATAAACTGCAACCTTGTTCCTCCAAAGAGTTGTATTTTCCTGTGACTTATATACCATTGTTGGCTTTTTAGTTTTTTCTTCCTCTGGATCATCTTGCAGTTGATGTTAGTAGAAAGTGTCCAGACATGTGTTTTTGGTTGTATATGATAAATATAACTTTATAATTTTTTTTTTTAATGTTTGTTTATTTTTGGGACAGAGAGAGACAGAGCATGAACGGGGGAGGGGCAGAGAGAGAGGGAGACACAGAATTGGAAACAGGCTCCAGGCTCTGAGCCATCAGCCCAGAGCCCGATGCGGGGCTCGAACTCACGGACCGCGAGATCGTGACCTGGCTGAAGTCGGACGCTTAACCGACTGCGCCACCCAGGCGCCCCATGATAAATGTAACTTTAATATAAATTATTTGGCAGAGAAGAATGTCTGTAAGGTCACAACTTTCTTGACACTTTGTTAGGGTTGGAAATTTTCTTAAAGATCTCTGCCCAACTCTCTAATTCATTAGGAAACTGGCTCTAACAAGGTCAAGAAATTATTGGCAATTGCAGGACTAGAGAGGTTGTATTGTACTATGGTTAAGTGCCTTGGCTCTGATGTCCCAGGGTCTGGGTTTGAATCCTGCTTCTGCCACTTATGAACTCTATGACCTTGTGCAACTTACATCACCTCTCTGTGCCTCCATTTCCACATTTGAGAATGGGATGATCATAATACATAGTTTTCAGGGCTATTATGAGGATTAAATAAATGAATATGATTTAAACACTTGGCACAGTGCCTGGTACATAGTGAGTAGTGAATAAATGCTATTAGAATTAGACCTCATGTTTCCTACCTCTCAGTTGATTGCTTTATAGTTGCACCACATTGTTTCTCCTGATATCCCTTAGAGTAAAATATTTTAATAGAGTTATTTCTCATTAGAGTTGATTAAATATTTCAGAACAGAACACATACTTAACGAATACCATCTTAACCATTTTTTTTCCCATTTGAGAGATGGACATGTAGTAAATGAAGAATTTGGAATGAAATGAAAAATTAAATGATGTATGTCTGAGTATATTCAGGTAGCCATTATATAATAAATTAGTTTTTAATACAGCTCTGATTCCTAATTTGCATAAACAATTGACCACTTTAGTGGCTCGTTAGATAAATTGAGCCCAACTAACCAATACAAATGTATCACAAATGCATATCTGGAATGTGAAACTTACTGGAAACTCATTGGAACTGAAATTTCCAGTAAGGGGAACCCTTGATTTTTTCAATAAAAGAGGAAATATCTATTCTGGGTTCATGTAGAAGATATGGATTTAGCAATGATTTGTTCTTTGATTATAATCACTTAGTGCCTTTTAAAGAGATTTGCAGCTCTCTGTGAAGACCTACTGTTATAGCAACAGTGGCCAATCTTCTATGCATGATACTGTCTACCAGTTACACTGTTAGTGCCAGCTGTATACATTAAGATGTGTGCTGTGAGTTCAGCCCTATTGCTAGTCTTGTTAGGTAGTCACTTGAGGCTCTCTACTTCCCTGTCATTCTCACTAGCCTTTTTCTTCCTAGTAGAACCCTATTTTTTCTCAAATATTGGGTGGCCATGAGCTTTAGGGGAATTTGGGGTTTCCCTCAGCCTTCAGGGGGAAGTGAATCTTGAATAGCCCAAACCAGATATTCCAATTCTAATTATTACCCTTCCAGTGATTGATCTAGACAATTTTGGCCAATGAGAACTGGAGATAGTCTTTGAGGAGGACAGTGCTTCATGTAAAATTTATGTGTATAAGGAGACACTTCTGTCTCTGATTATTGTCATATTTATATACTGCCTGGAATTGCAGAAACCATCTTCGTACCCTGAGGAGGACCAGCCTCAGGGGACAAGCCGACATGCTTATAATTGACAGAGTGGACAGATGGAAAGGACCTGGGTCCTTCTTAATGTCTATGAATTACCAAGTGAACTCTCCCTGAAGCTGCTCTACCTCTAGACCTCTTATTTTCTAATATAACAAAAGACATTATTTAAGCCAATTTTACTTAGCTTTCTTTTTTCTTTTTCTTTTTTTAAAAATTTTTTTTTTTTCAACGTTTATTTATTTTTGGGACAGAGAGAGACAGAGCATGAACGGGGGAGGGGCAGAGAGAGAGGGAGACACAGAATCGGAAACAGGCTCCCGGCTCTGAGCCATCAGCCCAGAGCCCGACGCGGGGCTCGAACTCCCGGACCGCGAGATCGTGACCTGGCTGAAGTCGGACGCTTAACCGACTGCGCCACCCAGGCGCCCCTCAGCTTTCTTTTTTCAACAGAAACATGCTAACTGATACAATGTAAAATCATGTAATTATAATTCTGGTCTCTATATTTTTTTGATTGTAGTTGCCAAAATGAGCTGACGTCTGGAAATTGCTCAGTATGACCAGGCATAGCATGGGCCTTGTCCCATGGTTTCACTCGCCAATGTCCAGTCTCTTGAGTTAATGTTTTAGGTACAATTGTATAAATAGTAAATGATACGATTATTAATCTCACAGGGTTCCATTTTTGTTGCAGTTTCTTTTTCCTCTTTTTAAAATTACTTATTTTGAGAGAGAGAGAGTGAGTAAGAGCAAGAGTAAGAGTGCACACATGCACAAAAGAAGGGAAGGGGCAGAGGGAGAGGGAGAGAGAATCCTAAACAGGCACTGCGTTGTCAGCACAGAGTCTGATGTGGGGCTTGATCTCACTCACAAACAGTGATATCATGACTTGAGCTGAAATCAGGAGTCAGACACTTAACTCACTGAGCTGCCCAGGCACCCTTCTTTTTCTCTTTTAAGTTCTTTGGTTACCCTCAGTACACTGAAGGGGCACAGTACACTGGAGCACAGTGCACTGAAGGGGGCCAACATGAATGGAGGATCACCTCAGTCAGAGCAAGCAATGCTGTCGACCTTTTGTGACCTTCACACAGCCATCTCCTTTGGGCTGACATACTGTTTTCCTAACAAAAATGCTAAATTTAGATGTCTTAAAAATGAACTTCCCTCCTTTTTTTAAAGTCTTGAGCACAGAATCGTGCAATAGCAGCTGAAATTTAGAAGACTGAACATATGTGAATTGGGATTCATGTTGTGATAAATGAAACGAAAAATTAATTTGATGTATATTTCAGTTATATTTAATTTTTCTGCTAGGTGATTATTAAACATAGATGTTAATTCATGTAAATCACCAGGGTTACAGTTTATAGGTGCCTTATAAAATAAATGCAGTTGGATAATGATTAAGCCTATAGGGAGGTCTTACCACCACTAGAAAATCATTTTCAATTAATTTCACTCCCGAATAAGTTGCTACTATCCCTGGCCTTACCAGGTACAGTTGCTGACATAATAGTATCTCCCTTTACTGTGAGCGTAATTCTTTGAATGTTGTGGTTTCATCAGATTTGTCATCGGACCTGTTAGGGACCAAACCATGAATGTAGAGGATGGGGGCTCAGTTAAGGGTGACACTAGGCAGTCAGGGATTTCCGTCTAGGCAAAGCAAACTGTGAATGAACTGAACAGATGGCCTGTTCAGAGAGACCCTTAGGAAAGTCCCCAGGTGAGTCCTTAGCCCTTGACATCTTACATAGTGATCTCTTCATCTCTTGGTAATAAATAAAGTAATAGACTGTGATCACTGTTTTTAATCAAAGAACTAAGACCTATTTTCTTTTCTGGTAGACAGGCTACATCTACATTGAGGAGGAAAATAAGAAATATCTACAGAAAGCTTTAAAAATACTTGTGTAATGCCTATTAATTTACAACACCTGCCTGCCAGCACTTTTTAGTTGATACATCTGTAGAGAGAGAATGGCAAGGAACCTGTTTTTTCCTGTTCCATATAAGACAGAACAAAGATGTAACAGGATGTTGCTATGTTTTTCTGATTTCTGCCCATAAACAAGTAAAACCTTTTTTAGGATTCTGTCTGTTTGCTGCTTGCTTCCTCCAACTCATTCCTACAGAAACTCACCAGTAGGGGTGAAACTCCTTTCCACTCTCCACTCCCTAATTGAACAGTGCAAGCTTGGGATGATAAAAGAAAAAAACAATCTCACCTTTAGTCAGAATGCTGGAAGTGGTATGATTAATATTGAGGTATTTTTGGCATTAGATTTTATAGGAAATAAAAAGTGCATGATATCCTTTTATGAGTCTCTATCTCCTGGCATCCTGAAATTTCCTCCCCATCACAATATAAAGAATTAAAGTACAGTTTTATGTTGGAGATGAGAGACATCCCTAATTTTGGAGAATCCTAGGACAAGACCTACAAATTTTGTCTTTAATGGCCTTCATAAGGCCCGCAGCCCTCAGATTAATGTTGAATCACTAGCTCTTTTGGGGAGTAAGAATGTGAATATTGGTGAAGCCACAATGGTTGTGTAGCTATTGTGCCAGACTCTATAAGCTTGATTGCTTTTATGTATCTTTTTTTTTTAAGTTTATTTATTTTGAGAGAGAGTGAGTGTGAGTGGTGTAGGGACAGAGAGAGAGGGAGAGAGAGAATCCCAAGCAGGCTCTGTGCTGTCAGTGCTGAGCTGACCTGGGGCTCGATCTCATAACCATGAGATCATGACTTGAGCTGGTATCAGTAGGTGGATGCTTAACCAACTGAGCCACCCAGGCACCCTGCTTTTATGTATCTAATAAAAAGTGAAATAATGAAGTCTTTTTGAAAATTGTTGTATGTTTCATTTGTATTAAGGAGTACCAAGAAAATTTGTGTGTGTGTGTGTGTGTGTGTGTGTGTGTGAGAAAAATCATAGGGCAGAGCTGTGGTCACTTCGTCAGCCCCTCTGTCCTTTGGGAACAGCTCCTTCAAGTGCTGAAAAGTTGTTTTTTTTTTTTTTTAAGTTTATTTATTTTGACAGAGAGCATGAAAGGGGGGGGGGTGGTGGGAGAGAGAGACAGAGAGAGAATCCCAAGCAGGTTCTGTGCTGCCAGTGCAGTACAGAGTCTGATGCAGGGCTCGATCCTGTGAACTGTGCGATCGTGACCTGAGCCAAAACCAAGAGTAGGATGCTTCACTGATTGAGCCACCCAGTCGCCCTGTCAGTGCTGAAAGCTTTTAAGTTCTGTTTCATTTTAATAAGGGAGGTGTAGTTCTAATGTAACACACACAGCCCTATCTAATTATATAATAGATCACATTTGTTTTGACATTTAAGGTATTCTTAACATGTTTTGCAAGCATTTTTTGGTCCAGTTTCTACCATATATTGTGAGTCCTTTGCATGAACATATTTTCTATATTCTAATTCTTTGTATTCTTGTATGTGACACCCACTGCAGATTGCAGGGATTCAGTAAATCCTGGTAACTTGCCAGTTTTAACTAGTAGATAAGATAGTTCTTTCAAGGTTACAAAAAACTTTAGCAATTAACAGCAGAAGTGGTCTTAAGCTCTTTTCTTTCTTTTTTAATGAAGATATTTTTATAGGGGTATATTACAGACATATAACAATATATTAGTTTTAGGCATACAACATAATGATTTGATGTTTATACATATTGTAAAATAATCACAATAAGACTAGTTAACATCCATCACCATACATACTTATAGGTTTTTGGTTTTGTTTTGAGGGTTTTTGTTGTTGTTGTTATGAGAACTTTTAAGATTTATTCTTTTTAGCATTTTAAAGTATGCAATACATTATTAAGTAGTATTATTAGAGTCAGTATTTAAGCTCTTAAGGAATACATTTAGGGAAAGATGTGTATACATTTCTGTTGATTTGGTAGCATTCTTCCTATGATTTCCACTTCTTCTTAAAAACTTTTTTTTCTGTTTAAACTTACTTATTTTAGAGAGAGAGAGTGAAACAGGGGAAGGGCAGAGAGGGTGGGAGGGAGAGAGACAGAGAGAGAGACAGAGAGAGAGGGAGAATCTTAAGCAGGCTCCACACTCAGCAGCTCAGCACAGAGCCTGACACAGGGCTGGATCCCATGACTCTGGGACATGAACTGAACCCAAATCAAAAGTCAGATGTTCAACTGACTGAGCCACCCAGGTGCCCTGATTTACACTTCTTAAAGAAAGTGATAGGAACACCTGGGTGGCTCAGTCTGTTAAGTGTCTGGCTCTTGATTTTGGCTCAGGTCATGACCTGGGGGCTCATGAGTTCCAGCCCCAGGGCTTGGGGCTGACAGCGTGGAAACTGCTTGGAATTCTGTCTCTCCCTCTCTCTGCCCCTCCCCAGCTCACGTGCTTTCTCTCTCTCTCAAAATAAATAAATAAACTTAAAAAAAATGATTAAAAAAAGGTAACAATAGATATAATTTAAGTACTTTAGCTACTGTCATTGTCTAATCTATTAAGCACATAATTGCTCCGTGTATGCTTTTAAAAATACATCCCGTTTGACCATATCTTACTTCATATTTGTTTTTGAACAACCTTTCATTGTTAGTTCAAATGATAGTTTTCCTGCCCAGTCAAGTAGATGTTAAGTACAGGAGGGAGGCTGGGTCTCTGGAGTATCAAGATTTCTCTTTTCCGCTGGCTCCTCTGATCCATTGTTTGCCTTCTATCTCTAGAGTACCCACCTGACCCACAATTAGCATTTGATAGCAACCGTGGGACCATAGTTTCAGAGATATTTAGCGACCCAAGGCTGCAGCTGAAGCAAGAAGTAAACACACCAAAAATAGATAGATCTGCCTTGGTTAATGAAGATCACAGATGGAAATACTTTTTTTTTTTCTTTCCTGTGGACATGGTGGGATTTTAGAACCGATGCTATTAATCAATCTGTCCTAAAACAGAAACAGTTGCAAATATGTAATATAGAGTATCAGTGGAATAGAAAACAAACCTTTAACTAAGCCTGATTTTTTTTGAAGTTGGAAAATGTTGCCAGCCTGTTTTTTATGTAATTGAAAATGTTTAGAAGCTTTCCTGAAGAGTTGATTAATATATCGGAATCAAAAAAGGCAATTTTGGGTCTAATTTTGTTTGTTTACTGTGTAGTACAGGATTCTTGGCTTTGAAATTCTGCCATGCAGGGTGAAAAATGACTGTCAGTGTGAAACAAAGTAGTCTATTGAAAAGAACATTGTGTCTAATAGGGAACAGCTGATACCAGCCCAGTGCATGCTCTCTGGAATTACAATATCTCAATCAGTCTGATTGGTGCCTGTGGATAAAGGAGAGTCCACATTTGGCCAACTGTGGCAGAGGTTGGGGTTAGGGAGGTAGTCTCCCCACCCACCCCCACTTCTTGCTGCAAGAATCCCACTATGGGTAGTTGATGGGGAGGCACTCTGGTCTAGGCTGGAGGAATTAGGATAGTTTGGGACCTTGAAAGGCTGCATAAACTCCAGTATCCCCACAAAGGTCGACATGACATTGTGAGGGATGGGTTGCATAGTTTCTGTAGGAGGGCCTGGAATTTTACTCTGGTCCCAGAAGCTTTTCTGAGGACGTCTTGATATTCTGAATCTGAATGAACTAAAATAGGTAGTTGTATTTTGGTACTCAGCTTTTGGAGGAAGAGGCTATGGTTCAGGAAAACTGCTAGAAAAATAATGAGTGAACTCTTAACTAAGAGTTTCTGCCTATTTGGTTAAAACAGCACTACTCAAAAAAAAACAAAAAAACAAAAAACAAAAAACCAAAAACAAAACAAAACAAAATAAAAACCCAGGATTACTCAAAGAGACAAAAATGCCTGTCCTGGAGTGATTTTACATCCTGACTTTCTCAGGCAAGTGCCAATTTCAAATATTTTCCCATTATTTCAATCATTGACATCTTGCAGAAACTCCCTACTTTTGTGGCTAATAGTACTATGCTTGCTAGATGGTCTTTCAAACTCAAAAGCAACACCGAAGTGTTTTTTAGGATCTCAGGTCTTGGTTTGGCGTTCAGAAAATAAGGTCACTGTATGAGGTTGGACTGAAAATCAATCCATACCAAAGGGGTGTTTCTCATGCCTTTGGGTAGATACTAAAGTATCTGGGCCAGGTTGTCACATAGCCGCTGCTTGAGTATCTCCCCTGATAGATTGGGAGCTCATAGCTCAGAAGGCATCTAATTGTAAGTAAGCATTGCATCTGTAGCCAGACCTGTTTCCTGTAACCTTACTCTTCAGGGCCAACAGAGAATGTCCTCCCTCTGGTTTTGTTGTGATGGTTCTTCAGATATGCAGGGAGCTACTTTAACCCAAAACCTGCCCCCCCCCCCCCCCCGCCCCGCTCCCCCACCAGTCAATCCTCTTTCAGACCAAGTTTCACCATGCCCTTTAATCTTTTCATTCATAACAAGATTATCACTACCCTAGGGCTTTAACACTACTTTGGCTGTGATTTTCCTGATCTGGCTTGTGCAGAGGAAAATGATTCCCACTCCCCTTTAAAAGCCTCTGATAATGCAGTTTAACATACTTTTAGTTCATTTGACAACCATAGCTTAATGTGGGTTCATACTGAGCTTGTGATCCATTGATGCCTCTTGGTCTATTTCAAATAAATGACTGTTTCCTCCTGACCCTCACCCCCACTGCACCTCCACCATATGTACCTGGGCATTTGATTCTTAAAATTGGCATATGGGACTTTACCTTTATACATACTATGTATATTTATATTTTGAATTCTGACCTGCCATTCAAATCCATCAAATTCTTGTAAAATCTCGATTTTTCATCAAATGTGCTGTTTTTTTTCTGCCAGCTGCAAATTTACGGAGCTTTTCCATGTCTTCATATGTGTATCATAGTATTGTAAAGAAGCATGCACTTTGTAGTGAGCCAGATCTTGGTTTTTAACCCAGCTTTGTGTACCTGATGCCTGATGTTGGCATATTACTTAAACCCCCCAAGCCCAGTTTGCTCCCATGAAAATGAAGAAGACAGTACTTTCTTTAGGTTTGTTGTGAGCATTTATAATAACACAAGTGTCTATCACATAGTAGGTGATGGTGTTAGTAATAATAAATGTTTTATTGACATGGACTCAGAATCAATTCTCTTACTTTCTTTATCCTTATCTGGGTCAGAGTTAATATTTTGGATAGGGCCAAGGACAGGGTTGTGTAGCCTCTAGATACCATTCTCCATGTTGACATCCATTGATTAGACAAATATTATTGAGTGATACATATTTATTGAGCTCAACTATGTTTATGTACTATTCTAGTGATTAGGGTCACAGTGGCAAAAAAAAAAAAAAAAAAAAAAAATACGGTAAAGTCCCTGTCCTTATGAAGCTAGCATTCAAAAGGACAGGGCTACCACATAATGTAGGGACATCATTCACAGAGAATTTGTTGGCTGTGCAAGAGGAAGAAACAGACATACGGAGATACACACACACACATATGTATCATACATAGTATATATAATACAATATTTAGATAATGGTAAGAGCGAAAGTATATAATATGTTATCAGAGAATGGCAAGAACTGTGTAGAAAGATAAAACAAGGGACTCAGAGTTTAATAGAGGGCAAATGCTATCTTATATCAGATAGGTTGGTAAAAACCTCTCTAAGAAGGCAACATTGGGGAGAGTCCTTGTGGAGGGAGGAAGTGAGCTATGCATGAAGGGAAAGGTTCTAGTCACAAGGGCATTGATTCATTAATTCAAGCGTTTTTGGTATGAATGGTCAACCAGGTATTTATTTCTTTAAACATACTGTCTTATCTACCAGGTCCCAAGAATATTAAGATTTTTTTTTTCTAAATATGCTTGCCCTCATTCATATAAATGTCACATGGGTCTGACATTGTTTGGGGGCTATGGGGAGGCACAGCATTTGTATTTCCTTGTCCATATGAAGGCCTCTCTGCCTCTGGTGTTTCTCTCTGAGTAAATGTGCAAGTTCATAAGGTGTAAAGCAAAGAGGACCCATCAGTCATCCTGATCCTCTGAATTGACCCTTGTGGTGCACAGGGTGATAGAAGCCTCATCCAGGTTGCTCTCACATCCCTAGCTATGGGTGCAGCACCCCACGTTCACCTGTCCTTACACCTGTGAAAAAGAGGCATGTAGGATCTTTATTATTTCCCCCCAGTGAATCCATCCTGGTTCCTCATGATCACAACTTCCTTTTCTAAGGACTCACACATCATCTGTCTCACCATTTTAGAATATTACCATGTTTCACAATCAAGCTTGCACGTCTATAGATCACAGAATAACACTTTTCTCTCCTCATTTTGAGAAACTGGAATACTATTTTTCTAACCCCATTGCCCCCAGTACCTTTTCTCTTCTCTATGATTTCTTAAAGATTACTGACAGGGACCTTTAGATTACATCTGCAAAGTCTCTCCCACACTCTGGGATGTAATTTGTTTAGGCCTGGAGACTTGAACTCATTTAAAACAGCAAGATGGTCTCCTGCTATCACTTTAGTTATCTCATACTTCAGTTTCTTCTAAACTACATTTATTCAGCCCTCCTGAGCTTAAAGATCACTCTCCTTGATACCAAAGATGGAAATACAACAGAAGTTGTGATCTATGACTTTCTCTTTGTTGTTTGTTAATGTTATATCATCCGTCCCAAGAAGTGAGTGTGTTTTTAAGGTTCATCTCTTTTACTTTGATTGTAGCTGATAAGGGGTGTGTGTGCTTCCAGGTTTGTGGATGAAAGCCTTAAGTGTGTTTCACATAGGCATATTTCACAAGAGGACATTGAGGGATTACCCTCCTATCATGTTATTTCAGTTTAATACTCCTGTGCACATTTTTCTCTTGTTTAGTATGCAGTTGTAAGTGAGGGCTTGAGCCACAACCAAGGGCAAATCCTGGCTGTTGCACTTACTATAGCAGTGAGACCATGGACAGCTCCGTTAGCCTCTCTGCATCTGAGTTGCCTTGTCTGTAAAGTGGAGATAATAATGCTTACCTGGTAGAATTTGAGCGTAAACGATTTAATACAAGGGGCTTAGAATAGTATCTGGCACACCTTCACCATCATCATTTCTAATGTATTCCCATAATCTTTCAAATATATTTTAAAAATTCTGACCTAATCGGAGAGTTCCTCATGAGCCACAGTTTGTCCTGTGGTTAGGGCACATTCAATCCAATTTTTCATATGTTGTATCTCTTTGTGTACCCCATGTCAAACAGTGAGAATTGGTATAGACAGTGATGATGTGAGGCTCTTAAAGACCACGAATTAACAAAGAAAGATGAAATTACATTTAGTGTACTTATGGCAGGAGCAAAATAAATGGACGCATTTTTATAAAGACTCCGATTTGAGTCTGGTTTGAAATAAAAAAGAACTTTCTTTTCAATCAGAGAATCCAAGTAGCCAGTGCACCCATTTCCAAGCCTTCTGGCTTAGTTTGAATGATAAAGGAAGACTTATCCCAGATGAGGCCAAACAAGTCTGTAATACCTCATGGGAATTGTAAAATATTATTTCATAGCAGTGTGAAAAGGTAAATTTGCAATCACCAAGGGAACCCTGAGCCTGTCAGATCTTTGGACCATATTAGGGCCTTTGGAATCTTTGATAGAAGTTGGTTGGTTGCTGTATGGGAGGATTCTTTATCCTCCTGCCTTTATGTTTTCAAAATGGATTTTCTTTGGCACGACAACCGTTGCATTCTTGGCCTTCTCTGATTGGAGAAAGAACTAACATACTTAGGCTTTTCTTCCTTGGAGCTCTCCTTTCTACAGGATACTGACTCCTGGTAGAAACTTATAGAAGCAGCCACTGCTTGGGTGGGGGAGGTCCTACAGTAGTGTAGTGATGACTATGATTGGTGGGTCAATCTGCCTAACTGAGAAGCAGTATTAGCAAGTCTCTTCTGTCCAGACCTCAAGCCAAATTCTCTAATTAGTTTTATCAGTAATAATAATAAAGCTGACACTTTGATTTCTGTTTGTCTCCTCTGTCTTGTTTCTCAAGAGATTCTTAAGAGGCAAGAGGGATGTTATTTATTGATTCTTTCATATCTCAAACAATGCAAACAGTAAGAGTGAAGGTAAGCAATATTCGTTAGCTCCCTTCTTTACATGTAACCAAGGTGTGAGCCAAAACAGTCTTTTTTTTTTAATTTTTTTAATGTTTATTTTTGAGACCGAGAAAGACAGAGCATGAGCAGAAGAGAATAGAGAGAGAGAGGGAGACACAGAATCCGAAGCAGGCTCCAGGCTCCGAGCTGGTAGCCAGAGCCCGATGTGGGGCTTGAACTCATGAGCCGGAGATCATGACCTGAGCCGAAGTCGGACACCCAACTGACTGAGCCACCCAGGTGCCCCTGAACCAAGACAGTCTTTAGGCAACCTGTACAAAAATTATCTGATTGACTTACCCCTGGGTAAATCTGCCCTTATTTCTGTCTTTCATTGGGGCCAAACAAATAAATAAATCTGGAAACTCATGATGGAAAAAGAGCTATTGGCAGCAACTAGGTGGAGGGAAAAGCTAGAAGGAATTGATTGGAAAATGACTCCTAGGATTGGGGCGGACCTCCTGTTATTTAGAATAGAAAGTAGCAGAGTGTCAGTGCCCTGGGGCCAACGGGAAGTTTGAGCAAGATCAAGAGCACAGGTAATATAGGTGCAGAGAAGCTAGGATGAGAAATTTCTTAAAATTGTTGTCTTGTACAACAATCCATGCTGTTCCCAGATACGTTTGTAGTTCCCCCTTAACAGCTGCATACCACATTTTATTCTTGCTGAGCCAGAGAGAGCTATGGAGTCAACTAGAAGGTAGAAAGAAAGCAAAATGTGGCCTGGATGTATAGGAGATGAGACATAGATATAGATGTTGAGAACCCCAAAAGTAGAACCAGGTTTAGAAACTGGTTAATGAGCACAATTGGAACAGATTAGCTAGAAGAGAAGACGTGCCAGGCAGGACCTTCCAGGAGTAGAAGGAAATGAGCAAAGGAGAAATTAGAGTTCTCAAGCTGAAGAGCCAAGGAGAACTCTGGGGAATCACAAAGTTAATAGCAGGAAAGCTTGAAGATAGTAAGTACTCTTTGGGATTTGGATGGAAGATTGGTTTTCCAAGGGACCAAATACCAGAGTGGACTCTAAATCCAAAATTCATGAAATACTTACTCATTGATTGCTCTGTGACCGTCACAGTACTGGGCACTCGTGAATGAACAGTAGGCATTATGACCTACTCTTTTTCCTTTTTTTTTTTTTTTTTTTTGACTCACTTCTTGCTTTTTTTATTTTTGAGAGAAAGTGAGAGAAAGTGCATGAGTGGGAGGGAGGGGCAGAAGGAGAGAGAGAATCTTAAGCAGGCTCTGTACGGAGTATGGAGCCCGACATGGGGCTCAGTCCCATGACCCTGGGATCATTACCTGAGCTGAAATCAAGAATTGGTCTCTCAACCCACTGAGCCACCCAGGCTCCCCTGTGATATGACTTACTCTTGCTCACATGGGGCTTACAATCTAAGGGGAGGTAGAGCCAATTAAAAAGAAAAAGTCGCAGGTGCTACCTGGTGCAGGGCGCCATGGCAATACAGAGGCTGTACCTGACCTAGCAGCTGGGAGTTTCATCTAAACTGAGACCTTCCTGAAGGACAAGTCAGAGGTAGGCAATCAAGGAAGAGCATTCCAAGCAAAGTGGGTAGGATGTGACAGGGCCTTGGGGTGGCCAAGAAAGAATTAGGCATTCAGAAACCTGCAGGTGGGTTGAAATCAACCACTCCAAGTGCTTTTTTTTTCTTTAATGTTTTTTTTATTTTGAGAGTGAGAGAGTGAGCACAAGCCGGGAGAGAGGGAGGAAGGGAGAGAGAGAGAGAGAGAGAGGGAGAGAGAGAGAGAGAGAGAGAGAGAGAATCCCAAGCAGGCTCTGTGCTGTCAGCCCTAAGCCTGACGTGGGGCTCAATCCCATGAACCATGAAATCATGACCTGAGCTGAAACCAAGAGTCGGAGGCTTAACCAACTCAGTCAACAAGGTGCCCTCAGGTACTTTTTGTAGATAATCACTTTGCCTGGAGTTTGAATCTGAAGAAAAGATGAAAATGGGCCTTAGCAAGGTCACCAGGTAGAAAATGTCCCTTGGTGTCTGTTCCTTGGGGTGCCAGCAATAGAGCAATAAAAAGTAGCCTTGAGAGGGGCCCAGGTGAGTGGAATGGGTGCTGTGAGGGTCTCTGGAAGCCGAGGCAATGGGCAGGGCGGTGGGGGGGGGGGGGGGGACAGCATGCTGCCAGATGCAGAAGAAAAGAAGAATACTGCCTAGGAAAGTGGACCTTGTGCGTAGCCAGGAGGGAAAAAAAGACAATTTAGTTTTATATGTTACATTTTAATAATAGTCATTTGTAACTGCATAATGAAATTTGTGAACAAAAGTTCATTTCCAGAAGAATAATCTCTAACTGATATGCAATGCCTCAGTAGGATTTGGCCAGGTTTTAATTTTAGCTTGAATAAATAATGTAAGATACTAGGCTGGGTGAGATAAAAGGAAATCTTCGTACTTTCATCTCTCCATGATGGAAATAATAACTACTTTATTTCAAAACAAGTTTCCAATTAGTTTCTGTGAAATATTATTATCCCCTTTTTCCAGATACTGTAGCTCATTTTGAAACTTAATTTTGATAATATATAAACATTTTTTAAACTTACTCTACAGGAATGACAGTTATATTTGGAGAGAGGAACGCTGTTGGGCTGGAACTATATTATTTGGGACTGTTCTAAATAATAGTAAAAATAACAAAAGAGAATTAGTCAAAATGTAATCTCTTTCATGACTATTCATGACCTGGCATGGATTTCTCTTTAGACCATATCCTTTAAGGTTGTTCCATGGACTTTTTTCTTCAAGACTAGTAACATGTCACTTAAGGTTATATACTCTCTTGTCGCCTTTTAAAAAGCTGGTATTATTTAAATAATCAGTGAGCTCATTCAATAAACACCTGAGTACTAACTGTGTGCCAGACCCTGGGCCAGGTGCTGGGGCTTATGTAGTGAATCTGGTAAATATGACATTTGCCTTTGTGGTGCTTACTCTAGGGCTACCTGAGAAATTCTGAGGACACTTTGGGGGAGAGGTCTTATAGAAATAAAGACCCATGTTTTAATTTGTATTTTAAGTCAGGACCTGACCATTATCAATGAATCATTCCAGATGGATAAACTGAGGCACAGATTATTCGGGCTAAACCTGTTAGTAATAAAGCGGTGACTTCAGTTGAAAAGTTGGTCCCCTGTTGAGTCCTTCACTCCCTAGGCCCCATAAGCTCACTTTCCTACAATTGCCGTGTACTGTTCACTCTGTTTTTCTTCCCTCAATGTAGAAAGGCAGACTGGTGATACTATTTTTCAGATGAAGAAAACAAGGCAGGGGGAGTTTTACCCAAGGCCACTTATCACTTTTATGGAGGAGCCAGCATCACAACTCCTACCCTTTGAGTTTCCAGGCCGTTGCCTAGCTACCAAACCTCCCTGCCTCTTCCACTGCACAGCAGCTGAGCAGGCGCTTAATAATCATAATTGATGGTGCTGGCTAAAAGGGAGAGCTCAGAGTGATTCTGGGGAGTTTGTTTTTACATACCAATGAATTTTCTTCTTCTTGTGGTCAATAACCTATACCCATTTGTTTTAGATAGCATCCCTGTCTTAGTCCACAATGAAGCTTTCTTCTCTACACTGATGATTTCTCTTTTCTCTCTTTCTCAACTATTCTTTCTGGGGGAATCTAGTTGCTGTTTACAGGTATCACACATTTTAAAGAAATATTTGTCTTAAAACAAAACGAAACAAAACAAAAAACAATGTCTTGCTTCCCACAGAAGAGCCTCACTATAGCAGTTTTAAGGAATAGAATGCAGTTCAGTGAAAGTTAAATAAATTCCACCAGAAAGTAACACTTCTCAAAGTATTAGCTCCAATAGTTATTTAACTATGTTAAAAATATTTGAGCACCTGTCTGTTCCAGATACCATCGTGAATAAAAAGATAACTTTGTTTATCCTTTCAGTGATGATTTATTGAGTGCCCGACATGTGCAAAATACCGTCCATATGCTGGGGATTCTGTACTTGTCCTTATGTTGCAGATAGTCCAGGGGAGGAGAGTCAGACAGTCTGAGAGGATCACAGGAGTAGATGATTGCAACTTTCACATGTGCCTCAAAGAAGGAGCACATGATGCTGTGAGTGCCCATTATGGTGGCTTTAGCAGTCAGGGAAAAGTGGTACTCCAGTTGAGTTGTGATGAATAAGCAGAGGGAACTAGACAAATAGGGAAGGAAAGAGCATTCCAGGCAGAGGAAACACATTCAAAGGCCCTGTGGTGGGTGAGAACATGTGGAGTCCAGGACCTGTAAGACTAGCATGGTTTGAGTAAAATAAGAGGTTGAGAGGAAGCTGGAAAGGCAGGTAGAGGCCAGACTGTGCATGGTATCAGATGCTTGTACTGTGTTACCTCATGGCCTCAGCCTGCTTTCAGCCAAGGCTATGTGGATCGTGCCATGCAAGCTCCCACCAATTCTGTGCTGACCTCATTCCAAGTGTGCCTGGGGCTTCGCTGGTCCCCAGGCCTACTTCCCTTATAGGAGACCACTGGCAGTCACATGTGAGCAAGTCTCAAGTGCCAGGGAATTAGCACCCACAGGCACCCCCCCCCCCCACCCCAGCCATTGGTGGATGAAAGCCTATAGGTGAATGCTTCTCCCCTTTGTCTCTGGGGGCAATTCTGAAATGCATTCCCCACACTCCCTCAGAAGTTCACTTTGGATTGATCACAGCTGCTCACAGGGTGGTCCTCTTGCTCGTTCATTTCCTCCCTTTCCCTAAACCATGACTCCTGTTCCTTGGGGTCACTTCCCAAATGAAAAAGCACAGGCAAGCTTTTGTGTTCTGTTGTTTGGGTGGGGGGGGGGGAGCCAGAGAAAGATGCCATGTGAAGGAACTTGGAATTTTGTCTTTGTCTTAAAAGCTGTGGAAAATGATTGTTTTAACAGGATGGTGAATTAGCACTTTTGCGCTTCAAAGAGATCGTTTTGGCTGCAGTGTGGAAAATGGATTGGAGGAAGGCCAGGGTAGGTGAGGGTGGAATAGTTCATGCACTGTAATAGTCTAGGCAAACATAGTTGGAACAATAAAGATGGAGAGAAATAGATTTCAAAAATATTTAGGGCTCCTGATTGACAGGACTTGGTGACAGATTGGCTATGGCAAGTGAAGGAGAAGGAGGTATTTGAAATGACTCCTAGGTGTCTGACTTTCTTAGCTGAATGGATGATGATGCGCTTCCCTCAGATGGGAGACTCTGGAAGGTCAGGTGTAGGCGAGGGAGTACCAGTTAAGGTTTTGTATGAACCTAATAGAAGCTGGCTTAAACAAAAGGGGGATTAGTTGGCTAACAGAAATGGAAAAAAAAAAAAGGTAGACTGGCTTTAGGCAGGACTTGTTTAGGGACCAAACAATGTGACAAGGATCAGTCTCTCAGCTTTGCTTCCCTTGGGTACCTTTGGCTGCTTAGGGGGGAAGCAAGATGACCACATTCTCATGTGACCAAGTACAGGAAGAGGGCTTTTCTCTCCAGGAGCCAGCTAAAGCATCATGGTGACTCCTTTGCTCTGATTGGATTATATGCCCACAGGCCAAGAGACACCCTGTTTAGGGGGATAGGGTATGTGGATTGGTGTAATCACTGCTTACCCCTGGTTGTGGATGAGGGTGGGGTCAGTCTCATGGAAACTCATTTGGCCCAGAGTGGGAGGGCTGAAGTCCTTGAAGGAAATTGAGATGTTGCTGCTGTTAAGTAGGGGAAAATTGGTGCTAGGAAAGTAACCAACAGTTCTCAATACCACGGAGAAAGTTCCTGAGTTTTGTTCTGAACATGTGTTTGAGGTACCTTTAAAGATCTTCAAAAGACGCATGGAGTTAATTCAGCAGAGAGTTCTGGGATGGATGTAGCTTGGGAATAATTTGCATAAAAGTAGCCCTGAAACTGAGGGAATGGATAAAATTAACTAGGAGAGGAATACATACTGAGAAGAGAAGAGGACCACGGACCAAAGATCAAGTGTGGAAGCATTCCAACATTGAGTTGGAATTCTCCTAGGTCAAGGGTAATTAATCTGAAAATAAAGAATAAACAAAGAGGTAGGAAGAAATCTTGGAGCACTGACTTATTTAACAAATAATGAATGTGACACATAATAGCTGCCTCCTTGGAATTCACAGTCCAGTAACCAGACTTGAGTTCAAAATTGATGTAGAGAGAACTTCAATTTCCACAAGTTAACAGTTGTATTAGAGGCATAAACCCCCAGCACATCCAGTGGGAGCACAGAGAAGAGAATGGCTAATTGTTCTTGGCAGGGTAAAGGGATCACGTGAGAATCTTAAGAGATGAACAAGATTTTGCCATTTGGAGAAGGAAAAAGTTCAGGTCCAAGTTCAACTTACATAGAAGAGTCGGGAAGGAATCAGAAGTAAGGGATGACAACCTAAGCCATGAGAAATTTAGGAAATAGGCAAGGACCTAGTAAATCTGTTGGCTAAGGAGGAAAAGCTGGGGGTATCATTTGGTTATGTTTTGCGATGGCTACTTATCTGTGAGCTTCACTGTATCACTCTATCACTGCAAAACCCAACTTTACTGGCTTTTATCCTGGACTGGCTGGTTGGTTGACATATTATGTTGGTTTTGTTTGTTTGTTTGTTTGGCATTAGAAAGACTCTAAATCTAAAAGGTTTTTATAGTGGATTTTGACTAATTGCTTTCTATTACTTCCAAAGTGAAGACAGAAATAAATGATTACCTTTCAACAAAGGCAATTTCACTTAAACATTAGGAAGTGTTTTCTTATCAGTGAATTTCTTTTACTTGTCTGCATCAGCCTTACAACTTACAGACTCAGTCAACGATCATAACAGTCAAAGAAAGGAGGCTGTACAATAAACAAACAAACAGAAAACCAAATAAATAAAATCGGTAAGTTGACTGGGGATGGAAGAGTTAAGAAAATTACATATGGAGCAGTAACCATAACATTTCCAACTAACTAAGGCATGTTTCTGAAGGAAGTATGATTTAGGGATCTGATTAGCCAGAAGAGCTTGGGGATGGGGCACACTTTCCAGGCATTTCAGGCAGAGGGTAGCTGTGACAGGCACAATAATGCCCTCAAAGATGTCCACATCCTTATTCCTAGAAACTGTGAATATATTACCTTACATGGCAAGGAACAATTCAGGTTGCAGATGACACTAAGCTTGTTAATCAGCTGACTTGAAGAGAGGGAGATTGTTCTGGATTATTCTGGTGGGTCTCATTTAAATTTTTTTTTTTAACATTCATTCATTTTTGAGAGACAGAGAGACAGAGTATGAGCCGGGGAGAGGCAGAGAGAGAGGGAGACATGGAATCTGAAGCAGACTCCAGGCTGTGAGCTGTCAGCAGAGAGCTCCACGCAGGGCTCTATCTCATGGACTGCGAGATCATAACCTGAGCCGAAGTCAGACGCTCAACCAACTGAGCCACCCAGGTGTTCCGTGGTGGGTCTCATTTTAAATCATAAGGATCCTTTAAAGTAGAGGAAGGCAGAAGAGGAAGTCAGAGAAAGATCTGAAGATGCTTTGCTGCTGGTTTTGAAGTTGGAGGTAGGGGCCATGAACAAAGGAATGCAGGCAGCCTCTAGAAGCTGGGAAAAGGCAAGGAAGCACATTCTCCTCTGGAGTCTCCAGAAAGGAGGGTTCTAACTCTGCTAACATCTCAACTGTAGCCCAGTAAGAGCCATTTTAGACTTCGGAGCTGCAGAACTGTAAGGTAATACACTTGTGTATTTTTTAAAATTTTGGTTTTAAAACTTTGATTATGAAAAAATTGTGCATTGCAAGAATTAAAATCATTTGAACAACAATAACAACAACAAATGGCACTCTGATTAAACTATATTTTATAGCCTGCAGGATACCTTGGGCCAGCTTGGTTTTCACTAGAGATTTCTCTGCCAGCCTGCCACCCACCTCCCACCCCTCCCAGCTTCTTTCTTCACCAACCTGCAAGTTCTTTTCCTTCCTTGTCAGCCAGAGAGGCCCATTGGAGAGGCAGGTTCAGCCTTCCTTGCCAGTAGTTCTTTGACTTGAAAAGGGGGCAGCACAGTCATTTAAACTGGATCCAACCTCTTGGCTTCTTACAAAGTTAAACAGCTCAAAGAAAGATGATAAGAAGACAATGCTTGTGGAACAGACAGTATGTATTGGCTTGCACGCCTCATTACAATTCACCTGCTTGTGGCTCCCATGCAGTGGTTTCTTCTGAAGGCAGTGGATTTTTCTCTTGCATTTTTATCTTCTTCAGTTTCTATGTATCGAATTTCTCAATCTCAGCCATATGGGGTTTGTCAGACATAGTTGTAGAGGAAGCTGAGTGAGACATGTGAGCTGGCAAAGTCCGATCTGTGCAGTGGCCACTGAGTCTGAATTTGTATGGTTTTAAGCCAAGTGGCTGAAATAGTCTAATGGATGAAAGACATAGAGTTGGTTTGCTTCTGGAATAGACAGAAGCCAGTTGGAAATAGGGGAGGCCATGCACTCAAGATGTTATTATTACCTCTCTTTGGTTAATTAAAAAAATTTTTTTAATTTGGGATAATTTCAGACTTTTAGAAAAGTTACAAAAATAGTGCAAAGAATGCTTGTGTATCCTTCACATAAGTACCTAAATTATAACAATTTAACATATTTGCTTTATAATTTTCTCTCTCTACATAAATAAATATATATATGAAACATATAACTACAACGTATAGTATATAAATATAGTAAATATTCTCTCTAATATTTCACTATGTGGATATTTTATATTATGTATTATATATAATTTATTGAACTGTTTGAGTAAATTGAAGATATGGTGTCCCTCTCTTCCCCAAATACTTCAATGTGTGATTCCTGAAAAATATAACCACTGTACAGTGACCAAAATCAATAAATTAAAAATGACACAGCATTATTAGGTGATGTAAAAGCCTATTTAAGTGTTGCCAATTGCCTCATTCATGTCTTTACAACAAAGAGAATATTTTTTTTTTCAGATCCAGGATCTAACCCAGGATCATGTGTTGCATTTGGATCTCATATTGTTTGTCTCCTTCAGTCTGGAGCAGTAATTCAGGTTTTCTCTGTTTCTCATGATTTCCACATTTTTAAAGAGTACAGCCAATCATTTTGTAGACTGTCCCTCAGTATGGGTTATGTAATGGTCTTTTGTGATTAAGATTCAGGTTATGCTTTTTGGCAGGAGTTTTCAGCATTGGTACTGTGTCCTTCTCTGTGCATGATATCAGGAGGTACTTGCTGAAGATAATATTGCCAGCTTCACTGTAAAGTTACTATCATTCTCTTTATATTTAATAAGTGTCTTGGGGAGGTATTTTGAGACAATACAAGTATGTTGTTTCTCATTAATACTTTCACTTGCTCATTTTAGCATCCATGATTCTTGTCTGAAACAAGTAATTCTATGGTGGCTGCCATTTAGAGATTCTCCAATTATTTAAACTTTAGATCTATGAGTCTAACAGGTGGGATTTTTTTTATTTTTTTATTTTTTTAATTTACATCCAAGTTAGTTAGCATATAGTACAACAATGATTTCAGGAGTAGCCCATGTATTTAGCCCATCCCCCTTCCCATAACCCCTCCAGTAATAAGAGATGGGATTTTTAATTTTTTTTTTTTTTCAACGTTTATTTATTTTTGGGACAGAGAGAGACAGAGCATGAACGGGGGAGGGGCAGAGAGAGAGGGAGACACAGAATCGGAAACAGGCTCCAGGCTCTGAGCCATCAGCCCAGAGCCCGACGCGGGTCTCGAACTCACGGACCGCGAGATCGTGACCTGGCTGAAGTCGGATGCTTAACCGACTGCGCCACCCAGGCGCGAGGTGGGATTTTTAAAACATAACCCCAATACCTTCATCTCATCTAAAACCAAATGAACAATAATTCATTAATTTCCCAATTATCTTACAAATTTTAAAAGCTCTTTATTTTGAGATAATTTTAGACTTACAGAAGGATTTCAAAACCAGTGTAGAGGGTTTCTATATGCCAGTAATTTTCTGTTACATCTGTACATCACATTTGGAAGAATTGACAATTTAATAATACTGAGTCTTCTAGTCTATAAATGTGATTATTTGGATCTGCACATATTCTGTTATATATTATAACATGAATGACATATATAGAACTAAATTTCATTTTTGGAGTGCTAACTAAAAATGGTATTTAAAAAAAAATTGAGGGGCGCCTGGGTGGCGCAGTCGGTTGAGCGTCCGACTTCAGCCAGGTCACGATCTCGCGGTCCCTGAGTTCGATCCCCGCGTCAGGCTCTGGGCTGATGGCTCAGAGCCTGGAGCCTGTTTCCGGTTCTGTGTCTCCCTCTCTCTCTGCCCCTCCCCCGTTCATGCTCTGTCTCTCTCTGTCCCAAAAATAAATAAACGTTGAAAAAAAAAAAAAAAAATTTAAAAAAAAATTGAATTCTAATTTGTCACTGCAAGTGTGCAGAATTGACTTTGTATCCTGCAGAGGTGCCAAACTCATATACAAGCTCTAAGAGATATGTCTGGTGTATATTTTGGGATTTTCTATATAGACCATCATGTCATATGTGAATGGAGATGATTTTCTTTCTTCCTTTCCAATTTGTAAGCCTTTGATTTCCTTTTGTTGTTTTATTGCACTGGCTAGAATGTGCCCAGTATGATGCATTCAGTATGGTGTTGAATAGGAGTGGTGAGAGAGGACATTCCTGGTTTGATCTAAATGGGAAAGCATTGAGTTTTGGGCCAATTGGTTGTCCTGAGACCTCATTTTCCAATGAGTTTGAAAAAAAAATTGAATTTGAAGATTTGTAGTTTCTGGCATTTTAAGAATATATTTTTGGGGCGCCTGGGTGGCGCAGTCGGTTAAGCGTCCGACTTCAGCCAGGTCACGATCTCGCGGTCCGTGAGTTCGAGCCCCGCGTCAGGCTCTGGGCTGATGTCTCAGAGCCTGGAGCCTGTTTCTGATTCTGTGTCTCCATCTCTCTCTGCCCCTCCCCCGTTCATGCTCTGTCTCTCTCTGTCCCAAAAATAAATAAACGTTGAAAAAAAAAAATTAAAAAAAAAAAAAAAGAATATATTTTTTAAGTTTATTTATTTTGAAAGAGAGAGAGAGAGAGAGGCAGAGAGAGGGAGAGATGGAGAATCCCAAGCAAGCTCCACACTATCAGCACAGAGCTCAACATGGGGCTTGAACTCACAAACCTCAAGATCATGATCTGAGCCAAAATCAGTAGTCAAATGCTCAACTGACTGAGCCACCCAGGTGCCCTTGGCTTTTTCCTTTTTGGTTGTACTAAGTGTGGGACTGATGTTCAGTCTAGCTGTCTATATCCCCAAGTGGAAACTGGAGGCTCCACACGTTTTTTTCTCACAACTGTTTGTTTGAGTCAGAATCCAAATGAGATGTATATAACCTAATGTTGATATGTTCCTTAAGTCTCTTTTGATGTATATTTTGTTCTTCTTTTCCTGTCTATTTGTTCTTCTTGCTATTTTTTTTTTTTCTGTTATTGTTGTCAAAGACACTGGGTTGTCTATTTTATAATGTTTCCCATAGTCTGAATTTTGCTGATTACATCCCCATGGTATGGCTTAATATAGTCCTCTGCCCACTGTTTTCCCTGTAAATTGGTAGTTAGATCTTGAGGCTTTATCAGAATCAGGTTTATTTTTCCTTGAAAATTCATAATCTGGGTATTTCTTGTGTGTGTGTGTGTGTGTGTGTGTGTGTGTGTGTGTGTGATTTATCAGTTATTGATGTTAGCTGCCCACCTCTCTATATTAGGGCTTTTAAAATGCCTTTCTTTTGGGGTGCCTGGGTGGCTCAGTCGGTTGGGCATCTGGCTTTGGCTCAGGTGATGATCTCGTGGTCTGTGAGTTTGAGTCCTGTGTCAGACTCTGTGCTGACAGCTCAGGGCTTGGAGCCTGCTTCAGATTCTGTGTCTCCCTCTCTCTCTCCCCCTCCCCTGCCCACACTCTGTGTCTCTCTGTCTCTCAATAATAAAGAAACATTAAAAAATAAATAAAATAAAATTCCTTTCTTTTACTGTAATGAAGATCATAGTAAAAATTTGTAATGAAGTTGAAGAAAATGAGGCTCAGAAAGGTTAAGTGACTTTCCTAAGTCAGCATGTCCAGTTAGTAAAAGTTGTAGCCTGGAACCTGTGTTTTGGGAATGCAAGCCCTATATGCTTTCTATAAGCATATTGCCTTTCCAGACATTGCATTATTAAGCAGTAGGAAGATCACTTTTCCATCCTGAGGTACATGAGGCATATTCATCTCTTTTAGGAAGATTGAATTCTCTTTTGCTTAGAGGCATAGGACCATACCAAATGATTATTCAAAAAAATATTCCCCTCAAGTTCTGGGTTACATCCCTTTTTATGGATACAATTAATTTTTTTTTTCATGCTAGTTCTAGTGTCTGGAATGGTGTCTAAACTCCACTCTGAATCCTGAGCACATTTGGGCTTCTGCTTGCTACTCCAGTGCTACAGAAGAAAAGACAACATGAACAGATGTAGATTAAGTACTACAAAGCAATTTGTTTCTTTTTTATACTGCATTCAAGACTTGCTACTAAAATTTCTCCTCCGCTTGGAAAGAGAGAGGGGGGAGGAAGGAGAGAGGGAAGGGATAATGTTGCAGTTGGTTTTTATCTACCACCTAAATTTTTCATGAGTTTGTATCTAAGGTGATATAGCATCTCTCTTGGGGGGCAGGCAATTCCATGAATTATTGGCTAGTGTTTTGTGGAGACAACTGAGAAAAAGACATTTTTAACTCTATAAAAATAGATTTATCATGTTCAAATCAACCAAGGACAGACATCTATCTTGACATGAGCATTCACTTTTCAACACAAGTGGATGTACTCAGATACCCATCCTGTATCATCTGATGCATGACTGTGATGTTCCTGAGCTTATTTTCCTAAAGAGGACATGAGCTTCCCATCCTGCAAGTATTTCCTGGTATCACTGTATTATTAAATCTATAATAATAGGGATTATTGGGGCGCCTGGGTGGCGCAGTCGGTTAAGCGTCCGACTTCAGCCAGGTCACGATCTCGCGGTCCGGGAGTTCGAGCCCCGCGTCAGGCTCTGGGCTGATGGCTCAGAGCCCGGAGCCTGCTTCCGATTCTGTGTCTCCCTCTCTCTCTGCCCCTCCCCCGTTCATGCTCTGTCTCTCTCTGTCCCAAAAATAAATAAGTGTTGAAAAAAAAAAAAAAATTTAAAAAAAAAAAAATAATAGGGATTATTATTGAAATAACTTTCAGTCTATTTCAAATCCAATTTTTGAATTAAGGAAGGATGAACTTGGCTTTGCCTTTTAACCACAGGGTTCTGGGAATTCCTAAGCAGAGGGAAGGCTCCACCTCCTCTGCTTTCTCCTACACAGACTCAGAAACTCTTCGGTGTGGATGGACTTTTTGGCCTATATTAAACATTTTGCTCTGTGTTGGGACAAATGGAAGTATTGGGATCATGCTGGGCATAGGAGAAAATGGAGCAGAAACCCAAAGAACATACCTAACTTTGGAAACAGTGTTAAGAGTCCATTGCAAGGACCACAGTGAACAGATATAAAAGTAGGAGTTAAATTTAGCTCCCTACAACTTTTGGAATATTAAGGTAATATGGAGTTGTAGTGATTAGCTGGTTCAATCCATTTTGGGGAGGTGACTTACCTTAAGTCACAAAATTGCCACTGGCCAAACAGACGCTGAAGTTTTGTTCTCTTGAGCTGTTCCTTGAACTTCTCTTCCTTCAGCATCTGAATTCAGAAAACCTGGGCATGGGGCCTGGCCCTCTTGTTAATTTCATCTGTGATCTTGTGCAAATCACTCATTGTCACTGAAACTCATTTTCCCCATCTGAAAACTGTGGATAATGATACCTTTCAGGCTGTAGTTGACTAAATGGATTTGGAAGCCCTTTGTAGAAGTAAAGCACATAGAGGAGTTAGTAGAGCTGTGGAATCAAGCTGACTCTAGTTGGATGCACTCATATTCCTTAGGAAATTTCATGCTGTATCTAGACTTCTTCCTGAACACCTTGGGTATGAATTCAAAGCCCATTAACATGCCATGCAATCAGAGGTGGTGAGGTGGTCAGCCACTTCACCTCAGTAACATCATCCCCAAGAACCCACTTATAGTCTGGAAGGAATCTGACTCTTGGGAGTTGCTGTAAAGATTATGTGGGCATCCTTTAGCATCTTCTTTCTGCTGTGAAAAAATATATATAGTTAATAGATTTCACTACTGTCTATAGGAGTGTTCACTAGGGATCTTTGGAAAGAGTAATCTTCACATTTAGAAGTATTTTCTCATTATGGATAATGGGATGATGAGGTGAAAAATGATCTTGGCTACTTATGATTCTAAAAAGCCTTCGGACTGAATAATGTTTGGTGAATTAGACATAATGAAAGCAAAGAAATAACTCATTTACTACAAGGTCCACTTAGTTATTTAATCACTTTTACTGTCATACAAATATGCATTCCCATGCAAAGTGGTGAAAAAGTTAGTAATGGCATAAAATGCAGTTGTATAATGACAGCTCTCTTATATAAAGGGAGAGCTTCATTCTGGACAGTTCTGTGATTGAGCCAAGACTCCTTGTGGCATGGACCTTGTAGAGGAGCAGTGATTGGAATCCCTCACCTTGTCCCTAGATTATTATACATTGTTGAACAGAGAGGCATAAAATTGGCAAGTTAGACCTGGATTTTGTTTGTGCTGAAATGAGATCATTAGCGTGAAAATACTTTGGGAGAATACTGGCGGAATATGGAGTTACTATTACCTTAAATTTTTAGAAAATATAGGCCAAAGAAGGGAATGGATGCTCTTAACCACATATTCTGAAAATATTACCAGAAAAACCAGTCCTCGAGTTATGACAGGCATCAAAATGCCCCATTTGGATTCTGGTGTCACCTGAAATTATTAGCAAAAAGCACAATTTGCCAAATCGTGTTACAGACACTGAGTGTGCAGGAACTCGGTGATGTGGGGCGGCCACTGCAGAGAGGAGCGATTAGAGGGAGCTACACAAATCTTAAAAAACGGGAGAAATTTAAGTAGGGGGAACAGGAAGGCACATTCCAGGCCTGTAGTGGCTGGAAATCTGTGAATGGTTCTAACAGCTGGGCCAATGCTAGTGTTGTACCCTTGCCCTTCTTCTGGGTCCCCAGAGTTTTTAATAATGAGTCAATTTGAAGATCTTGCTCAAAGATGAGCACAAGTGTAGTCGTGACACAGAAGATGGCAGCACTGGATGGTGAAACTTTTCTCCCCTCTCAGTCTCATTAAACTGTAAAGCAAGTATTCTCTCCTTTAAGAGAGTTGCAGTAATTGCCATCATCCTCCTGGCTCAGCTCTGCTTCATATCAAGAGCTGTGACAGAGAGAGTATCTGTTAGAGCTCTCCTGTCCAACAGAAACTAATGCAAGCCACGTATGTAAGCCACGTGCACAAGCTACATATGCAATTTAAGTTTTCTAGTAGCCACATTAAAAAAGTAGAAACAAATCTGATGAAGTTATTTTAATATATATTTTATTTGACATCATATATGTAATCAGTATAAGAAATTATTAATGAGACAATTTATATTCTTTGTTTTCAAAACTAGTCTTCAAAATCTGAGTATATTTTACTTTTTTAGCACATCTCAATTTGGACTAGCCAGATTCTAAGAGCTCAGCAGCCACATGTGGCTTTTGGCTACCATATTGGACACCACAGGATTTTCTTCTCCCTTTGAGATGTGGCTCTGCCTGAGTTCAATTCTGTATTTGAGGATATATTTCCAAAGTATCTGGGTGGGGTGGGGGCATCTGTCCATACCTAATGACACATCCCATATCAGCTCCATGTGATCTAAAAAGTTAAAATATTTACCAGTATAATTTGTATGTTGTTGTAGAATCTGGGTCTGGAGTTCTCTCTTGTCCAGCAAGAGCGGGACACAGGATTAAACTTGTGAGAGAGGCTAATGTCTGGAAGGAGACAAGAGCCCCGAGTAAGGGTCCTTGCTTCCTTATTATTAGGATCAGAAGGCTTACAAGTGAGATGGGAGTACATAGAGAGACAGTGAAATCGGGAACATTAACTCATGGGCATGGGGCAAAGGGGGTTTTGGAGATATGCAGTGTTAGGGGTTTGGGTCAATACAAAACAAGATTCTGGTGCTGGGTGGAAGGTTATTTACAGCAAACATGAGATCCCACCTAAACTGGCCTAGGGGACAAGAAAGACAAAGCATGCTACCTTAGGGTCAACAAGGCATCTTTCTTTTGCTAATTAGCTCCTCTCTGGGCAACTTCACCCTGCTGCAGTCTATAGCCCTGTTTACCTAATTTGGCCCTTTCTTCCTGTGAAAGCAGCTTTCTGCTATTGTCCTATACCTTTGTCCTATACTGGGGGCCTTTTCCCCCTTTACCTAATTTTACTTACCTAATCTTGTTTGCCCAAATTTGGGTGTGCTCATCCTATGGCTTTATCATCTTTATGCCTTATTAGCCCATCAGTGCAGGCTCAGGGGATTCCTAAGCTTATTCCCCAAGGTATGTATGTTAGTTTTCTTAATTTTGAACAGAAAAAAAAAAATCACAAAAGAAACATTTGGTAATCTACCACCATCACAATATAAAACTTATAAGTAATGAAAAAGTCAAAATTATTATTAAAAGAAGGAAACAGATTGAAGGAGATATTTGCATTTATTATGAGAGAGGTTTTAATGAATACCTACAACATATAAAAAACCTCATTCACATATAAGGAATAAAATTAATACCTCATTTGATTTATGGGATATAATTTATAGAAGAGAAAAAAGAGAAAATGAAAGCATTCAATTTGTTTATTCCTTAAAGGAATGAAAACCAAACTATCATTAAAACAAGGTAATTTTTTATACTTACGAGTGAAACTGTTATGGAACCAGACTGGAACTCTGGTGGAAAAACCAAGCGGCACTTGGAGATCTTGGTGGATCAGAGATTTATTTAACACTGGCAGACTCAGAGGAGACTGTTTCTCCAAAGATCTGATCCCCGAATGAAGAGGGGAAGGGTAATTTATAGCTGTCAGCTTCCATATCTGTGGCGGGTTTTCGTGTGGGCAACAAACAGGGCAAGAAGAAACCGTAAGAGGGGTCTCCAAGCTAGAGACCAGAGCTTGTTTTAGTCCTGTTGGCCATCTTATGGTGTGAAACTTTATTCATTTTTCCCAACATTCCCCCCTTTGATGCCTTTTTAAAAAAAATCTTTTACTAGGCCATCACTTTTTAGCTCTAGGGGTTGGTACCTTGGAGGGCTAAGAAACGTGCTGCAGTTTGGCGAGCAGCAGTGTTTTCAATAAAACGTACCAGGGTATGTAATATACAGGGGCCAATGGTCACAAGTAAAATTATGGAACAGAGGGGCCCTGCCAGGTCGGGGAGCCAGGATGCCCAGTCTGTGAGATCCCATCCTCTCCATTGACTGATATTTTCCTGTTGTCTACGCTGAATTCTTTCCTTGAGTTCCTTAACCTTAGTCCTGACTCTTCCTGATTGGTTTACAAAATAGCAACATTCCTCCCCCAGAAAGATGCAAGTCCCTCCTTTTTCTGAAGTGAAGAGGTCAAGGGCTTGCCTCTTTTGGAGGGACACTGCTGCCAGGGAGTTTATTTGGCTTTGTCAGGTTACCAGGGAGTCTGCCATCTGTTCCATGGCCAGTTTGTTGGTGCAGTCTCTACTAGCCCGACAGCAAGAAGCAAGATCAGGGCGATGACACCACTAAGGGGCAAGGGCTGGCAGAGTTGCCTCCGAACCCCAGGGCTTGGTCCACATGTTGATTCCTCAAGCTTCTGCCGTGCGCAGGCCAGCCAGCTTCTGGGGTGTGGCTGGAGCAGGGCTGGAGGTCTCAGGGTATAGTGTCTTTTTGAGGGTCAGTTTAAGCGGGTTGACTGGATCTGGATCACTTCACCAGGTTGAGGGTTCCTCTGAGTTGGCCTTCTTAGCTCTGGAGTGATGGACCCATGGGGTGATACCTGAAACTGAATCCTCTATTTGGTTGGTTGTCTGTAAAGTCAACCTCCAAGTCTTCAAAAGGGGCGGGTTTCTGGTAACTGTCAGATCAGGTTTAGGGAAGATATGGTTTGCATATTTAGAGATCCATCCTGTTTTCCAGTTGTTTAAATAGTCATATGCCCATGGGGTCTTATTATTATTCCCACAGAATAATAAGCAGAGAAGATTGTCTGTACATAAAATACTGTGACAATTTTTCTGAAGTTTACCTCAAGTTGTCTAGTTTAGGCAAACAACAAACATTTAAAGACAATCAGAACTAGGATTTAACATCCATAACGGTGCATTGTTGAAACACAGTTTTTCTCTTTAAAACCCCCCTTTCCAGAGATAGCCAAATTGAGACCAATGCATTTGCGGAACAAGTCCAGTCTTAACAAACCTGGCCTAATTATTTACATAAGCTCAGGAAGAATAGCGATTGATCATAAGGATGTTTTAAAGTTTGCTTTGCTGGAAACTTTTATAAAGAATCTCTGGGGGCGCCTGGGTGGCTCAGTCAGTTAAGCAGCCGGCTTCAGCTCAGGTCATGATCTCGCGGTCCGTGAGTTCGAGCCCCATGAGTTCAAGCCCCGCGTCAGGCTCTGTGCTGACAGCTCAGAGCCTGGAGCCTGTTTCAGATTCTGTGTCTCCCTCTCTCTGACCCTCCCCCGTTCATGCTCTGTCTCAAAAAAAAAAAAAAAAAAAAAAGAATAAATAAATGTTAAAAAAAAAAGGTTAAAAAAAAAAAAAAATAAAGAATCTCTGGGTTGAACTTTTAGTAGCTTCTCCAGGCCAGAAGCCAGGCCAAATACTTGCCATCAGACAGGCCTGCACTACCTGTAGAATTGGGCAAATTCCTCTTTATGAGATCCCCAAGATATCCTGAGGTTCCTGACCGGCCAGGAAATGAGCTTCTTTACTTACCTGGTGAGGCTGCTGACAACTCTGTAAGCAAGGTATCAGGCCAACATTTCCAAGGGGCTTTATGGCTCCATGTTTCATAAAGCCAACCTTAGTTCCTTAAAGCTGTCTGGTCATCTGAGTCCATGAATGCCATCCTCAAATATGACATTCCAGTCAAAGCCTTGGTAACATAACCAGTATTTCCAACGATGATGACCTGTTATAAGATGAACAGATTCTTATTGAACTTATGCAAACAATTGTAATTGCCATGAAAGAAGGAAAGAATACTCACTGAGAGTTTTTGAATTTCAGGGGAGTTATGTAGAGAGAAAAGATAAATGCTTCAGTTTATAAATGAATACTTTATGATACTTCTGTATATCATAGGTATCTTAAGAGAAAGTTTCCTTAATCTGGAAGGGCAAACATTAGAGAACCAGCAATATTTTCAACAAGAATCACAAAACTATAATCTTCCTCAGTTCCTTTAATCCCATGTTCCTAATTCTTGTTCAATTTGAATGCAGCTTTTTAGTTCTGGAAATTCTTACCCATTTTAGTATTAATCTTAAAGATGTCAAAAACCTGTATTTGTCCCCAAAGTCCTTTGTATAAATCTCCTTGAAGAAGAAACACGTTTTGTGAGAGAATAAGAACAATTATAAATGACAAAATCTCAGGAATAGACATTGTTAAAGATCTGATGAGAGTTCATTATGATGCAGTTGACAAAGAAATTTGGTTATTTCTGTCACACATAACACTTCGAGTAATCAGAATATTAAGTGATGACCTTATGCCAAAACATTAAAGCTTTAGGAATTGCATATATATTTGGGCAGTTACAGCATTTACCTGTGCAATACAACCTGAGGTTTACCAATGTACGACAGTGCCTTTCCAAATAACTTAGCATCCCAAATAAAAGGGCCTAATTGGTCAAAAAGACTTCATTTGCCATTTATATCCTGGGAAGTTTATTAAAACCTTAAGAAGTTATAAGTTCATCCTAAATAGGATTACAGATTATTACAAATCTTAAAATTTTATTTATTCAACCAAGGTGGCAATAAAAGATCCCAAGGTAAATGTATAGCATTATATAGTTGTTACCAAAACTTAGCTCCTTTAACATTGAGAAGTTTTAACTAAGTGATCAAAGACCTGATAAAGATGAAACCTAAAACTTTGGTTTTCCTGGAAGACAGACCTTTGCTTTCATTGTCTTATCAAGAGCAGATTAACAGTCCAAGAAAATTTTATCATTTGAGCAGAGAAAAAGCAGAATTTCAACCTATTATCAGTGTACGTTTAAAATTCCATTCATCTCAACCTTAGTCCATCCTGAGCACACACAAAATTCCTTTCCAAAGATTTCCCTTCATGAACCTTCTGCAACTTTCCTTTGCTTTCACACTCTGTCCCAAAGGCATTTCTCTCCAAATAACCAGTCTCATTTAGGACAAAATTACTTTCTTCTATCCTCAACAAAAATGTATTTCCATTCCTTGTATCTTTCTTATATACCTCCTACTTTCCTACATACAGGGTTGCTTTCCTTATTTCCATCAGTCTTAAGTACACTTAGCAGAATTTTAACTCTTAGGAAACCTTTGTCTCCAATTGAGGACTTAGTAACCAACTGAGAGGTGTTTACACCAGAATTTTTTTAGATGGTAAATTCATGAACCAATTAGGTACAAAGTGTGTTTTCCAATAGGTCCAAATAGCCTTAATTTCTCTGCAATAAGAAGTTAAAAACACAAACCTGTGTTCAGTAATCAAAGCGTTAGCAATTTATTTGGAGCAATTTAATTTCTGTTTGGAAAAGGTAGCCAAGTGGGTGCACTTTACTCCTTGACCTTGAGGATGGGAGGAGGAGCCAATGAATGGCGCCTGAGGCACTGAGGAGGGTATAGGAACCAGTTATGTAGACCACTCCCAAGTTGATGCAGAAACAGCAGGGGGTGGGGAAGGCAGAAAAGGCAAGGTGCCAGGAGAAGGCAGAGAAGGAAAACCTAATTCAAAACCTTAACTCAGAGGAGCAGGCCCCGTGTTTTTTCTCCACCAAAGTGGAAATACGGAGTCCACATCAGGCCAGAGAAGACTGGGAATTTCCTCTAAACAAATGGAGTTTCAGCAGCTGCTTGGGAACATTCCTTAAAGTCCCCATCCCAAGGTAGACTAACCACAGTTGGCTCCGATTGTAGCTGTTTACCTGGGAAATGAGGGAGAATCCCTCACATCTATTAGGGGTAGAGGAACAGGAAGAGAGAGTCAGTGTCCCCTTCAGTCTGATTCTATCTCAGCCAGACAAATAAGGTCCCCTTCTTGAGGTTCCTCCTGATATCGGCTGGGTTTCTGGGCCTTTCCCTGGTTGGGACATTTATTCTTTTAATGTCCTTTCTCCTTGCAGTAGGCTCACTGACCCCTTGCTAAGGAGGTTCTGGGCCTCCTCCCTTTTGGTGGCTAGACCTTCTGTCCTTTTGTTGTGGCTCTCTTGTGCCTCTGGAGCAAACAGGGTGTAAGCCTCCCATAGCCTCTCATAATAATCCCTGGGGGAATCCCCTTGTTGCTGGGCCTGTTCGTGGGCTTCTCAGCCCCTGCTCTGATTCCCCCAGAGGAGAGCCTCTTGGTACCGGCAGATGTGGACCGGCATCTGGAGAGCACCTGCGCCTGGCCGAGGGTACAGTTTGACTGCTAGTCCTTGTGGGGAAGGGTTCTCTGGGTCTGGGAGGGGAGGAGAGATGGGCAGCACGTCAGGGGCTGGAGGAGAGACAGCTGGGGGAGGAGTTTCAGGCTCAGGGGCAGTGGGGAGGGAGCCCAGTGAGCCACAAGTTGGCGGAAAGATGGGATCTTCCTCTGGTTTCTTGCAAACACTAGGGGGGCGGTGGGTTGCTTCTTTGGCTCCCTGGGTGAGTCTCTGGATAAAGCAGCTAAAACCTTTGCCTGGCTTTGTTTACTACGGATGAATCGCACCTAAGGCGGAGGATTTCGGGCAATTTCAAGACAGGAGTCGATGTGTGGAAATTGATCAGGGTGACCTAGGTCTCTGGAGACAACATGCCAGATGCTGTGGACCATTGGGACATCCAAAATTCCCTCAGAGAGCCCTCCTACACCAAAAGTGGGCCGTTCTAACTCACATAGGGTCCTTAATGTGCCAGGGGTTATCTTAATTCCGTAGTCTCCCCAAAACCCCTTCTTTCCTCTGTCCTGACCCCGTAACGTTCCCCTGAGGCAGAGTCGCAAAGACAGACAGAGGGATGGGGTGCCCCCTCTAATGAGGAGACCGGTCAGATGCCCGTCTGGCCGTGTCCCGAAGGAACCTAGGTGACGCTTAGCCGTAGCAGTCTCAGCTTTGTGCCTTATGATACGAAACTATTCCAATGCCACCATAGGCTGTGTGCCATTCACCACGGAATTGCAGACAGGTCCACTCAGACTCCATGGGCTTTTGGGGACCTTAAGGGCGCCCGCCCATGGAGCCACAGAATCAAACTCAGCAGGCAAACTAGACTGAGTTGCACATTCACACTCACACACCAGAGGTTATTACATTCCCTCCCGCAGAATTCCTACCTGTGAGGCCTCTGAAGTCTTGGGGAGTGATCAGGTCCCCCTTCCACTCTTGCCAGTGGGCCTGACCAGACTGGGCCCAGCCTTACCGGTTCTGATGTTGGGTCCAGGTCATCACCTGCCAAGTCTCCTCAAGTCCGATGGGAACAGCAGAGTGGGGCTGGCCCGAGGCAACCGGGCAGGAAACTGTGGAAATTCAGGCAGGGCACACCTTCTCTCTTGAGATCCATCATTCTGTCACCGCCTCGCTGTTCTCCCAAACTGGTGGCAACAATTGGCCAGAGCGGTTGGGTTTGCCGGTCAGGGAACCAAATATGTTACGGAAACAGGCTGGAATGCTGGCGGAAAAACCAAGCGGCACTCGGAGATCTTGGTGGATTGGAGGTTTATTTAACACTGTTGAGCTCAGAGGAGACCATTTCTCCAAAGATCTGAGCGTCGAATGCAAGTGGGAAGGGTAATTTATAGTTGTCAGCTTCCGTATCTGTGGCGGGTTTTCATGTGCGTGGCAAACAGGGCAAGAAGAACCTGGAAGAGGGGTCTCCAAGCTAGAGACCAGAGCTTGTTTTAGTGTCATCAGCTATCTTAGGATGTAAAACTTTATTCATTTTCCCAGCAAGACAAAAGTGATAGTGCCCATTGCTGAGAAAATTATAGTGAAAAGAGTACATTGGTAAAATCCTTTTGAAATGCAGTATGACACAATGGAACTAGAACCTTAAAACTATTCCTTTCATCTCACCTGTAATTCCATTCCCGGGTATATATCCTAAGGAAATAATCCATCAGAAGAAAAGAAAGTATATGTTTCAGAATGTTTATTTCCACTCATCTATAATAGTGGAAAATTGGGGGGGTAAGTAAGCAAATGATACTAGGTCACCTTAACCTATAATTATGTAGCCATTAAAGTGGTAATTATGAAGATTACGCAGAAAAATGTCTAAGGCATATTAAGTGGAAAAGAAGAATGTAAAATCTCAAGGTACATTTTGGTTATAACAACATGAAACTATGTCTGTGGATAAAGACCAGAAGGGAGTATATGAAAAATGAAAAAAAAAAAAACTATGTAAAAGGTGGAGGGATTATGAGTGATTTGGTGTCTTTGTTTTATAAATTCCAAGAGAGTGGATTGAGATAGTAGGGAAGGAGCATATACATCTATCTCTTCTCCTATCCAAAGCCTTATGAAATATAAGAAATATGAGCAAAATATTAAATGTATAGTCACCCTTGAAAACATGAAGGAGCATGAAATAAACTAAGGTAATCTGTGGATTTTGGGTGATTATGATGTTCAATGTAGGTTCATCCATGGTAAAAATGTAATATTCTGGTGAGTGGTGTTGATAACGGGGGAGGCTGTGCGTGTGTGGAGGCAGGGGCCATATGAGAAATCTGTGTGCCTGCCTCTAAGTTTTACTGTAAACCTAAAAGCACTTTAAGAAAATTAAGTCTTAAAAAAAATGAAGCATAGCTGTGTGTTTAAAAAAAATTTTTTTTTTAATGTTTTATTTTATCTTTGAGATCGAGAGAGACAGAGCATGAACGGGGGAGGGTGATAGAGAGAGGGAAACACAGCATCCTAAGCAGGCTCCAGGCTCTCAGCTGTCAGCACAGAGCCTGATGCGGGGCTCACATTTACAGACCGTGAGATCATGACCTGAGCTGAAGTCTGAAGCTCAACCCACTGAGCCACCCAAGCGCCCTGAAGCACAGCTGTGTATTTAGACATGGGCCTCTCTCTAGGTTGGTGTCGCTAAAGTGATGAGAGCCAGTCTGATCCCCTTCGTGGGAAGAAAGTGTTCATATATGTACATAAATCCATGTAAAAATGATACAAAGGGAGAACAGAAAGGGATCATGTTTTAAATCATGTAATTTTGGATGTTTGACTCTTCTGCAGCATGAATATATCCCCATGTTAATTATGCAATACAAATTGAAATGAGAAAAGAAATGACAACATTTTTACTAATTTGTTATCTTTTTTACTGTTACGAATATAAAGTGGTACTTTTCCATCTATAATGAAAAATGGAAATTGAGAAACCCTGAGGGTGCCTGGATATGTTCCTCTACAAAAGGCATCTTTGGATATTGGCTCAGATTTCCAAATACATCGGGCTAGTTTTGGGGAGCATGGACTCCAAAGCGGTTTCTTACATCTGTCAGGGACTTCCTCACTGGCTCCCCAACCCTAGGCGAGAGCTCAGGGACCTTCCTTTTCCAGGCCCAGGCTGGTGGTTGGCTGCGTTTGCTCAAAGGCAGGCTGATGTCCTAATCAGACTGCTTTGCCTGTAGCACTGGCATTTCAGAAACAGTGACAACTGAGGAGAAAGTGGAAGATAAGCACCGTATCACTGGCCAGAATGGGCCTTCCTATTCCTCAGATTAAATTGAAACATATGCCCAATTGTGAATTTTAAACAGTGTTATCAGGGTGTTTGACAGCTCATCCAGGAATATAGTATGGTTCTGTTGAGGAGGCAGAAGCTAGAATCCAAATCTCAAAATTTCCCTTTATACATTGGTAAGTGAGAGGCTACAGGTATAGCTTCCATAGACCTCGGATTCTTGTGTGTGTGTGAGTGTTGCAGGCCATGCCTACATGTGTGTGCATGCACACGCACATTCAGATGTGTACATGCGTGTGCATGTGTGTCATGTGGGTGTTACAGCCCCAGTCTAAAATATTTTATGCTATTTTCCTTAGGAAAATATTCCCATGAAAATACTACCCAAAGATACAATTTTGGCATTCAAGCCACATTCCCAAGGCAGTGCTGGGCAGGATAGAAGGGTGGTGGGCAGGCGTGCTGGAAATAGTGTAGGGAGCACAGTCTGATGGCAGTTATGCTGTTTAATGATTTAGAATTTCCATTCTAACTGCATCATCTGTCTATCCATCCACTCAGCAAGGATATTTGTTAAAGAAAAAAGCCACAAAGAAATACAGTAAGTAGATTATTAAATGTAGAAAACAGTTTAAGTATCAAATCTTCATGGAATTACTTTTGAAAATGGTTCCTTTCCAAGAATCTTTTAAAGTTTAATTTTAACACAATTTTTAAATAACTGATGTATTTATGGCCATAATTTTGTGTTCTTGAAAGGAGTAGCTTGTATCAAGGTGTTGCCAGCTTGTACATCCTGTGCAAGATGTGTGGGGCTGAGACAACTGTCAAAGAAGGGGTGTATATGTGCGTGTGTGTGGTTGTGTTGATGTGTATGTAGCTGTGTGTGTGTGGTTGTGGTTGAGTGTGTGTATGGATGTGGTTTTGTGTGTGTGGTTGTGTTTGTATGTGTGTGGTTGTGGTTGTGTGTGTGTTGTGTGTATGTGTGGTGTTGTGAGTGAGTGTGTGTGTGTGTGTGTGTGTGTGTGTGTGTGTGTGTGTAGTGAGGATAGGAAAGGCCAGGATTAGATGAAGAGCCACAGTGAGAGCCCCTATTTTTTTCTTCTTTCCTCTTCTCCCTCTTTCTTCTTTTCCTCTCTTTTCCTCATTACTTCTGCCTTCTCTTTTTCCTTCCCCATTTTACTCTATCTCCCTTTTTCATATCTACTGTTCTTTTCCTTTTCCCTGTCATCTCTTTTGTACACAGTTATCAGATTTTTTTTTTACTGTTTTATTTTTTTTAATAAATTTTTTCAATGTTTATTTTTGAGACAGAAGAGTGAGAAGGGGAGGGGCAGAGAGAAGAGGAAGACACAGAATCTGAAGTAGGGTCCAGGCTCTGAGCTGTCAGCACAGAGCCTGACTCGGGGCTTGAACTCATGAACTGTGATATCATGACCAGCGCCGAAGTTGGATGCTTTATCGACTGAGCTACCCAGGTGCCCCTGAACAGGTTTTAATTGACAGCTAAAATGACCTGTTGCCTAAAAGTCACTAACTGAATGCCAAACCGAAACATTATAAGGCTGTCTAAACTGATCAAAACAAAGATTTCATTATATCTTAATGTTTGCTCCTCTCTCCAAGGAGAATGGTGCCCTGGGGGGTTATGATGGTTGTTCAGGAGAAAGAAAAAACAAATTGAGCTCAGATTATTAAATTTTCTGACCATCAGCTTTTTATGTTAACGTGGAGAGTAATAGTATCTCCCTCATAGGTACTCCTACTATTGTGAACACAAAATAAGAAACGAGGTAGGCAAAAAATGCTGTCTAAATATTAGTTATGATTCAGTGCTCAGAAGGGACAGAGGTCATGGTTCTCCAAGGTTTTGCTCTAAGTTTCATGTTTATGTTTCTAATTTATGGCTTGTTTGCAGCAGCCATGGATATCCATTGAATTGATGAAACCTTGGTATGTTTACTGAAAACTTTCTGAGAGGATAGTAAGATATTCATTAAAAAATTTAAATGTCCATGGTATTATCTTCAAAGAGTCCCATGGACTGTTTCTTGAGGAAAGCCCACGCATAATTATTCATCTTTGCATTCTTGTCACAGTGCCTGGTTCAAGGTTTACACTCAGTAAATACTTAACAGCATGACTGGATGGATCTAGAACTCCACTTGTGGGAGAGGATGGTGATCTAGACCACTATTAAACAGCTAATACCTGGGAATTGAGCACGAAGAGTCCAGAATACTCAAAATGATCCTTCATCTTTATAAAGTTGAACAGAAGCCATAGGTAGAAGCAGGTTTTGGAGTGGTTTGCCTTTCATCTTTAGTGTCTGTAAACTCTCAGACTTTCAGGGCTTTTGGGTTCTTCAAACCTGGCTTTTGGGGGTACCTCACATACCCAGTCCTAAATCCTTCTTGTTGTACTTTCTTTCTCTTCTTATTTCCATTCCTAACCTCTCCATCCACAGTTTCTCCTCTTCCCAGGGACTGATTTCTTTTCCTTGGCCTCTACAGCAGCTTGTCAACCATCCAGTTCCATTTGGCTCCACTCTAGAATGCATGGTGGGGGTAGTGGCAATGGTGGCAGCTTTTGGTCCCAACAAGTAGGCCGTTCATATTGCTAGTGTTAATCTCCTCCAGACATGGCCACCTCTTCATTATGATGCTAATAGAGTCTCTGTCACATCTTCCATGTGGAGTTGTATTACCAAATCCTACTTCTCGTACCCAAGCTTAACATGGGCTATGCCCTAGAAGGAGGATAAAGTTGGGATTGGGCTGAAGAGAAGGAAAAGACCATCCCAACACAAATGAATGAGCGCACTAACATTTTAGTACAGAGAATATTCACTGAGGATCTAAAATTTTGTTCCTTGTACACAGACCACCAGAGTTCATTATTTTCAGTGGAAGCTGAAGTTGCCGGTGCCATTGGGGTTGAAAGAAAGATCTTTTCTGGAAGCTGAAAGTAAAGAGAATGAACCAGAGCAACTGAGAGTGAGTTGTGTGTGAGAGCAGGCAGAGTCCAGGCTCATTGGTCAGTAGTGAAGGGGTCAGAGAGCATTACTCATTGGAAGAAGTGGAAGGGAGAGGCTGGTGTATGGTGCTGATGGCCAGCAGCTGAATTCCCTGATAAAAATTTTTCTTCCTCAAAAGCTGTCCCATGAGCAGCACAAATGGGGTCCTAGCTCCATCACTGCATGGCTTTGGAACCTTAGGCAAGTATCTTGAGCTCTCTGAATCTGAATTTCTTGACCATAAAATGGGGTGATAGTAATAGATAATATCTGCTCTGCCTATTTCATAGGATTGTTGCAGCATAAAAAAGGACAAAAATAAATGACCCAAAATGTTAATCAAGTGCTTGTTTTAGGTGAACCAACAGGTCTCACATAGAATAGGAATTATGAGCCAAAAGCCAGAATTACCACTCATTTGTAGGTCCCTGTGCCAATGTATATATTTTTTTCCTTTATTGGAAACTTAATCAGTATATTTGAAAATCCTATTCATTGGAAGTCACTTCAATCCAGAATTGAGCCAATATGTTTTGTAATTAATATAGATACAAAGCAAAACTAGATTTTTAAAATATTTAACTTGACTTTATCAAATTGATACTATGTCAGATTCAGGTCTCAGACATTAGCTTGTGATGAAGTATCCTTTTCAGACACTCACTGTTATCTATGTCAGTGCTTTTAATAATCTCTTACAAGTGCAGCCAGAGTAGGCTCATCTCTCAGGATGTCTGCCCTCTTTAGTGTGGGCCCTGGCCATTAGGGCTTAGGAAGCTCGGCTGTGACACAGTCACATTCTACCCATTTATTGCTGTCCTTGCCTGTCAGCCTTCTGACAGGGGTGGGTTTGTCACTCTATGAGCTGGCTCCTCAACTGACATTTAGCCATAGTGGCTTACATTGGTCTTCAGACACCTAGAATCTGGCCTAGTTAACAAGGCCACCCACACCCCTCCCATCTCCTCCCCAGGAGCCTCCCACAAAGACCAACTTTGGAGTGAGTTTAGTGCTAAATTCTTAGCTCGGAAACCTGGCTTTTGATTTCTGGCTCCTTGTTATGCAGGGAGGGGACTTAGCGTTAAGGAGATGAAAACAAATCTGACTGTCTGGGAAGATGAGATCCAGAGTTGCTGGGCCCAGAGACAGAGTCAGGTATGGGCAGGGGGCCTGTCAGGGGAACCTGAGTAGGAAGGGGAGGAAGTGGACATGGCTGTGGTTATAGCAGGGTTTTAGTGGTGGGCGAAGCAGATAAATGCAATTACCATAAACTCGTAAATGTGGCCGTTCTCACCGCAGACTTGTGATCCACAAATGGAGGGGTGTCCAGGAGACAGGAGAGTGTGCTGTTTCCATCAGTAATATGTGACTTGATAAGGCTCCTTAGAGGCAAGCTCAAATGGATTGATAGTGAAATACAATCTTATTGGTAATAAAAGGAACCTGGCCATTATTGAGATGTATGCTTAATGATCAGTTAAACCTTATGATGATGTACTTAATTCTGATTTGAGAGAGGATATTTCGCCAGGGTATGAAAGAACGTATGAATATATCAAAGTGCTTATTTTTCCTCTTTTGGTTTTGGGGATAAGAGGACATTGCATTCAAGTTGAAAAATACCCCTGTACTCATGTTGTTGAAAAGAAAGGGCTATTTCATTGCTATGGATGGGGTTGGATGGAGTCTCTATCCTCAAATAGAAGAACTAAGGCAGTCAACAGCATAAAACAGATAGATACAGATAAAATATAGTTAGCTCTCAACTGTCTGTGTGTGGCTTACATTTTTGTAAGGTAACCTATGGCAAATGCATGCAAATCTCTCATGGCTGATTGCAGATATGCACAGAATGGAATGCAAAGTTGTTGGTAAGTTAGATTAAGCCAAATGCAAAAGATGCAAAATTCATAATGAAAACAACTGGTTACTAATAAATCCATTCTTTATTCAACAAATATTAAAGAGTACTTCCTGTGTATCACATACTGGAAAAAACATACAGACTCTCTCAACTCGTGGAATGGACCCTCGGGTGCAGTGGAGATGACCCTACAGCAAAGAGTGATCAAGGAAAATAGTATCCAATAGTGAGACAGTGCCAGTGATTCTCAAAGGGTGGTCCTAGATTAACAGCATCAATGTAACATGGATGCTCGTTTGAAATGGAAATTCTTACAGTGCTCAGATGCACTGGAGACCAACCGAATCAGGAACTCTGGGGGAGTAGTCTAGGAATTTGTGTTTTAACAAGTTCTACAGGTCATTCTGATTGTCACGGTTGAGAACCATGGCCCTGTGCACAGAAGTAACATTGCCAAACGTAGTTGAGAGTGCTCAGGTATTTCATTTGGATTGGGTGCTGAGGGAAGAGCTGACATTTAAGTCAAGATCTGAATGTCAGGAAAACCCATCCCTGGTTCCAGACAGAGGACAGAGACCCTATGTTGGGGATGTACGTGGCATATTTGAGGAGCAGAAAGGTTGATATGGCCAGAGCATAGCAGTCAAGGGGGAGAGGGGTTCAACTATGGCCAGAAGTATAGGCCAGGCTCAGATGGTGGTGGACAGGGCTTCTCAGATTTAATGGGCATATGAATCACCCAGGGATTCTGCTAAAGTGAGGATTCTGGTTCAGTAGCTCTGTGGGTGAGGATTGAGACTGCATTTTAGCAGCCTGCATAATGCTTCTGCTGCCGGTCCACGGGCCACACTTGTGGTAGCAAGGGTGTAGAGTTGTGCAATTGCAAAATGCAGTCCAATACCAAAGCTCTGTGGGTATGTGTATGGTGGGTTTGGGTTTATCTAAGTTTTCTCCTGGCTTATCAAGCTTTGACATACACTGAGGCATTGTTCAGTGAGGGGAAGGTTGACTGGATCAGGTTGTAATTGGGACACTTGGAAAGTTTTTGCAACTAATTTAAAAATAGAGGCTATAGTTTAGTGCTTAGTGGCAGAATCTGGGTAGGTGTGGCTTGTCTGGACCTCAAGAGGGACAAAGGAAGGTTTGGTCCCTTCAAAACACAGCTGTGTCATCCTCTCCCACTCAGGTGCTGTGCTTTTGGAATTCTTAAGCTGACCAATGGCGACTTCTCTTTATGCTGACTTTTGTTCAGGGTTTTTCTCCCTGCTCAACTCCTGCCTCAGTGGCCTTTGGACTATCTAATCCTTACCGTTCTCCCAAGTCTTAGCTTCCCATTAGTGGTCCAAATTGTGCAGATATTTAGTTTGCCCTCCATCCATTAACTCCTTCTTTAGTACCAAGACCTTGAGATCTGCTGAGGGACATTCCCTCATGAGCCCAAGGCTGAGGACCTTCAGGTGAAGCCCTGTGCCCCAAAACTCTATCCACTCAAATTATGTTGGACCCACTGTGGGGACCTCTTGTGTTTCCTAGCCTCATCCTATGTCCCTGCCAGATTCAGCGTCCTACCTGTGCATCCCAGGGCATCTGACAATGATGTGTCCCTGATTGTTGGTGCCACTGGGGTTGTCCCCCTGTCCCTGCCACATGGTCTTTCCCATGGGCAATCTTGCCCTGGAAACTTTCTTCCTGGGAGTTAGTTTTTTTGCTCCTTTGCTCTCTGCTGCCCTCTACTGGGTCTCAGGAGCCAGAGCCCTTCACCTTGCTCTACCTTGGAGCTCTTTTGTTGTGGGTACTGAGCACCCAGCAAAGTCCTTTTCCCACATTCGTTCTTTACTTTTCCTGCTCAGCAAACACTAGTGAGGATGTCCTATGTGCCTGGAACTGTACAAGGCTCTGGGACACAAAGGTGGACAAACAGCCCCTGTCTCTTAGGACCTCATTGTCTAGAGTTAAGACAGAAAGATAAATGACAATTGGAACATGGCTTGAGAAGGGCCAGATGAGAGAAAGGCACAAGAGGGATAGAGCTGGGAGGAAAGAAACCTTTGCATTCCTTGGGGAAGTACGAAAGGCTTCAGTGGAATTCGGGATTTGAGTGGGGTATTAAGGGATGGTCAGTAGTGGGCAGGTTGCTGGGGTCTCAGATTGATAGCTTAGGAGGGATAGAAAGGATACTAGAAATTACATTTTGGCTTACTTGATAATGAGCCATCCAGAGTGTTAGAGGACAGTGTCATAGATCATTTAAATTCATATTATCTTTGCCTTGAGGTTTAAGCACTAGGGTCTTTTTATAATCCTGCTGCCTTGTATTTAAGCATATAAAAAGACACACACAAAAAGAAGCACCAGGGTTTTCCTGTTTAAAATTAGGCCCAAACCCCACAAACAACCAAACAACCGAATAAATAATACACCCACAGAAAACCAAAGCAATAAAAATCTCTTAAAGAAAGAAATAGGTTTCCATGAATTTCTATATTTTTTGAAGAGAGAGATTGTATGCTTAGTCTCTCCTAAAAGCTGAGGAATAGTTTAACTTTTATATTATATGAATTTCTGTGATATATACGAAATAAGAACAGTAAATACATTATCCTCAGAAAGATGTTTTGTTCCGGTTGCTGGTGAAAAAAATTAGCTAACACTTCACCCCCCCCTCCCCCCCCAATTATGCTATTCTTTCACTGGAGTGCTGCTCATCAAGATAACTGACAGCTTCAATTGTTATTTGTAAAAATGTTGACATTCAGGCTGGGCATCTTGCCTGCAAAATGGTACAGGCTGAGGATGAATAGTAAGTTAAGGAGCCTGTCTACCTCTCCTCCTCTCCCAGTGCCCTTAGCAGGAGGTACAGTAAACAGCATCTGGCTTAGTAATGTAAATGGGGAGGCATTGGAACTCCAAGGAATATGAAGTTGTTACATCCTTATCTGGATAAAAGTTGAAAATGGAGAATTCTCAGCTCACTGGTTATTGGAGCTCATGTCTCCTCATCAAGCATGGTCCTTGACTTACCTCTTTTTATGTCCCTGGTTCCTCTCATAGGATCTGGCTCATGGTAGGTGTTTTTTTAGAATGTTAGTATAATTGGGTTGAATTTTATTGCCCTTTGGACAGAAGTACCATCTTTATGTCTTCCTAGTTGGTAGCAGTCCTAGAAAAGAGTTTGCTTTGCTGAATATTCCATGGCACACACATAGACTTGTCACAGGAACTATGGAGGGGCCTTGTTTCTTTATACTTACTCATTATGTTCCGTTTTTCTGAATTTTTTTTTTATTAATTTTTTTTTAACGTTTATTTATTTTTGAGACAGAGAGAGACAGAGTATGAACGGGGGAGGGTCAGAGAGAGGGAGCCACAGAATCTGAAACAGGCTACAGGCTCTGAGCTGTCAGCACGGAGCCCGACGCGGGACTCGAACCCACGGACCACGAGATCATGACCTGAGCCGAAGTCGGCCGCTTAACTGACTGAACCACCCAAGCGCCCCTCCCTTTTCTGAATATTCAGGCTGCCCCCGGTCCTTGACACAATCTAGTATGATTCAGAATGCCACTAACAGCCTTTGCCAGTCCTTCCTTAGGATTCATCTCTTTCCTGAAATAATTCATGAGTAACTGAGCTGTGACAACAAAGAGGAGACAGATAGATGTCAAGACAAACCATAGAAAAGTCTATTTCTCCTGGAGTATGAGTGCCCAGTGAAAGAAGTGTGACAAGAATTGAAGAGAAGACTCTTACGGAAAATCTGTAACCCAACTAGAAGGATAAAATAGTCTGAGGGATTGAGCTCACTACTCAAAGACCCTCTTACACTTTTACAGTCATAGAATATGGGACTCAAGAGTCTTTAATAATCCAGTATTGAAAATTTGTGTTTTTTATGAATGGCATATTTGTATTGTTCAGAAAAAGATATTCTGATTTACTAAGGCTTAAAGAGAATAGGGTTTTCTTTATTTTTTACCAAAGAAGTCTGGTAGTATTGGTTAAGTGGCTCAAATATATCAAGACCTATCATCACTGCAGTTTTCCTGGACTTTCTTTGTTGCCTCTTTCTTCACAGTTGAAAGAAAGGTGCCATTGTGCTAGACCTCATGGTTGTATTCCGGGCAGGAAGAGGGGGTGAGAATGGTATTGCATGTTTGTGCCTTTTATAGGAAAGCAAAATTCTTCCAGAAGTTCTTCACATGCTTCCTTTTATATCTCTTTAGCCAGAACTGGACGCATAGGGCCTCCCCTAGTCATAAGAGGAGAGGATAAAGTGGCGACTGGATCCAGTGCTGTCATTGACAACACTGAGGGGCTGTTAGCAAGAAGGATTTGGAGGTGTAGTCAGCGACAGCATCTATCACAGATGGAGAAGCATATCAGTACTCAACACTGGTGGACAGAATATTTTTAAGAATACTTCACTATTCACATGACTCAAGCAAATTAATGCTAGGCTGTTATTGCCAATTATGCCCAATGGTTTGGCAGAATATAAAACAGATATGGGTTACCTGTTTTTGACCAGTCTGGGTACCTGCAAGTGGCTCTGATAGTCAGGTAAGGTTATCCTAGTGAGGTTTATTTGCATTATGAGACACAACATGCATTTTTGTGTGTTGTAATTCTGTTACCTAGTGGTACTGAGCTTATATAATAGGCTCTTGGCGTTTGTCCTGAGACTTTGAAGAACCATCTCAGATTTATGAAAAACACTAGTGAACGACAAACTAACATCAAAATGCAGGCTCTGGCTCATTCACCACCTAAATGAGTTATTCCCCACACACTAGCTCACAGTGGGGGTGATTCAAATTAGTGCCTTAGCAAAATTACAAATTGCTATGTGTCATGGTCATCCAGGATCTCTCACAAATCATCAAAACCATGAATGTTAAATTTGCAGGTGGAATAATGCCTACTGTGCATTCTTCAAAATGCTTTCATATCATCAGTGACATACAACATAATGTCAAGTTTTAGGTATTTAAGAAAATATTGAGGGGCACCTGTGTGGCTCAATCAGTTAAGTGTCTCTTAATTTTGGCTCAGGTCATGATCTCGAGGTTTGTGAGCCCCATGTTGGGCTCTGTAATGACAGTGTGGAGCTTGCATGGGATTCTCTCTCTCCCTCTCTGTCTTCCCCATCCACCCTCCCATACCATGTGCCCACTCTCTCTCTCTCTCTCTCAAAATAAATAAATAAGCATTAAAAAAAGAAAATACAGAAATGGCTATCATTTTACTATTTTCATTTATTAAGAAGTGATAAGAGGCAATTGTCCTCTTCTAACTGTGTCCTCAGATATTGTTCCATCTGACAGATGACCAGGTAGAAGTTTGAGCTTCCTTTGTCTTAACAGGCTTGACTCTATCCAGGTAGGGCAGTTGGGAGCCAGGGTCCTGCTTAACATAAATGACCATAGGATAGCTGGGTTTAGGCCTTAACAGAAGAGATGGTAGCCTGGAGGTAAAAGCGAAGCAGAGTAAGTGGGGTTATCTAGCTCTGAAGAAAAATAGATGGTCACCATCAAGGAAAGGGCTGGGAATTGGGCCCAGGATTCTCCCTTCCACCTTTCTCTCTGTGCTAGCCCATTGTCCCTCCCAGACTTTCTTCTTTTGTGTTTACTTTTATTTTTAAAAAATGTTTATTTTTGAGAGAGAGAGAGACAGACAGACAACACAAGCAAGGGAGGGGCAGAGAGAGGGAGACACAGAATCCATAGTGGGCTCCAGGATCTGAGCTGTCAGCACAGAGCCTGACAGAGGGCTTGAACTCACAAACCGTGAGATTGGACACCTAACTGACTGAGCCAACAAGGCATCCCTTCTTTTTTGTTTTTTAAACACCTCCCCTCATGGATGGCATTCTGGAAAAAGGAGTATGCTAGGGTGCCTGGGTACATATATCCATACTCACCCATTCTCAGACTATACCTATCTTTGTGTGTCTGTTGGTATTAGGCCAACAAAATTGCCAATATAATTATACTTACAAAAATGGCAAGTATATCAAAATATAACTGGTATTGTAATCACCAATTTTATTGTCTGAGATATACAGCAGCTCTACAGGAGTGGAAGTCCATATGTTAATTTAGGCATTCCCTTGGTTTTATACACAATGTTCTCTGGAAAACTTGTAGGAAGTGAAATGTATAAGGCTTTAAATAAGATTACGTGTCTGTTTTGTTACCAGAGAACTAAAAAATATTCTAACATCTCTAATCACACCTTGCCTTTTAGGCATTGTCATCATTGATTCATACATTTTGTACATGTTCTTTCATTTTGTTATTTCCCTTCAGAACATAGCACAAGGTTGACCAGCTTGAAGTCAATGAGCATCTGATTGAAGCTAATGACTTATCACTTTCCGCAGGCCTAATGATTTCTCTCTTTGTCTCAGTTGCATTGAGTTAATAAGACCTCTGCTTCTTATCACGGTATCAGCCCTTTCATTGTTCTTTTCTCTGCTCATTTTTGTAACCCAATAAGGAAAAAAATGCAATAAAATATTCATATAATTGTACAAACATTGCTTTATCTTCAGAAATGGGATGCGTCTGGGCAGCAGTGCTGCTGTGAAATAACCAACCAAGTAGAGATGCACAAAATTTCTTGTTTGTGGAGTTAAATCAATAAAGTATCAATGCATGGATTGCTTAGAAGTTGGATACATGGAAATGACACACACCTATCACAGTTTTATAGTTGGCCCTCAGGCATATATTGTGTGTCTGAAGCTGGGACTAGGAACCAGTACTCCAAACTAATGTTCTTTAATTTATTCAGCAAATTATTTATTGAACACCTGCTATTATATGCAAGATGCTGTTCTAGGTGGTAATACTCTGTTCCATGTGATCCTGAGCTAGAGTCTTTAGTGACAGTCCTCTGATTCTAACTTGAGTTTCATCCTTGTAACCCCTCTAATTAGCTCTTTGTCTTTGTGTCTGATGTTTTCTACTCTGGTGCTGCTTTTGAAAGAAATTTTTGCTTGCAACATGTACCCACTTAGATTTTTCTGTTCTCTAGGAGTGCAAGCCAGGACATATCAGACTTTCAGCATCTCCATTAATGTGGCCGCATTGCTCTGCAGTGTAGACAGGGAGCCTTGGAAGAATCTCTGTTGAGTAATGATGATAAATGTTTGCAGCCCCTATAGCCAAGCATTAAAATGTAGCACTCTCAAGTGACAACCAAATGGCAAGAGAAATTCTTTCCTGTTGTTCTACCTCTAGTGTCAACATTGTTTGGTCCGGTAGGAAAGAAACTTTCATGAAGTCGCGTGGAAAATGAGTTTGCTCTGTAAATGAGTCACAGGTTGTGTTCTTAGAAGTAGGCACTGAGGTGGAGCTTAGTGTGAAGGATGTTTATTAGAAATCAACACCTATGGAAGGGAGGAGGAGGAAGCAAGGTTGGGTAGAGGGAAAAGTTGAACTGTGATATAGTCTCACAGGCTGGGATAAAATATTTACAAAATATGTATCTGATAAATGACTTGTAGCCAAAATATACAGAGAATTCTTAAAGCTAAACAATAAGAAAACAAACAACCAAATTAAAAAATCTAAACAATCACCTCACTAAGTAAGCGTATGAAAGTAAGTAAAGATAGTAAGGAAGCATATCAAAAGATGCTAAAACATCATTTGTCATTAGGGAACTGCAAATTAAAAGAACAGTGAGATACCACTGCATACCTACAAACATGGAAAAAGAAAGAAAGAAGGAAAGAGAGAGAGAGAGACAAAGCAAGAAAACAAGCAAGAAAGAAATTAAGAATAAAAAAGTCCTGATAGTACCAGTTGCTGGTAAGTATTCAAAGAAAGAAAAAGCCCTCATTTATTTCAGGTGAGAATGCAGAATGGTACTGTCGCTTTGGAAGACAGGCTGTGAGTTTCTCACAAAGTTAAGCATAGTCTTCCCATCTACTCTAGGGATACACTCCTAGTTATCTCTCCAACTGATTTGAAACCTATGTCTACACAAAAGCCTGCTTATGAATTAAAAACATTTTTTTTAATGTTTATTTATTTTTGAGACAGAGAGAGACAGAGCATGAACGGGGGAGGGTCAGAGAGAGAGAGGAGACACAGGATCTGAAGCAGGCTCCGGGCTCTGAGCCGTCAGCCCAGAGCCCGACGCGGGGCTCGAACTCACAGACTGTGAGATCATGACCTGAGCCAAAGTTGGAAGCTCAACTGACTGAGCCACCCAGGCGCCCCCTGCTTATGAATTTTTATAGCAGCTTTATTCACAATTGCCCCAAACTGAAAACAACATGAATATCCTTCTGTAGTTGAATGGAGAGACCTTGGTGCGTCCATTCAGTGGACTATTATTCAGTGATAAAATGAAACAAGCTACCCAGACACAAAAAGACCTGAATCCATCTTAAATGCATATTGTTAAGCAAAGGAAGCCAGTCTAAAAAGGGCATATGTTGTTTGATTTCAATTAAATGACATTTTGGAAAAAGTAAAGCTATAAGGACAATAAAAAGGTAAGTGGTTGCCAAGGGTCTGGGGAGATGGGAGTGTAGGTTGAGTAGGTGAAGCAGAGGAGATTTTTTAGGACAATGGAATTATTCTATATAATATTGTAATTGTGACAAATGACATTATATATTTGTCAAAACCCGTTGAACTTTACCATAGAGAATGAATCTTCGTGTATGAAGATTAAAATCGTGTAGGAAGTCAAGAGGAATCCCAGGATGTAATGCAGACTGTGATGAAACAATCTATCTGACTGTATTGCAAATATATGAAGCAGCTTCACCGAAGGAGGGGTGGGGAGGAAAGGAGCTGACCTAAGAAACTTCAGAAATGAGTGGAATCTGTAAAACTAAGGGCAAAAGAAGCTTTACGTAAGCATTTTATTCTAGTTGATAAAGTTGTGTCTCATGGGAGCCTGGGTTAATGATTCTGATAATGCTGTACCTCTCTACTGGAATTGAACAATTAGGTAGATGGATGGCGGGTGGTAGGAGCCAGGTTTCTTGATATTGGAGTAGAAGTTTACAAATAAACCAAAGGAGGAGGTGGCTAGAATGATCTATATGGTAGGGAATTAGAGTTGGAGATATCAGTACAAACTCATGTTTAGCCTAACATAAATATGGATAGTCACATATAGACATATTTATAGAGATGTGTATATACCTGAGTTAGTGTCCACACATACATTTCCTTGCTTGTTTGGTTACCTGAGAGGGCCTAGCAGCAGCCCTTTCCCAGCCAATAGTAATGAGCAGATCTGGTATCTAGATCATGGTTTTTAATACCATTCTCCAATTACAAGAAATCAGATGTTCTAAGACTAAAGGCAGGAAATATACCAGATGAGCCTGGAGCATCTCGTGATACTAGAAAGTAAGAAAGTGCTAAACAGACAAACAATCCCCCCCTCATAGCGATGGGGGTATGTCAAAGGGACATAGAAATCCCAAGCAGAGGAGCTTCCAATGGCCAAAGCTGGACCAATTTGATCAAGAAAATAGTACTGGATTACAACCCAAGGTATAAAATCAATATCTGTGTGTTCATACTGATGCAAATAAATGATTAAATAAATAAGTAAATGGGGGGAAAGAATACAGAAATATCCTATGCAAATGAAATTCAAATAATTGATGTGGATAATATCCCTTTAAGGATGTGGAAATAACTCTTGATTCCCATAGTGTAGGCTATGCATTGTGACTTCTTCCCAAAATAAAGTATGGAGAAGGTGGGATGGGGGGCAGTAACTTTGCAGTCAGAAATCTGACAAATACAACCTTAGTCAGATGATTAAAGCCGAAATCAACAGTATAACCGGCATTGTGTGTAGACTAGACTTGATAGGACGTGATGACAATAGCACTTAACCTCTGGGGTCTTCCTCCTCCAAACCCATAACCCTGGTCTTTTCATGAGAAAAATATCAGAACGATTGCAAGTTTGGGACATTGTACCAAGAAAACCTGACTAGCACTCCTCAAAACCATCAAAGTCATCAAAAACAAGGACATTATGAGAAACTGTCACAGCCCAGAGGAGCCTAGAGAGATCTGACCACTAAATGTAATGTGGTGTCCTGGATGGGGTCCTGGAACAGTAAAAGGACATCAGGTAATCTGAATAGAGTACGCACTTTAGTAACAATGTATGTATATTGGTTCATTAATTGTGATAAATGTGCCATATTAATGGAGGATGTTAGTAATAGGGGAAACTGTGAGGTTTATGGGAACTCTATACTATTTTGGAATTTTTCTGTAAATCTAAAACCGTTCTAAAATATAAAAGTTTATTGTCAATTAAAAAATGCAGGGCACGCATTGTGGTGGGGACGGGGATGTGTAAGACATGACCCTGTCCTTAAAGAGCTAAAGTTTGCGAGTCCACAGGAGTGTGAAAATATAGTTTAGTGTTCAAGTTGGGAAACAGATGCATAATCAGAAGGCTTTGTAAACCTGGAGTTTTATTTTTATTTTATTTTATTTTATTTTATTTTGTTTTGTTTTGTTTTGTTTTATTTTGTTTTGTTTATTTATGAAACCTGGGGTTTTAGATTAATTGTCTGAAGACATCTATTCCACATCCTCTGAAATAGCCAGTGTTCTTTCTAAAATTTCTGTGAATACCAGGTTTGGGGTGGCAATGACCTTCCTGTTTCTAGGTCTACTTTTCTGTTGTGGATGAGATCATGGGCTTTCTTCTCCAGCTGATGTCATGTGGGTCAGGAGCGAACGGTCAAGAAAGAATTCATGAGATATTTTTCAGTGCAAAAAGGTGTTTTTATTAAAGCACGGGGACTGGACCTTTGGGCAGAACATTGCTGTACAGGGATTTGTGAGGACGGATTGATTACACACTTAAAAGATTTTTTTAATGTTTATTTATTTTTGAGAGAGAGAGAGAGGCAGAGACAGAGGGAGACACAGAATCTGAAGCAGGCTCCAGGCTCTGAGCTGTCTGCACAGAGCCTGATGTGGGGCTTGAACTCATGAACTGTGATCATGACCTGAGCCAAAGTCAGACGCTCAACCAACTGAGCCACCCAGATGCCCCCATAACCCTTTTATTTTAGAATAGATTTACAAAACATGATGAAGATAGTAGTTTTACATATACAACTGACTGAGCCACCCAGGCGGCTCTGATTACACACTTTTAGGTTGAGGTAGGGGGGTAGAGACAAAGGGAATTTTCCAAACCATATGGTTTCCAAACCATATGTTAAAGAAGACTTACTTGGGGATCCTTGAGATCTGCATGTTGTCAAGCTAAGATTGCTTTTTGCCTCCAGCAGCATTTACATTAAGGCGCTTGTGAGTTCCTTAAGGAAAGGCATACTCTTCCTGTCTCCAGTCTTTGTCGATGGGGTGCAAGTTGTAAGGAAATTTAATTTTATCTACATTTCTTTTGCCTTTGTTCTCCCCATCACTGCTACTGTTCTCTTTGCTTAGATCTGTGCTGTGGTGCTGTTTCCTTCTGCCTGTTTTCTTCTTTTTTGCCCACCCACATGTGTTGTCAGACTTTATTGAAGATTGAAGATATGGAAGATGTTTACATGTCTTAAAGACAAAAAAAAGAAAAATACAGATTTGATACCCTGTTTGTAAGACTTCCTTGGCCGCTCCACCATTGGGAACTTCTCAGTGGTGTTCCTAGTTTGCAGACTCAAGCTTCTTGCCTTATCTGATCTTCCCTCTCTTATCCATTACTCTGGATCATTTCTTCTGCAGCAAAGTTTACGTCTCTTTTTATGTCTTGTCCTTATAACGCAGGTTTGCGAAATCGCCTTTTCTACCCCAAAGCAGACTAGAAAAGTATGTTTCTTAATAAAGACAAGTTCTTCTAAAAAGCAAACAAATGATAAAATAAAAAACAGAATAAGGTCAGGTAAAGTGAAATAAAGAGTAAAGTGTGAAAGTAAAATAAAATAAAATGAAATATAAAATGAAATCTCAGGTGCCAACTGTTAAAAATAGTAATTTCTTGATACTGCTGAATCAGGTCAGAGAACACATTGAGTATCTCCAAAAAGGAAGGAGGCTTGTTAAGCAGGTACAGGAGAATACTACCTGCGTCAGTTGCAGGACATAAATTGGGATGGTTGCAGCTGGACACTGGGAAGAGGGGATCTGTAGTCTCTCCCTTGTCTTCTCTCTGCCTTTCTGTAAGGAAGTGCCTGTTTCCTTCTCTCTTCAGAGTTCTTGGACAACTCATCTGCTTTCATTTGTTCCATAGCAGCACCCCAAAATAGCAGCCTAGTTCATTAGTGCTGCCTGATGTTTCAGTTCAACTCTTCCTTGCTGTTTGGCTCAGTTTAGTCAGAATTTTCCTGATGTCTCATCAATCAGCTTTTGCTAGAGGAACAGAGTCTGCTTCACCACGGCCATGCCCAGAGGTGCTCACAAATGCTGGTTGTTATCACTGTTATTGAGGTTATTATTTATAGAATTGTTTAGAACAGCTTCCCTCAGCCAGCCACAGCCATACTCTACAGCAATTGTGTAAGAGTCTGTACTTTCATACATTCTTTTTCCTTCTCTTCTGACTCCTTTATCCTGAATCGATGAAGAGGGTCCATATTTCCTCAAGTGTCTATCTCAGTTGGGAGAAAGGTCAGGGAGTATAGTAATCATGACTCTTTTTGTTGCAAGCTATAAAAACCCAAATTCAACTAGCTTAAGCAGAAGAGGGAATGGACGGTAGAGTAGTTTCAAGATCAAAGGACAAGCTAAGGGATTCGGGGCACCTTGACAAAACATTTATGTATGTCTCTCCATTTCCCACCTTCTTTTCTTTGGCTGTTCTTTGCAGGCGGGTCCTTGCTTAAAGTCCCAGAATTTCATCCTCCTACTTCAGCCACCCTAGCAGGAAGGAGTCTGTTTTTATGTCATGTCTGTGAAGCAGTACCAGGGAAGAGCTCTGGGCAGCCCACCTCGGGTCACACGCTCTCTCTCCTTGGATCAGCCACTGTTGCCAGGGGTTCGGGGACTTGTGATTGGCCAGGTGTAGCCCCCGTGCATCTCTTCAGGCAGTGGTTTAGGGCACTATGACTGATGGCATCAGAATGGCAGAAGGTGATACAGGGCAGACAAGTCAGCCTATGTCCACTTCTAAAAGGATGCTACTTTTTCATGCCGGGATAATGAGTTTAAATAGATTTCTGGAAAGACACTGGGAATAGAGGAGGTAAGGGAGTCTGACAGGTAGAAGCCTTCCTTCATCAGGACCGCTTAGCCTGTGCGCCTTTCTCAGAAGCAGGAGAAAGCAAAACTCACCTCGGCATGATGGATCATGTGATTTGGAGGGCATGAGGTCCAGATAAACTAGCTTGGGAATACCTCCAGGGATCAGTAGAGACTCTCACTGGGGTATGGGGTCTCACCTGGACCCGGAACATCAGCAGGGATGAATGTGGTATCTTCTGTGTGCTTTCCACTGAAGCCTCTGTGCAAGAGGCTCCTCATTCTGAACTGGTCTGCAATCTCTCAGCTGGCCATGACTGCTAGTACTCTCATCCTGGGCTTTCACAAGTCTGAATAAAGAGTTTGAAAAGGTCTTTATTTTTCTCCTGCCTGAGAGGTTGGAGGCCCCACTTCCTGGGGGCCATTCCTAGTTCTGAATAAGAAAGTGGTTAAAGTGGTAGCATATGAGAGTCTTTTTTCTTCTTATTAATGGTTGCAGCAGATTATAAAATGAAACCCAGCAGGCTTGGAAGGGCTTGCATCCATTTCAAAAGCACCAGTACATTCAGAGGCCAAAGAAATCTTTTGAGAGTGCACTGTAAAGAGTGTTGTCAGTAGTATTTGTCACTGTAAGCCCTGGCAGGGATTCTGGAACAAGCCGATGCCATTTCATTTTCAGTTCCAATCACAGTCTAGTGGAGTTGAGTCAGAGGCCAGCTGGGGTCTCTTCTTAGGCTCAGGAGAAAGCTGCATAGGACTCATTCAGAAAACATTTGTGGAGGGCTTTCTTGTGCAGTACCAGCACCAGGGCCCTCCAGGCTGCACATCCCTACCCTCGGGGAGCTCACAGTCTAAACAATAGGAATTTGTCAGTCACACACAACTATAGTTAAGGATTGAATAGGAATAGAACCCCGAGGGAGGTAAAAACCAATGACTTGACCCTGAGGAGGGAGACATTTTCTTTAACCAGGTAAAGAAGGGCAGGTGGTAAAGTAGGGAGTAGGGAAGGGAAGGATCATAATTTTGTCACTGGGGATTTCTCCTTGGAGTTCAAAGAGAAACATCAGAAAAAAATATCAGAAGTCTAATTGCCAGATCTTAGAGTACTTAAGTGATTTCATGATATCTCCCGAGTAGACAATGAAACATCCCAAGATTGGCTTAAAGCAAGGCATTTTGAAAGAGTTACATATGAATTAAAATACCTTTCTCATTATTGTAGTATTTCACAATACTTTCCAAATCCAGACTTCTTTCTTCTTTCTCCATAAGTCCCATTCACTTAAGAAATGGGAAGACTGGTAAGAGGAGTGAACCTGCCAATAAAATCTTTGTCCCCAGTTAGTAGAGATTAACCCTAGATCTCTTCCAATAATCTTACCTTCTTGTGACATATAGATTCCACTCATGAGCCCTGAAAAGTTTCCAGATAGAGCGAGGCTAGAGTTGCCAGATGAAATATAGGACACACAGTTAAATTTGAATTTCAGATAAACAGATAAACAATGGGTAATTTTCTTATATGAGGATGTCCTGGCTCAGTCCAGGCTTGTTTGGTATCTTGGCACTAAATGAATACTGTGGTTTCTTTTCCTTATCTAGCTTTATTAGATAGCATCATTATCAATGTCACATGCTTGTCACAAGTCCAACCACCCTTGTCCCTGTCCTAGCTCCTCATAGTGTAATAGAAGGGGGACTCAAGGCAGAGCAGGGGAAAGGCACTGGCTGAGCATATATGCTAACAAGAAGTTAATCTTGGGAGCATTAAAGGTCTGATTGCCATTCTGAACTCCATCCCAGGTTTGGATCTTGTTGTCTTCTACTGTCCACAGTGTTCAGGGAACCACCTTCACCCCAGACATGTGCAAAAGGAGAACAGAATGATTGAGCAGAATTTGGGTTGGAGGCGGAGCTTCCGGGAAGTGGAACCCAGGGGAGAGTGAATGAGGAGGTTAACAGGATGAACTGAAATGAGGCTGAGCATAAGTCAGTGAGTCCTCTCAGCTGGGCATGAGTGGTTGGCCCCGTGAGGGAGATGCCCTGAAAGTATAGAATCAAGGGCCCACAAGTACTGAAGCAACTGGGGCCATGTTGATAAAAGCAGTACTTCTTGAACTTTAATGTACATACAAATTACCTGGGGATCTTGTTAAAGTGGAGATTCTGATTCAGCAGGTCTGGGTGGGTCCTAAGATTCTGCATTCCTAATAAGCTCCCAAGTGATGCTGATACTGCTAGAACATGGTTCACATTTTGAGTGGTGTTAAAGAGAAATTGCAGTGGACACTTGTTAAAAATGGCAAGGAAGACTTTATTCAATAGGGGAGAGAGGTTGAATTCAATGTTGAATTCAGCAGGCGCAGATGGGGATTTATAGCCTCCAGGCAGAGTGAGGGAGAGGATGGAAAATTACTAAAAGGAACTTGATTGGGTATCAGGGGGGATTCTTGCTCAACTGGCTTAGCAGGATTTGTGCTAAAACCACCAGGCTTTTTGCTTAACAATAGATTGTCAAATTGTGAACATTCTCCCCTCCCCTCCTGCCAGGATCATGCATTGCTGATGTTTTATAAACATTGAGACAAAATTCAGTGCCTCAAAGTCTTTCCAAAGAAGGGGGCCCAGAGAATGCAGTGATTTGCCCATTCAGCAACAGGGGGCTCAGTTCAAGGTCATCTCATCTCAGGGGCTTAGCCACAGCATCTCCTCAAGGCCATGATGGGCAGAGGCTCTACTCTTTTAACCATACTGAGAGCCTTTCCCATTATCTTTCTCTGTAACTTTTCCTTCTGTGGCCAACAGCCCCCGAAAACCATCTAAGGACTCCCCAGGAGTGCCTACAGCCTGTTCTTGGAGGAGAGATGTCCACCTATAGGGGAGATGTGGGCAGAGGAACAGGTTCAGGGGTTCTGTTTCTTCTCAGATCTAGGACATGAGAAGACTTCAGCAGAGAATGTAGAATTAAGGAGGGTCCTGTCCCTAGGGTCTGGGGTCGACTTCCTCTTATGCTACCCCACCTGCTTCATCCCATGCCACTTTACATAGCCCAAAAGGCTTCTGCGACCTTTTCCTTTTCTGTATTTGCTCAACATTTGTTTCTTCCCTTTATTTACAACTTTGTTGCTTCATTGCTTTCAAAAATGGAAGCCAGTGATTTTCTTCCTTGTGAGGCAGAGGGAGATGTGAAAGGAAAAAGCCCCAGGACTTGGAGCCTGGCAACTAAGATCCTTCTTCCCCACCACTGCTTTCCTTGAAGATATGGGTATGAGTGGTGGTAAAAGTAAGAGAGATCACTTTCAGATGACTTCTCCATTGATCTTGGGCAACTCATCAGTTACCTTTGGCTCCGTCTTCCATATTTAAAAAATGAGGGTAGAAATCACTCTTCTTTGCCCACATTAAATAAATGGATAGGAAGGTGTTGTGTGGAGTATAAGTTGCAAATCACATATTGGTTACTTTTACTACTAGGAGCAGTATTATAAGGAAAGAACACATTTTAAGAAGTTTTTTCTTCAAATGAATAAGACAAAGGCCTGGTGAAAACACGGTGTAAAGTTTATACAGCAAAAAGTATGCTTCCTTCTCACCGTAAGTTCTTTCTCAGAATAGTAGTTACTTTTAACCAGTTTCATATGTTTTCTTCCAAAAATATTCCCGGCACGTATAAGCATCTGTATATATGTGTGCATGTATATGTTTATATATGTAAATTTGTACGTTTTTTTAAACAAATGATACCGTATTTCTCCGTCTTTCTGTTAACTGTTCTGTGATTATTCCATATCAGCATGTTAGATCTTCCTCATTCTCTGTCACAGCTACACATTATTTGATTGCACATCATCATATACTAATTACAATTTATTTAACCTTACTTTCAATGATGGACATTTAATTTATTTCCAGTGACAGCGTATTTCAAGTTATGCTGCAACGGCCATCCTGAACATTGGTGTATCTGTACAAGTAGAACTGTTTCACAGTGTATCAGAAGCAGAGTATCTGGGTCCAAGCGTATGAACACTCTCCATTTTAGTAAAAATCACCAAATTGCCCTCTGGAGAAATGTCAACAGTGCAATTGCACCAACCCAGTTTTTCCGTATACCTCTACCAATACTGTGTATCAGTCTGTGCTAATATGAATTTATAATGCTATCTCATTGTTAGTTTAATTTTGTGCTGCTGTAATTTTGAGTGAGCTTGAACATCTATCTCTCCATAGGCTTAAACACCATATATCTGTGCACAGCTTGAGTATGCTCTTTTTCCATTTGAAAAAGCACATATTAAGAGGGCTGGCCCAGATTGGCCTGGCTCAGCAGGGCCGCTCTCCCCGGGGCGTGTCTGGGGCTGTCTCAGCTTCTCTAGCTCCGTGTCTCTGTTTGCTGCGTCTGGATGGTGCTCGGGCAGTCACAGAAGCCCTGGGCTGTGAATCTGCACCAGTGCATCCATCCATTTGCCCCCGATAAGCGAAAGCTGACTGCACAGTTCTGTATTTATTTATGGCTTTTCTTCCAGCCACAAGAAGTATTTTATTTCTCTTCACACGATTCCTGAGAGCTGGTGTGAAGCAAGTGTCTTCCCAATTTTACAGTACAGCAAATGGAGATGTGAAGACATGTAATTGGCTGTGCGAGCACCTAGTGGGACAACTGCCAAGTCTATAAGATGTTTGGCTGTGCCACTGGGTGGAGCACTGTACTAGGTGTGTAGAGATAGGAACTTTCTGCTTCCAGTTTTAGTGTGGATTTCTTGAGAGACTGGGCAGAACGCATTCCATCTGTCAGGTCATCAGACCACAGTGAAGTCCTGACGCCTGTGAAAAGAGGGGGAAGGAAGGAGGATTGGGTAGGAAGAGCCTCAGCTAATAGAGTAAATCTGAGAACGCCTCAGCTGTGCAGATGGCGAAATCCAGAGTGGAGATTGCCCACTGGAGGATTGTCTCAGTCAGAAATTGTTGGGCCCTGACACCCCTGTGTGTGCAGTCATTGGCTAGGAGCTGCTCCGGCAGACATTGACTGGCCTCGGCTTGAATCCTAGGCCGAGGATTAGGCTTAGGGTGCCTCCTAAGACTCTGCATTTGGAGGCTTTCAGCTACCTGCACTCCTCATGGCAGACTCTCCCTTGCACGAGCTCTGGGCAATAGACCTCCATGGCTGCGAGGGCAGGTTTGTTTGGGTGGTTTCGGTCAGAACTGGGGATGTTATTCTGGGCCCCTCCAAAAGTTTTGCAGGTCTGGAGACATAATTATTCCAGGATTAAGCAATAATTATACTCAACTCCTTCCTATATTTCTTTATTTCTCCTAAAATTGCTGGAGGTAATCTGTTCTTTCTTACTGTGGAATGTTTAAAAATATATTTCCTCAATTGTATATAGAATCTGCATAGTTTGGGACTCATCTGGACACAAGGGAGGGGCCAAGTACCAAAACAATGAGAAAATCCCATATTCTTAGGTGTTTATGGGAAGAGGGACACAATATGTCCAGATATCATAAGAGGAAAGAGGCACATGGAATTTTCAGTGGCAACCCTTCTTATTTGAGTTTTCTCAGGACCCTGAAGGTCCATATAGCAGTGGACCTTTGGTGCCCCATATCTCATGCCTGCTTCTAATTTTAGCCATTGCTCTGGAGGACAGTTCTCTGGAAGCTCAGATTCACCTGGCAGCATCATACCTGAAGCATACAGGTACAGAGTTCCTTTTTGTGTTCTGCCCTCATGTTCTTTCTGAGCTGTTGGAGTCTACTTGGGTTCTGGAAATGTCAGGGGGCTGATGTGTCTGAGGTCAATCTCAACCAACAGGGGATGAGAGTCTGTGGATGAATTCCCCAGGTCCTTGTCTTTCAGGTGGACAGTTCTGGGAGGCACTCTGTACTCACTTCTGGAGCTCCCAGGAAATGGAACCCCTTTGGCCAATAACTGGACCCCCAGTTATGCACCCTTATTTGGTCTTTTCCTCCTTGCCTATCTTACTTTCCTTGGTTCCTTGCTTCCTTCAGTCACCTGGGATTGCCTCCAAAAGAAACTACCTACACCTACTCTGTCTCAGGCTCTGCTTTCAGGGGAACCCAAACAGGGTTCACAGGCCACACAACCCTGAAAAGTGGGTCCTAATAACTTAGGCAGCTATTGGAATCTTTCTGTGATCTTGTGAGTGAAGAGGTAGGGAACTTCTTTCTGCTGATGCCCTCTTTATATATCTGTTAAATGGTATGGTGGTTTATGGTACCTTGTTTGGAGTGGCCTGAAATCTTAGGGTGGTTAGTGCAAAGAAACAAAGGAGATTTGGGCAAGAACCTATGATTCCCAGGTGACCACCACATATGAGGCAGCCTAGATACTCTTGACTCCCTGCCTCTAAACTCATATTCTCTTCACTTGGCTTTTCTTTAGTAAGTCCCAGCCTGGGACCATTTCCTCCTTAATAGATTCCTTATAAAACTCAGAGTCTGAACTATGGAACTACTGTAGGCTTCAAGGTTGTATTGTTCTGAGTAGTTGCTGGGTACTCAGATCTCTTGATTCTTCGCTATGTGCTTACACTTGTGGTCAGTCTACATTTTGGCTTTTATTTAGGTCTCCCTGGTTCTGTCTTTGGCAAGTTCAAATATAATCCAATCATTAAAGCTTACTTAAAATAATTTTTTAAATATTTTAAAAATTATTTGAGAGAGAGAGAGAGAGGGAGAGAGAGGGAGAGAGAGACAGAGACAGAGACAGAGAGAGAGAGAGAGAGAGAGAGAGAGAGAGAGAAAGAAACAATGAGCAGGGGAGGGGCAGAGAGAGAGGGAGACACAGAATCCAAAGCAGGCTCCAGGCTCGGAGCTGTCAGCACAGAGCCTGACGTGGGGCTCAAACCCACAAACTGCGAGATCATGATTCGAGCCAAAGTTGGATGCTCAAATTACTGAGCATCCAATTATGGCCAGGTGCCTGTAAATTTTTTTTAATTTAAAAAATTGTGGTAAAATATGCTTAACATAAAATTTACTATCTTAACTATATTTCAGTGTACAGTTTAGTGGCATGAAGTACATTCACATTGTTGTGCTACCATGACCACTATCCATCCACAGAACTCTTTTCATCTTGTAAAACTGAAGGTCGATACTCATTGCACAACATCTACCCATTACCTCCTTCCCCCACACCTTGGCAGGCACCATTCTACTTCCTGTTTCTATGAATCTGACTACTCTGGGTACCACATGTAAGTGGAATCCAACAGTATTCATCTTTTTGAGGCTGGCTTATTTCACTTGGCATCATGTTCTGAAAGTTCATTGATGTTGTAGCATGTATCAGAATTTCTTTTCTTTTTATGGATGAATCATGTTCTATTGTAAGTGTATACAACATTTTGTTTTATCCATTCATCCATCGATGAACACCTGGGTTGCATCCATCTTTTGGCTGTTGTGAATAAAGCTGTTATGAACCTGGATGAATAAGGCTCGTTTTGATACCCCTTCCTTAAGAAGTCTCCCCTTATGCTTTTCGGTCCTTGCTAGATGGTGAGCAGTGATGTGGCAGTGTCTCATGCATCCTTATATCCCATTGATAGAGAACCTAGGAAATACTGGGCACTTAAATCTATGGTTGTTGAATTCCTCGATTCCCATGCATTATATCCCCCAAAGATTCTGAACCTCCATAGCAGCTTGCTATGCAGCAGCTCCAGCTTGCTGCCTGGTTCTCACCTTCCTCCAGCATCTGCAGCCATCTTGATATCTGTTAAATCCATGAGTGCTCCTGGACTCAGTATCTCTTGCTGCCCTCTGCAATCAACTTCTACCTAACCTCCTGGTCCTGACCTGGAAATTATGGCTTAGACTTAGAGTTAGGCTCTCTTGTTGAATCATCTTCCTCTACTGACAATAAGGAACAGGACTGTGAGGGGGTTAAATGAAGTGGTGTGTATAAAGCACCTAGCAGAGGACTTGGCTCATGCAAGTGCCCAGTAAATAGTGATCATTATTGTTAAGCATAGCATTCTTTATTATATACAATATATGTTATATGCATATACATATATATGTATATACAGAATAATCTTTTTACTTATATTCTTCAAAAAAATCACTTAAGGCTTTCAATTATGATAATTGAAAGTTATTTGTATAGGTGCATCTGGGTGACTCAGTTGGTTGAGTGTCTGACTTTGGCTCAGGTCACAATCTCATGGTTTGTAAGTTCGAGCCCCACATAGGGCTCCCTGCTGTCAGTGCAGAGCTGGCTTTGGATCCTCTGTATGCGCTCCCACCCCCTGCCAATCTCTGTCCCTCCCTGGCTCATGCACACATGCACTCTCTCTCAAAAATAAATAAAAAACAAAAAATAACACACACACACACACACACACACACACACACACACACACACGTTACATATATAAAAGAATTACTGAAATAGGACCAAAAAATCAAGAGTAATGTTTGGAGGCAGGGAGATTGTAATATCAGAATCCTAGGTTAAGGATAGTTGTGGTACCTAAGCCTCAGATTGAGCCCTGACCCTGTAGTTGCACCAGAGAGATCATGAGAGACCTGAATTTGTTGCCACATCAGGTCCAATTCCTTTCCCTGAGGAGGTGGGAACAACACTCTATTCTATAACTCTCCTTGAGTTCTCTTCTGACTGGCTATACATATGGTAACAGAAAAACTGGACCACTACAGCACAGGTTTGGACCAATATTTTGTACATGGACCAAAAAAACAAAAAACAAAACAGAGAAGAAAAAAGAAATAAGAAACACCTCAATTATCTCTTACTTTCATATTTCAGGGAACAGAAGAAAGAAGATAGCCCCCTCTGTCTGAGTAATGAGTGCTAGCGGGGGACCTGATCACTTCTTCCAGTGTTTGCTGAAGAGAATGGAGTAGGGCAAGGGGGAAAGGATCACAAAGGACGTGTTTGCGTCTCTATTTCATACTTGTTGGAAAGGACCTCTCCTTTCTTATTGGATAGAATAAGGGAAATAGCCCCCTTTTGGATCAGAGTATAACTGTTTTCTTTGCAATGCTCACAGCACTTAGAGGAGTTCCTTGGGCAAAAGAGTTACGAGAATGGTAAAAAGAATGTATGCATGAGCAGGTAACGCTGTCCGGGGTCCTAGGGCCTCAGAGCTGATGTAGGCTTTGCAGTCTAATTGGCTGGATTACTCTTCTTGATCACTTATATCAATACTTAGTTCAGGCATTTATCTTCCCAATGTGTTTTCCTATGAAGTGTTGCTAAAGTTTGAAGTTGTATCTGGTGTGGGCACATTGAGCAGTTTGTATCACTGAGGATGTCAGAATATGTCTACTCTCCCTACTCAATAAATATCACTTAAAGCATGCCTCAGGGCCCTTTCACTGCTACAGACTGAATTGTGTCCCCCAGAATTCATATATTAAAGCCCTAACCCCCAGCATGACTGTGTTTGGAGATAGAGCCAAAGCGAGGTAATTAAGGTTAAATGAGGTTGTAAGGATAGGGCCCTGATCTGATAGTAGTGTCCTTGTAGGAATAGACACCAGAGTGCTGCCCTCACCCTCTCCCTCTTCCTTTCCCACCCCCTCTTCCTCTCTATCTTCCTCTCCCTCTCTCTGTCTGTCTCTCTCTCTCTACCATGTTAGGACACAGTGAGAAGATGGCTGTCTGCAAGCCAGGAAGAGAGCTCTCACCAGAAACCAGGTCAGCTGGCACTTTGATCTTGGACTTCCCAGCCTCTAGAACTGAGAGAAATAAATTTCTGTTGTACAAGATGTCCAGTCTGTGGCGTTTTGTTACGGTAGCCTGAGCACAGTAATATGCACACTTGTGTACTCAACCCAGGGACCAGGAGAATCACACCATCACTGCTACCACCTCCAAGATCACCTGTGCAATCGTACATGTCTTATATGTTCTGCTTCTGTCATGATCATCCTCGCCCAGCTTCATCTACTCAGAGCCATAGCCCACCTCTGTGATGTGAGGGCCTCTGCCAGAAAAGGAGGAGCTCACTCCCAGTGAAGGGAGCCTGTTGGCCTATCCTGCACGGGCATCTATAGGTCTGCTCATAGGGGAGAAGGGGCCCTTGATTCTGCTCACACAGCCTCCTCCGTGTATTGTGGCTTCTGGGACATCAGTTTAAAATATACTACTAGTTTCTCATATTTATTTTTTTAAATTAATTTATTTTTTAGAGAGAGCACGTGAGAGCAGAGGAGAGGGGCAAAAGGGGAGGGACAAAGGGAGGGAGAGAGAGAATCTTAAGCCGGCTCCACACTCAGTGTGGAGCCCAGTGCAGGGCTCGATCCTATGACCCTGGGATCATGACCTCAGCTGAAAACAAGAGTTGGAGGCTCAACCAACTGAGCCACCCAGGTGCCCAAGTTTCTCAAACTTCTATATAGGAGTTCCTAAGGACAGGGGAGGAAATAAGTACCTCTGGGCATTCCAGAGTTGTAGCTAAAGTGTCTTTTGTAAACCTGGAATTCTTGGGGAGCCTGTTTAATCTTAAAAACATTCTTGGCGTTTTGCCTTATACCTCATAATATTTTTCTGTTAATTTTAATGTGCCTGCCATGTTACCTCAATCAAGTGTGAATATGTGTGTGTGCAGTGTAGAATTTGTATTCATGGGATTCACATACCTTGGCATATCTTAAGAGCCCTGGGGTCATTTGCATGACTCAGTCTGAGAAATATGATTTTGTGTAATTGTTAGAAGGGGCATTACTTTCTTATTAGCTTGGTAGAATGAGGCAACATCAGCCTTATATATATCATAGTTGCTGTAAATGTCTATGGTGTACTAGACATTGTGCTATTTAATATTGTGGCCACCTGTAGGGGCAGAATGGACTTGCACCCAAAATTTGGTTTGGATGTTGGTTGATGACAATACACACACCAAGAGGGATAAAAGGATTTATTATTTGTGTAATGAAGAATTCTGGAGTGAGCTGAGCAGGTGTCTCAAGCTGATCCGAAAATGGCTTGTGAGAGCAAGGAGAGGAGACTAATTTGGGGTTTTTATTGTGGTTGTTGGGTGGGGCCTCGGTGAGGGGTACCAAAGGAGGGAGTGCCTGGGTTTGCTATCAGCTTGCCTAGAGGTGAGGCAGCAGGGAAAGAGGGAGAGTGAGCTTATGTCAGCAGTCAAACATCAAGAACAGAGCCTGACTATTAGAGTTTGATGTCTGTTATCTTACTGAATCATTATCACACACCATGAGGGGGGTTCCATGGTGATTCATATTTTACAGATGAGGAATTGTAAAGGTTCTATACAGGTTCAGAAGTGTTAAGTGACTTGCACAAGGTCACAAAGCTAGTATACAGTGCTGAATTTAGGCCCAGGTCACTCAGATATAGGTCTGTGCTCTTAGCTACTACCTACCCATCAATCATAATACCTGACATAACTTGCTTCTCATTTCAGGCTTTTTGGGATATGTAGATCTGTGTTCTTCCCTCATCCAACAGTGAGCTCCAGAAGAGGAGGGACCAAGTCTGTTTCACCTCTGTGACTCTCTTGGCCCCACTGTGTTCTATAATGGTAGCTCAGTAGCACATGTTAAATTGAATTATAACATTATCCCTGAGGAAAAAGAGAAACATCGAGCTAAAAGAAATTATTAAGAGTATCAATGGCCACCTTTAAAATTTTTTAATTTTAAGTTTTAATTTTTTTATTTTAGAGGTGGGGGTGGCAAGCAGAGAGAGAGAGAGAGAGAGAGAGACTGAGAATCCCAAGCAGGCTCCACACTCAGTGTGGAGCTCCACCTGGGGCTTAATCCCACGATCCTGGGATCATTACCTCAGCTGAAATCAAGAGGTGGACACTCAACCAACTGAGCCACCCAGGAAGCCCTCAGTGGCCACTTTTTTAACGAGCACTAACCATGTGCCACGGTTCACACAGTACCTCCAATGACCTTGCACAATTAGTGGATTGCTGCTGACTTAGATGGAGAATAAGACTTAAGAAAGATATATCTGGAAATCTGCATTTTGGCTTACACATCAGTTGCCTAAATAAAACTTGGGATGGGGGTACCTGGGTGGCTTGGTCGGTTAAGCGTCCGACTTCGGCTCAGGTCATGATCTCACGGTCCGTGAGTTCAAGCCCCGCGTCAGGCTCTGTGCTGACTGCTCAGAGCCTGGAGCCTGTTTCAGATTCTGTGTCTCCCTCTCTTCTCTCTCTGCCCCTCCCCCGTTCATGCTCTGTCTCTCTCTGTCTCAAAAATAAATAAACGTTAAAAAAAAATTAAAACAAAAACAAACAAACAAAAAAACAACTTGGGGTGGACCAGCTGAAGAGCAGTTTCTGTTACAAAGAACTCTAAAACACTATTGACTTGACTGCTTACTAGGTCAAACCAGCCGTGCAGTGTGGCTGGTTCCTTAGAAGTACATGCATTCTCCAGCTGAATTGATGGAAATTCAGTGTTTGGAGCAAGTGGGTAATAGTCCATTGAATTCTGTACTGGATCTTCAGAATACTATATGTGATTATGGACTGTAAGTTTTAAAAAAAAAAATTTTTTTTTTAACGTTTATTTATTTTTGGGACAGAGAGAGACAGCGCATGAATGGGGGAGGGGCAGAGAGAGAGGGAGACACAGAATCGGAAACAGGCTCCAGGCTCTGAGCCATCAGCCCAGAGCCTGACGCGGGGCTCGAACTCACGGACCGCAAGATCGTGACCTGGCTGAAGTCGGACGCTTAACCGACTGCGCCACCCAGGCGCCCCTGGACTGTAAGTTTTAAGAGGGATATTCGTAGCCTGAAATTTATGCAGAGAAGGCCCCAGAGAGGAGAAACCCTGGGATCTTTGCCGCCCAGGGCCTGGCTAGAGAGGCTGGGCTGCATTTGGCCCAAATGAGAGGAGACTCAGTGGGATGGGAATGACTTGGTAACATTTGGAAGCTTTTAGCTAAGCTCCACCAGGGATGGGCTCTGTCCACTTTACACATGTATCCCTAGCACTCATGAGATACCTTGTACAAAAGTACAGATTCGATGTTAAATGAATGAAGGGTTGAGTCACCTAATGGGTATTCTGGCTGATTCATTTGGTTTCAAGGAACAGAGAGATGCTTACGTTGCACTTAAGCGTTGTTCAAGGCAAGAAGGCTTTACTGGAAAGACACAGGACAGCACTGTCTAGTGGCATTCTCTGTGACGACGGGAATGTTCTTCATCTGTGCTGTCCAGTATGGGAGCCGTTAGCCACACATGACTACTGAGCACTTGAAATGTGTCAGTGAAACTGACTTTTCCATTTTAATCAATTTAAATTTACATTTAAGTAGCTAATGGCTACTGCATGGACAGGGCAGATATAGATTTCAAGGGTAGGATCTGAAGGGTGGTTCTGGATTATGGGTGTCTCTAGGTGATGGCTTCTCTCAGACGTACATGCTCTGCCCTACCTTTCTCCATCTCCATTTCTCTCTGCTTGTGCTTTGTTCCCTCTTCTCTTGTGAGAGTTTTGCTTCCTCGTAACCTGAATTTGCCCTCGGCCATCCTTGCTACTCCTGTTCACACCATTAGTATCCACACAGGAAGCAACTGGCAACTTCCTTCGTGTGTCTTAGTCCCAGCTCCTGAAAGAGAAGGAAAGAATCTGACTGGTCCAGCTCATCTTTATAGAGCATCTTCATCAGCTACCTTTGGGTGAGGTGCCTGGTTGAATCAGTTATATCTAGGGATAAGGGGCGAGTCCTGCGATATGAACACAGCCCTCTAAGTAGTAGGACTGTGGGTGAGCAGATTCCCTTAGAATGGTTTGGGGGGAGTGTGTAGGCAGAGCAAACAGTGATCGGCCCTTGCTAGTAGAGACAGAGCTTTTGTGGGTCTCCAGAGGGTGGTGGAGTTTATAAGAAGGTAGATTGCAACTTACTCTCTGCAGAAGCACTTTCCCGTCTGGCAGCTTCAAGGATATTGAGTATCCTGGCTACTCTCTCAGTGCTCAGATTATGCTCCTCGTCTTCCTGTATGTGTGCCTCTCATGTGCCCAGCTGAGCCCTGGATTTTGGGGTCACGCTTGGCTTCTACCATTAGCCAGGTAGTGATCATGGTCAAGCAGCTTAACTTCTCTGTGCCTCAGTTTTGTTTTTAATCTGCAAATGGAAATTGTATTACCTACTGCATAGGGTCCTGGAGGCTTAAGTGATATAAATGATATTATATCATTTTGCTGAATGTTCAAAAGCTTTTAGAACAGCACTGCCACATAATAAACATGTATTACCTTTGGAGAGGATGGGAACTCTAGTTGTTGTTCTGGATTTTATACAGAATTTTCTCCTACAGCTGCTTGGTTTTGTTGACACAGGGTTCACATATCTCACAAGATAACATCTTTCTCTATGATATGTTATTTCCTGTTATTTTTGAGGTTGTGATCCCTTCTTTCATTACTTCCATCCTTGTTTCCTTCCTTCCTTCCTTCCTTCCTTCCCTCCCTCCCTCCCTCCCTCCCTCTCTTCCTCCCTCCTTCCCTCCCTCCCTCCCTTACTTTCCTCTCTTCTTTCCTTCCCTCCTTACCTCCTCCCCTTCCTTCCTTCCCTCCTTCCCTCCTCCCCTTCCTTCCTTCCTCCCTCCTTCCCTCCCTTCCTTCTCTCCTTCCTTCCTCCCTCCCTCCCTCCCTTCTTTCCTCTTTTTGTAACAGTTTTCTTGGCATATAAATCACATGCTGTACAATTAACTCAAAGTGTACAATTCATACTGTTTTGATTACTTTAGCTTTGTAGTATATCTTGAGATGTAGAACTGTGATACCTCTAGCTTTCTATTTCCTTTTTCAAATTTTTTAAATTAAAAAAAAATATTTATTTAAATTCAGGTTAGGTAACATACAGTGTAGTATTGGTTTCAGGAGTAGAACCCAGTGATTTATCACTTACATATAACACCCAGTGCTCATTTCTCTCTCGAGGTGAAGGGGAGAGGGAGATACCGGCTTCCAGTTATGGAATGAATAAGTCACAGGAATAGAAGGCACAGCATAAGGAATATAGTCAGTAATAGTGTTGTATGGTGACAGATGGTAGCTGCACTGGTGAGCATAGCATGTTTACACTTGTTGAATCACTATGTTGTACACCTGAAACTAATGTCACATGTGGCCATTACACTAAAAAAAAAAAGGGTACAATCCAGTGGATTTAAATGTATTGACAGGGTTTTGCATTACATCACCATAATTTTGGAACAATTCTGTCTAAAAAGAAGTCTCATACCCATTAGAAATCTGCTCTTCATATTATGGACTGAATGTTTATTTTTCCCTCCATAGTCATACATTGAAGCCCTAATTACCAGTGTGATGGTTTTTGGAGGTGACGCCTTTGGGAGGTTATTAGGTTTAGATAAGGTCATGAGAGTGGAACCACCATGATGGGATTAGTGTCCTTATAAGAGAAAGATAGTAGAGCTTACTCTCTTTCTGTGTTTGCAGACACCAAGGAAGGTCATGTGAAGACATAACCAGGAAGAAGGTCCTCACTAAGAACTAGACCATGCTGGCACCTGATCTTGGACCTCCAGCCGCTAGAACTGTGAGAAATCGATGTCTGTTGTTTAAGCTACCCAGTATAAGGTATTTTTGTTATAGTCACCCAAACCAACCGACTCCCCACCCGCCAGTCCTCCACCCCTAGTACCTGGCATCTGTTAATCTACTTTCTGACTCTATGGATTTGCCTATTTTGGACAATTTCATGTAAATGTGGTCATCATGTGTGGGCTTTGTGACTGGTTTCGTAGCATGATGTTTTTAAGTGTCATCCCTGTTGTGGCATGGATCAGTACTTCATTCCTCTTAATTGCTGAATAATATTCCGTCTGTGGATTTACCACCAGCTGTTTATCCATTCATCAGTTGATGGGCATTTGGGTTGTTTCCACCTTTTTGCTATTGTGAGTAGTGCTGCTGTGAATGTCTGTGTACAAGTATTTGTTTGAACATCTGTTTTCAACTCCTTTGGGAAGATACCTGGGAGAGGAATTGCTGGGTCATATTGTAACTCTGTGTTTAATATTTTGAGGAGCTGCCAGACTGTTTTCCACAGTGGCTGCCCCATTTTACATTCCCACCAGCAGTGCCCCCGTTGTTTCTTTGATTTATCATTACCTCTACCTGCCATCTGACTTGTGAACAGGGACCTCATAGTCTATTACTGATATATGTTATTTAAAAAGCGAAGTAAAGTGAAACCTAGTTTTCTTTGAAAAATTCCCGGCACATATTGAGATAATTGGATTTTATCAAAGAAACAAAACAAAATAAAACAAAACTAAAGAAAGATTTGGTGGAGAGGCAGCAAACATTAGCGATTACTCTTAGGCTCACCTAGACTATAAACTCCTTGCCGTCAACGCCTAAGCTTTGTTTCTCTATGTTTCCTTCATGGGATTTAGCAAGGAGTTGGGATAAATGTGCATTTATCATTCTTCCATTTGTTCATTTAATACTTCACCTAGGGTTATTGTGTATGCCTATATAGTGGTGTGCAATGAAAAAAAGAGAAAAGTCATTTAAATGCTGTAGTTGGCCCACCATTTACTCAATGAAGGTGGACCCACAGGCAGTAGATGCACTCAAGCCTGAAACAGTGAATGCAGGTTTGAAACCCATGGAAATTATTTACGAATAATTTTAAGGGCTTGTCACCCTTTGACAAAAGAGGGTAGATACATGATTCAGGTAGCCAGCTAAGTGGGTGCTGATGGCTTTGCTGACAATGAAATGGAGGAATTAGTTGAGGGCCAAGAGAATCTTGAGCAAGGCGGCGTGAGAGAACTGATAGGCTTGTTCTCAGAAGACAGTGGTGGGGGGTTTAAGGATTTTAAAGAGCAAGTCTGACTTTTTGTCATTTTGTCCTTATCCTGCTAATAGCCCCGTGCTCCCTTCAAGGAGATGTTGGAACCTGGCAGAAAGTCATAGAAGATAAAATCCCTACTTTTGGGGGCCTTAGGGTCTAGTGTGGAAGGCAACAAGGTCACCTAGCAATTGCAGAGCCACATGAAGAAGGAAAAGATAGGGGTATGCACAGGGTTGGGAGTAATGCAGGGTAGGGAGCACCCGAAGGGGAGGTCAGGTGTCTGAATTTCCTAGGGCTGTCGTAACCGATTTCCACAAACTGGGGGGCTCCAAGCAACATAATTCATTTTCTCATAGTTCTAGAGGCCAGAAGTCTGAAATCAAGGTGCTGGCGGGGATTATGCTCCCTCTGAAGGCTCTAGAGGAGGGTCTTTATTGCCTCTTCTGGTTTCTGGTGGCCGTAGGCATTCCTTGACTTGTGGTATTTTGTATCATTCCAACCTCTGCCTCTGCCTTCACCTGGACCCTTCTCCTCCTCCCCGTGTCTGTCCTCTGTCTGTCTCTAAGGACACTTGCCATTGGATTTAGGGCCCATTCACATAATCCATCCATCTGTGAGACCTTTTTTCCAAATAAGGCCTCATTCACAGGTTCTGGGGATTAGGATGTGAACATATCCTTTGCGGTCCCATCATTCAACTTACTACATCAGGGAAGGCTCCCTGTATGCAGTAAAACAGTTGAGCTAAATCTTGATGGAATTAGATGGGTGAAAGGGCAGAGAAAGTTTCAGAAAGAGGGGAAGAGGGAGTGAGCATGTGCAAAGGTCCTGTTGGAAGAGATTCTATGGTCATTCACAGGTACTGTGATACACTTGGAGTGTAGTTGGTGTATGTGTGGGCACACTGTGGAGTGAGGAGAAGGGAGTAAAATTTTGGGCAACAGAAGTAGGCAAGGTCCAGGTCTTAGGGGGTGTGGGATGACATGATAAGGAGAGAATACAGAAACTACTAAAGAACTTTAAACAGGGAGGTGATATGAGCTGATTGGAATTTTAGAAAGACCACCCTGGGTTCTGTGGAGGGTGGGATGCAGTGAGGCTGGTGGCAGAGAAACTAGTTAGTAAAACTTCTGCTTAGTAAATGCACTTTTTCTTGAATCTGCCCTTGCCTTACTTTTATTTTCCTACATTAACTCGTGATTTTTGCTGGGCTGTTGGATGCAATTTAACATGCTAAGCCAATCTATTTACTTGTAATGCTCATCGCTAATAGGAAACAAGATGCTGGCCTCACAAGGGAAGCTGGCTCGGCTCAGTTAGCAAAGTCCTTTGCATTGATGATGAAAGATGGTAAATAGATTGAGCAGGTTGATGGTGTCAGTTCCAATTTGTTGAGCCACTGAATCATGTTGTCAACAATTAGCATCTACAAAATATGAACACACATACATCACCCTTTCGGTAAAAGAATGAGGAACTCTGGCTCTTGCTCTGAATTTGCCACAAAATTCTCCCTTATCATTGCTTTGTAGTTGCTGCTGAACTAAAGTCTGAGTGACTTAAGAATATTTACTGAGCTCCTTCTGGGTATCAAGTACTGTGTGAGATGTCCAGAATGTAGCAGGGAGGGAAGTCAACAGCCTGGGCTCTAGGGAGCTCATGGTCTAGAGAGGAACAGACAAGCAGACAATGTTGAGGCACTGGGGGTTGGTAAATTCTGTGCTGGTGGAAAGTGGGGGTGCTATATATCACCTAAACATCCCACAGTAGGGGCAAAAAAAAAAAAAAAAAAAGAGGTGTGCAAAGGCCCTCTCCATCTCAGCTCCATGCTACAGTGCTCAACGGAGCTGGTTATCTCATTCAGTGGTGAGAATGCACCAGTTCTTAGTGGCAGCCCTGGGTTCAGAGCTCCTTTTCTGGTGATTCCTTAGGTGTTCTCTCAGTGCTCTACCTCCACATCCTCTCCTACTGTCCACTCCCCCAGCCCGAGAGGTCTCTTGCAGAGTGGCAGTGCATTTCTCAAGGTCCATTCATTCATTTGTTCTTTCAGCAAAAACATACTGGCTACTAACTGCTTGTGATGCTCTGTGCCAGGTAGTGAGGATACTACACATCCAAATTCTATAGGAGTCCGGCCTTGAAGATGCTGACATTCCTATCAGCCACTCAAAGCAAGGATAGTCTGTGGAGGGGTAGTGATAAGGCAGGGTGGGTGACATTTCACTGGCAAAAGGCATTGCTGTCCCTTGGAAGGGGCTTTGGCTGGTTTGGCGGTGTTGGGAAAAGCAGGGCAGGAGGAGAAAACACCAGAGATGCACTTTGAAGGGTTTGAGTAGGTGGAGGTGGGTGGTGCTCACCTGATCTGATTCTTGGTTTGCCCCAACGCACGCTAGCATGAGATCTTGGGCAAAGGCCCTCGCTCACCTGCCTGAGCCCCAGTTTCTTCCTTGGTGAGCTGGGATATGAAATGCTCCACCTCCCTACTGATGCTGTGGAGACTCAGTGGAGACAGGGCCCAGCATAGAGTAAGCACTCAATTAATACCAGCTGCTGTTGCTATGAACTAGTCCTTGTGAGAGAAGGGCCTTTCTTGACACTGTTTGCTTTTGAAAGGGCACCTAGGACCATATATTAATGAGATTGGAATGGAGGGTTTGGTTGACTATTTCTCTTAAGTTGTAAAGTTGCCCTGTAGCAAGAAGGGGGGAAAGGTGAGCCAATTCCATGTCTAGAGCCCTGTTAAAGGTACTTTATTTTTTCCTGGCTCCCGGGCTAGGTTTTCTGCCTGTTATTATGAAAACATGGCCTGGAATATCTGTAGCCAAGAGGTCTGGAGCCCATGGGAACTGTCAAAACTGGGATTGGAACATAAATATGAAATGACAGGCAGCTTCATGTGCTGTTATTAAACTTCACAGCTAGAATTTTTGAAAGCAAATTATCATGTAAAAATATTCTTGTTATGTTAAACTGGAAATGAAAATAACTTATTTATTTGCTTAGATCAAATCGTTGGAAGCAACGTTAGGCTGTATTTTTTTTTCCTGCCAAATGCTTTGATGCATCCCTTTAACCAATGGTTTAAATATGAATATTAGTTAAGTTGCATCAACCACAGTGGGGTTATCAACCTCCTAAGGATTGTATCTTTTCAGATGGTTCAGTGAATAGAGATTTAGAATAGGAGTCAGGGGCTTTAATGTTTTTGGCATTCAACCAGGAGAAAACTTAGCTCATCGGTAGTACGGGTAAGCTGTAGATGATTGAGAAATGGGCTTATTTATGGGAATTTAGGCTTGCCCATTATGTACACAGGAGCATGTGTGGGTGTTACCAGGGTCCAGGACTCACCTTGATGGCCACCAGATGTCACTGTTGAGTCACAGAAGCACAGCCAGAGGGGCTGAGCATCCTTCCAGGGGAAGACTTTTAGGAAAACTTTATCTGGCCAAACAGCTCATTCTTTTTACTTATTTATTTTTAAAAAATATCTTTCAAGATCAGGAGTCCAGGGCAAACTTAACTGAATTCAGGAGAGTACTTAAAAGTATGGAAGAAAATTAGGGGAGTGGGAAAATAAACACAATATTTGCTCTTCTGTATTCTGGAGATTGTCCTTGTCATTCAATCACTTTTGCATGCCTGGTCTCCCCCCATTCCCAGCCCAGAACTAGGCAATAAATGCACTGAACTGGTTAGACTTGCAAAGTCACAGAATGTCAGAGCATGAAGGGCTCTTAAGGGTCATCTAGCAAATGTCTCAATTCAAGTGGAGGGACACCAAGAGAGGAATGAATCACCCAAGGTCACAGTTAACTCTAAATTGAGAATCTCTCAAAAGGCAAATGAAGGTATAGGACATTGGTTTTCAAAAGTGTGGTATCTGGGCCAGTAGTATTACTAAGAGGTGGGGACTTGTCAAAAAAGCAGATTCTTGGGTGCCTGGGTGGCTTGGTTGGTTAGACATCTGGCTTCCGCTCAGGTCACGATCTCACGGTTCATGAGTTTGAGCCCTGCATCAGGTTCTGTGCCAACAGCTTGGAGCCTGGAGCCTGCTTCACATTCTGTGTTTCCCTCACTCTCGGCCTCTCCCTTGCTTGTGCTCTGTCTCTCAAAAATAAATAAACATTAAAAAAATTAAAAAAAAGAAAAGCAGATTCTTGATTCTACCCCTGATCTATTGAGTCAGAAAGCTTAGGTTAGGGCTCAAGCAATGTTTTTTTCTTGACAAGTCCTCCATAGGATCCTGATTCGACTGAAGCATAAGATCTACTGTCAACAGGAATAGGGGGACTCTAGTTCCCACTTTCTTGTGCTACAACCATCTCCTTGGGTGCTGAACTGTGAGGGCAGTCAATTATCAGCTTCTAGTTGGAACTTGACCTCATCTACATAATCCCTGAGAGTTAAATGTATTATCATGAAAAAATTAATCTGAATAACAACGATCAGTGTAGGATTTTGAAATTCTCTACCCCTAAGCAAATTTTTGCCCAAACATTCAAATCTTGGGGGTGTATATATGATTTGTTTTACAAAGCTCTTAGTATTTTCATTGGTGTCTCACTTTTCTTTCTCAATTCTAGGAGAGAGAGGTTAGTGATATGGAGCATTTGTGTGCCAGGCGCTTCCACATCTTCTTGGGGTTTTCATGAGAAATCCTGGAGAGGACAGTTTGACCAATGCCATATTTTTTATAGGCAAGAAATGTCCAAGGTCACACTAGTGAGGAAGTGTGTACACAGGAAAGATTTCAGTGGCTCTGCTTCAAGTTAATGGAGCTTTATTTCCCTCCCAGTCTCTCTTTGCATTTTAAATGGGTCTTCAAGCCCCAGAAGGGAGCCAAGCGCGAATTCCAGATAACACTACCTGGATCTGAGGACAGAGATTTCTAGGGGGTAGGAGACATAAAAGAAGAGAGCCCCTGTGATGTCCTACACGGTGCTCTTCCGGAAGACAACCCACTTTCTGTGCTTGAAAAATGGTTAGATCCTGGTTGGGTCTCCCACGGAGAGGAATATTCTGTAGCTTCCGCCGTTGCTTCATGGTGTCATTTTCCAGATATGTTCAGGGCTGCTCCCTCCTCTTTGCCATGTGTTCTTCTGGGTTTAACCTCAGGCTAGGTTAATCAAAGATATCCTCTGCCGGACAAGGTTAGACTGGCTTCTTTGCAATTTCTACTGTTCTCCTATTTTCCTTTGTTTGTATACAGGGGAAGAATGCTTGCTTTATCTATTTTTGCTACTGTAGTTCTTAGGAAAAGCCAGATCCAAGCAATGATTTGGTGTGCAGTAAGCAACTACTACTTAACCCTTGTCTTGCCTTTTCAAGGTCTACTTTCTAGTTTCTTACAATAGGGAGCTGCAGAGGGGTTGCGATGAAGTCATGGAGGTAAAGGTAAAGGCACGCTAATCCCTTCCAGCCTCTACTGCCGTTAGCGTTTCCTCCCTAGAAGACACATCTCGTAGAGTTTGAGAACATTTATGTTGTTTTATCCTTCATCTCATTTTTAGGTTTTCCTCCTTCTTTCTATGCTATTTCTTTGTGATACAAGACTTAATTCTGCTTTTTCATTTTTGAGCAAGAATTTCATTTCCCTTTATGTTTAGGCACCCACTCAGCCTAACTTATCAGTGTGGTTTATTCTGCTGGGAGAACTCAGTGCTCCTGAGAACATTGTTCTCTTTGCCTTTTTCTCATTAGTTATTCTTTAAGTGTGGGCTTTGGAGTCACGCATTCCTGTTTTGAATCTCTGCTTTGCTTCTTACTGGTTTGTGCGAACTTAGGTGAGGAGCTTCAGACCCGTCTGAGTCTCACCAGAATTGAGCCGGCTCAGGAATACAGGTTCAGACCACTGGGCCATCAGGTCCTGGTGATGCTTCAGAGTTGCTGCCAGGAGTTGTGTGGGCAAGACAGGAAGGACAGGCTCACATTGTTCCCAGGATGCTGGCTCTGCGGGGCCCAGGCCGTTTTCTCTGGGGTGCATCGGAAGTGATGGTAACCAAGCTCAGGCATACTGCCGCCCCCAGGGTGAGGCTGTTCGTGGCCCAGCCATTTCCTTCCTCTCTAGTTCTTCAGCACGGATCCTGTTAAGTCCCCTCCCACTCCTCCCACCCCTCTCCATCTATCTCTTTCTTCAGAAGTTCTTGGACTTGGGACCCCAATGGACAGGGAAAGTAGCTGGTTAGACTCCATACAGCTCATGTGTTGTGCTGTGCTCCGTAAAAATGCTTGATCTTTTGGTCCTTCAAGTTGGGTCCTAACAGAATCAACCTGAAAACACGTAAAGAATATGCATTTATTGCAGGGCGCCTGGGTGGCTCAGTCGATTAAGCGTCCGACTTCGGCTCAGGTCATGATCTCACAGTTCGTGAGTTCGAGCCCCGCATTGGGCTCTGTGCTAACAGCTCAGAGCCTGGAACCTGCTTCACATTCTTTGTCTCCGTCTCTCTCTGCCCCTTCCCTGCTCATGCTGTGTCTCTCTCTGTCTCAAAAATAAATAAACATTAAAAAAAAATTAAAAAAAAAAGAATATACATTTATTCCAAGATCCTTTCAGTTGGAAAGCCCTGCAAGTTGAAAACACCATGTTGGGTCTTGCTGTTTTTCTTATCAGCCTGTGCATTTGAGTGGAGGCAGTCACCTTAGTGCATTTGTCCTACTGTTCCTTGTCCTTAGTGGCAGGTGCTTAAGAAACACCAAATGAATGGCCAATTAATGTAAAGACCTGGATTCTGGCCTTGGCTTCTGTGGTTTTGGTCAAGTCACTCAATTTTCTGGGTCCATTTTGTAGATGGTTGACAATTATCCCTGAGTTTTAGATCAAACTCTCCAGGAGGAGCCTCTGACATGCAGATTCCAGTGACTTATTAAGGAAGTGCCCCTGCCTAGGAGGGGGGTGCGGAGCAGTAGAGGAAGGGGAGGAAGCAGAGCAAAGGTGTGATCATAGGCAAAGTCTTGCAGCTCCAGGCTGATCCCGCAAGGAAACTCTGAGGTGTAGGTTTATTCTAGTCCTGTCTGAGACAGAGGGGCTGGACCTTCATATTCCTGCACCTCTGTGACTGGCTGAGGACTGGGGTAGGAAGGGGGAATATAAATTAGCAGATAGTTCTAGCTCTCTACTCACCTGGGCAAAGCCATCTCCAATGGCTTGAGGGAAGTTCTCCAAAACAGCTGTGAAGTCTTTGTGTAAGAGAGTAAGAGAAGAAGGGTGGGGTGCTGACATTATGGCTATATCATATCTACCTCATCTGCATTTCTGACACATTGGTATCAGATGAGAAAATATGTGGAAATGCTTGGAAACAGTAATGTTCCATTCCAAAGTAAATGGTGGTTTTTATATTCAATAAATTGTTAAAAAAAAAAAAAAAGAGTCTCATGTATCCAGAAGACCCAGAAAAAGGATGTTCATGTTAATCGCACATTCTGGTTCATAAAGCGTCGCCCTTAGATAAAATTTCACGTCCTTTGAGAACTGGTAATCCAATGCCAGTTTTCAAAGAATTGTAATTTAAATTAACACTACAACTACAGGCAAGACAATTTAATCTCTGTTTGATGCTTCAGAAGGCATTTCCCAATCTTGTAAGGCCTCAGGGTCGTGATTATCATTGCACAGTAGACAGACACAACTGCAGTTAACAGACTGGGTAGGGGAGCGGGGAAATGGCATCTCTTCTCTGTTTTATTATGGGAGAGGTGCTGGCTGTCACTGTATTTACAAATGGATAAACGTTGGAGTGCTGACAATTTTTTGGGCCCAAAGCTTTGATTTTCCTTTAATTATTTGGCTGAGATGGGCCAAGACGGGGACTCTTACCTGACTTAATTAGATAATCTCAACTATAAAGGCACAGACTCTGTGATGTGGGGAAATGGGATTTTGCTTAGCAGTTTCTCACCATGTCTCTAACAGAAGCCTCAGGGTAGCCGTGCTCTAACACACACATTGCTTCCTATATCACACAATGGTTATATTTGAGTTGCCATTTTCATTGTTATTTTACATCATATAGGGAAACAATATATTTCCCTAGGCCTAGGGTGGCTAAGGTGGGGTTTTCCTTAATGGACTCTTCTCTGAACTTGTCCATTGCCAAATTTGACTGTAGCTGTTCACAATACCCTTCCTTTGCACTACCAGCCTTTTTGAAACCGCATTATTGATGCATTTTTGAGATCCTGCCACATCTCCTGTATTAAGATAGACATATATGGGGATGCAAGAGAAATGTAAGACCCCTGCATTTGGGGAAAATATGAAGAGGAAAAGAGAAGAAGTCTTATCTAGAACCACTTAGAAATGGGAGTCAGAGAAGGAGCAAGAAAAGGGAAAACCCAATATTGAGCCCATTAATGTGTCATGAAGATGAGGGATACTTCTGCAGAATATTCCCAGATTTCTTGAACTTTTGTAATTGCCCTGTGTTTGTTGTTTTCATTATTTTCTTTTCCTTTCCTTGTCATGAGTGGCTGGCAGTAAAACCAATGCATTAACTGAATTGTTCATGAGACATTTTTCATACACTTTCTGTGAGCCAGGTACTGTGCTGGGCTCTGAGGCTGTGGTGATAACCCAGACCTGACCTTGTCTTCAATTCCCTGAGGAAGTTAGAGTTGGGGGTGGGCGTGGATACATCAATACTCAAGGACAGTAAGCCTAGACCATCAGGGGGGAAAAACCAAGGGCTATGCAAACATAGAGGAGGGGGTCAAATGGAAGAGGGTGAGAGGTGACTGTCTAGTGGGTGCAGACCCCAGCCCTGGAAAAGGAGGGAATAGCAGGGCCAGCTGACTTCTAGAGGCACCTGGTAATGTCCCATGGGCAGAAACATAGTTCTGGCTGTTGCCTGGGAGAGAACCAGTACATTTGCTTGTAGAAAGTTCTGGTGAAATCATGTGACTTAAAGAGGTAGTGCAATTCTAGGGAGAGACAGAATATACAAATGGACAGTGGTAATGGCCAGACCACATATACAAATAGAATCCTACTACAACCTCTGTAGCAGTTGGTCCCAAACAGCCAGTACTTGATTAATGACTCCAGCTTCCCTAATTTTGCCCCTGTTTTCAATTGAGGACCACACAAAGTCAAATCTGCTCTCCTACCCACATAGGATGCCCCTGCTTCATTTACACACCCAATAGCATTCCCAGGCCATCAGCCTCCAATCAGAGCATGGCCAAAGTCTTCCCATTTTTCACTATAAAGGTTTTCTGCTCCCCTGCCTTTGAGTCTCTGCCAAATGCAAGTGATGGTGGCTGACTCCCCGGCTATAGGAAGCGCTGCCTGGTTCTGGTCTGAGTGCTCTTTGTTTATTTGTACAGTTTTTGATAAAGGGCATATCAAAGCCCATACTCAAGTGCTGACACCCAGTAAGCACTCAGTAAATGTTCTCTCCTGATGGGGCACCCCCACCTTCCCAGCGATACGCCTAAAAAGCTCCCTCTCCTCTTCCAAGTTGTCAACCACTCTGGATGGAGGTGGAACGGACCTTTTTTCCACCTGAGGGGCCCAGAAAGGGCAGCCCTGAGGGCCCCAGAAAGTTTGATGGGACAGCAGGTGAACAGCATTGGCAGGGACAGGACCACGCTCCAGTTCCATGCACGACAGCTCAAAGACACCTTCGAGAGCTGCACAGAGAAGACCAAGGAGGGGAAAGGGATGCCATTCAAAGGTAGAAATCTGGTTCCATGTCTACAGTGTTTTCACCTCCTCCAAGTGTGCTTTGTGATAATAAAGTTTCCAATAAGCTATGTACAAATCACCGACTTCTGTAAATCAGGTCCTACTTCCCCCATGATTTACACTTTCATTTAAGTGCTGATTTATCATCATTTCTTCCCCTGGCAACCATCCTTACGACTTGCCTCTTAGTTCTAGCCTCCCTGGCAGATAATTAATGAGCTCTTAATACGGCTTATGGGCACCAGAGGGAACGCAGTATTTAAAGACGCCTTTCAGGGATTTTTTTTTTTTTTTCAGTAAAGTGAAGAATCCCTTTGTCAAGCAAAAAAACCCCACATCACATACATTTGGCAAATGTTACCCTTTTGAACTTGTGGACTGTTCAAAGGCAGTTCAAGAAGTTTGCTTGAATTGGGACATGTCAGTCTAGAGGTTTAGCTCCCCACCCATCCTCACAAGTATTCAGGGTGGTAAAGAGCATCTTATTAAACCTTTCTATTAACAAATTGATATTGTTTTCTTCTCTTGTTAAAAAATATTGATTGAACACTTACTGTGTGCTAGGCCCCATGCCAGGCACTGGAGATATAATGGTGAGGAAGACACACATGGCATTTCTGTTTGTGCTGCTGCCCACAGCCTGTTGAGGGAGACAGATAGTGAGCAAATAATTATTTCACTGCACTTTTGAGAGGTGCTACCAAGAGGCCAAAGTGGGAGGCTGATGAAGCCTGAGCTGGTTTGGGGAGGGAGGGAGGTGGCCGGGGAGTTGATAGTTAAACTGAGCTTCAAGGGTGCTTTAGAATGAACCAGGGACAGTGCGTTGCAGGTCAGAACAAAATGTGCAAAGGTTCTGAAGAGAGAAAGATCCCAGAGAGTGGGAGACGATAAGCCTGTACAATAAATGTGGGCACCATGGTGACAGTTCTTGTGGACTAAGAGTTTTGAATTGGATCCTTGGAGCAATGGAGAAATTATTAACAGTTCCAGGCAGGGAAGTGACACACTCAGAAGTACCTTTCTGAGAATTTTGTCTCCATTGTGGGGAATGGATTGGAGGAGATAAGGAAGGAATCAGGAGGACCTGTCAGGAGCCCAGAGCCTCTGTCCAGGATATAAGAGGTGGTGCTCAGTGGTTGTTTTCATCAAGCACAACCTGTAGGAGAACTCGTAGTGAGGGTTGGGGGTTTAACCCAGTCATAGAAGGGAGGAGAGATGCAGTCTAAGAACAATCAGCAGACTGCCTCGTCTCATTTCAGCCCCCAGCTCCACCCCGGGGTGGTCCTGGCTTCCCTAAGGCAGGCACAGATGCACGCATCACCGACAGCCTGCCTACATGTCCACCATGCAGGCTTTAGAGAGAGGGCTTTCCTCAAGGGCTCTGACTTAGAACTGGGATCAGGATGATGGTCTCTTTATGTGGGTTTGATAAGGAGGATCTTCCTGATACAATCCCCAATCTTCAGGGGAGTATTTAAATATTTAAATGTTTATCTTCGTGGCCCCTCTTATCAGACAGCAGCTGGAAGTTCTCAAATGTCAGTGGGCAAAGGAATCCTTTGGGGGGGGGGCGGGGAGAAGCTTCCTCAAAAGGCAGGTTCTTGGACCTTACTTCCAGGTATTCTGTTTCTTGTCTGTGGCTTCGGAATATGCATTTATTTTTTTTATTTAAAAATTAGAAAAATATGTTATTTATTTTTGACAGAGAGAGAAAGAGAGAGAACAAGGAAGGGGCAGGGAGAGAGGGAGATAAAGATTCCAAGCAGGCTCCAGGCTCTGAGCTGTCAACACGGAGCCCGATGTGGGGCTTGACCTCACAAACCGTGAGATCATGACCTGAGCTGAAGTTAGATGCTTAACGGACTGAGCCACCCAGGTGCTCTGGGAATCTACATTTCTTAATAGGCTCTACACATCCCCTCCCCATCATTTCTAACTTGGATGGTCTTTAAATCACTTTGAAATTCTGGTGACTACTGTCCAGTGGCTTAGGCCTCCAGGACACCATCTTGCCTGAGCTCAGCAAAACATGGTCTCTCTTTCCAGGTAGTCACTGACATTTCAGACGTTCAGGTTGGGATTATTGAATTGGGGGATGGCTTGGGAGGCAAGACTGAATCCTTCTGCTCCCCCAAATTGCCTAATTCTGAGATTCATCCAAATGGTTTATCAACCTGCCCATTATTCTCCAGAGGTTCTGATTCAGTGTGTGGCCAGACCACCAGGAAGCTCGTGACTTCAGCAGGTGCCTCAGGCAATCCTTATGATTGGCAGGTCGGAGATCTTAGTTCTAGAGGCTCATGGATAGCTCTGGCTCTCAGGGCCCACGGACAGTCTCAGATACTCTCTGGGGGACTCTAGGATCCCCGAGGGTCCTCAGTTTCCTTGGTTCTGAGAATTTTGCTGGACCCTTGGTGGGGTCTGATACATCTTTTGGCTTTGCAGCCAAGCCCAGGGAAGAACCAGTGGGGGCAGCCATTTCTGGGTCACGATACCAGCTGAAATACATCACCCACTGCTGAGGGCCATCCTAACAACAGTTTCTGAAGCCTGGGAAGTGGGTAGTTTCATATATATGTATGTATATGTGTATGTATATATATGTACATGTACATACATACATACGTATATGTATACATATACATGTGTATATACATATACACATGCATATGTATGTATGTATGTATACATATGTATACACATATATACATACATACATACACACACACACACACACACACACACAGTGGAGGCTGGCAAATCTGAAATCTCTGCAGGGTTGTCAGACTGCATACTCTTGGGCAGCAGCTATGGTGGGCTCCCTAGGTGGGATTTCTTTTTCCTCTGATAAACTTCAGTTTTGCTCTTAAAGCTGTTCAACTGATTGGATTATGTCTGTGCCCTGATTACTGAGGATCATCTCTTTTACCCAAAGTCTAACCAATTGCACATTTTAAGCATATGTACAAAATACCTTTGCAGCAACATCTAGACTAGGGTTTAATTGAATAACTAGAGCCTGGCCAAGTTGACACATAAAACCAACCATCATAAGGGAACTTGCAAGGACCACATTCTGGGTGGAGACTGGTGTTTTGTGAAGGGGGGGGGCAGGTTAGAAGGAAAGTGGAACATGTGAGTAGGGTGTCTTGGGCAGAGTATTGGCGGACCTGGGTGGTCCAGAACTAAGTGGAGCTTCCTGTTAATGGCTGGCAGCCCAGGGATGAGTGGATGACCACGGCCAGCAGGGAAGCAGGCAGGGATTGACAACTGTAATCCTAGGATTCTCCTTCTTTATTCATAATTCCATTGGTTATATTAATGGTCCTGTTAGGCTAGGGTGATGTTGGCCTGGTTCTCTCTTATCCAGGGATCGTAAGTCCCATCTTGATCTTTGCCCTGCCTTAGGGATTGGTATAGAGTGTTCTAGTAAAGATTAAAAGGGAGAGTGTTGACAGGTAACCTTTTATTTGTGGGTGAAGCTCTCTGAAAAGCCCAGATATCCGAAGGACATATAAACAGCTGAAAAAGTGAGAAACGAAAAAACTTTTATTCTCCAACTCAGGAGAGTGGACCTGAACTTAAAGTTTCATGTGGGCTGCTGGGTGTGGAGTACTTGCCCTGCACCAGAAACTCTGCTAAGCAGTTTGGTTACCCTTTCCCATTTAATATTCACAACAACCGTCTGAGGTAGGTGTGATGATTTCTTCCGTATAGAGAAAGGGAAACTGAAGTCCTGAGAGGCTAAGAAACTTCCCCAAGGTCGTGTGGTTACTACATGGCAGATCTGGGATGCAAACCCATGTTGGTCTGATCTAGAGGCTCTCCTCCTGTCTTACTTCATCTAAAACCTAGAAGAGCCAAAGCTTCAGAAACATCCTGAAGACAACCGAAAGGAGCCTTTCACTACCATATGGGGGAAAGAGGAAAGACTGCTTGGGGGACATTTTAAAAGATGAGAGATAAAGCAGAGGTACTTGATTGTTGTTTGAATTCTGATTTATCTACCAGGGAGAATGATCTTGCTGTGGGAAAAAAGCAGAATAAAGGGGAAAGAGTCAGGGCTCCGTGTAGGTGTGAAGGCAGGAAGCCAGCAAGGTTCATAGACATGAGCTCAAGTCTGCAGGCTTAGATGAAATTCAACGTGCAAGTCTGTTGGAACTTGGAAGCATAAAATCTATGCGGCTGCTTGCTACGTAGGATACAGAGATGCTACTTTTTAATCTTTCCCTTCCCTTTGGTCTGGTATCTGCTCCTTCTCAAGATATTTGACACTTACATGGGTACATGCATCTATTCCTTGAGAGGCCTTTGGCACAACCCGGTCTGCTTACTTTTTTCTATATGACAAATGCCTTACATAGCAACATGGTAGACATTCTTTAAATGTTTGTTTCTTGAAGAGAAAAAGGAGAGGTGATTGAAGACTTGATATAGACAGATTTTGAAGTTTTCAAAGGAGGAGGAAGGTTGCTTTATATGCTACCAGCCAATGAATTTGACACTAGTGAATGGTAAATGCCAGACCAGATCAAATCATTAGACAGATGGCTCATGAGATGCTGGAAAAGGAAGCTGGGATCATTGGGAACCAGAATGGGTTCACCAAGAACTGGTCGCATTGAACCAACTCTGATTCCTTTTATGATCAGATTACTGTACTTTTGTAACAGCCTGGAGGCATGAAGTGTTTGATACCCAGCAAGGCAGCTGGCATAATATTTTATGAATCTCCCAGAGGCAACGGGGTGAAGCAGGTTGGGTTAGTTAACAGGTTGATTTATAACTGAGTGTTTAACTGTGTATGAAGATCTTCTACTAATGTCAATTTTTTTTTTTTTTTGGAGGGGGAAAAAGGAAGTTTCTCCACCAGCACGTTGCAGGGCTCTCTTTTCATTATCTTGTTTGAATTTATCAATGGCTGAGATACAGTTATAGTGGGAAAACCTGTAACATTTCCAAATAATTCAAACCTGGAAGGATAGGTCTTACATATATTGGATAATAGAGTAAGGATTCCATATCATGTTGACAGACCAACATGATGGGCTGAAACTAAAAGATGAATAGGAATAAATTTACAGCCGAGACTGGACCTTGACGAGTAATTTGCAGAGGTACAAGATAGCACAGCCCCAGCTTAACAGCAGCACACAGTCAATTAGAGTTGATTCTGTGACGTGGTGGAGAAAAAGCTCTATGCCTAAGCTGAATTAATAGAAACATAGAATTCAGATCAAGGGAGATTATAGTCCCCCGTCTCCTGAATTTATCAGACCACAGCCATTCAATAAAACATTTAAGTACCTCCCTATATCAAGGTCTTAGCTGGGCACTTGTTAAATAAATTGGTGTGAGTTACAAGGAATTCCTACCTCCTGGCAGAAAAGTTATCAGAAAGTGCCAGCTGGGCACTCAGCAGGCACCATACAAATGCCAGGGTTCACAATATTGCCCAAGCCCTTATTTATAGCTTGTGAGGTCAACTGCCCTTTTATTCTTTCACCATTTCTAATCCCAAAGCCCATCTTACAAGTAAATGGACTTAACTTGTTTTGATTTGCTTTTTTTAAAAATTAGTCAGCCTTCTTTTAATGGCTCATTTGATAACATGAGGGCTCTGTGTCTGTTCCTGTTTATCCTTTTGTCTCTTTTCTCCTTGGATGTTGGTGTCACTCTCCTAATGTAGAGAGCTTGTTCCATATTTTGTGGGAAATGGTTAGAAGGAGCTCAAGATTACCTTATTCTTACAGCTCATAGTTTTAAAGCAAGAGAGAGACCTCCTGGTCTTATACATGTCAGAGAAAACTGATTAGCCTGACTTAGGTCCTATGGTCACTCTGAAACTGGCCACTTCTGAGTGTTCACCCCTATAAAGGTGGTAAGGTGTGTGTGTGTTAGTGTGGCAGGTTCTTTGACAAGTATGTTTGGTTCCATGTAAACCACGTGGAATTTTGCACAGGAAAGAGCAGAGGTTCTATATCCAGAGAAATGGGGAAAGTATTCCAGGAAGACAAATATGTCCATAATTCTTCCTGAGGAGATGACTAGGGTATGGGGAGGAAGAGGAAGAAAAATGATGGTCCCTTCATCTTGAAATGTGCTAATCAGCTCCTGAATTAAAGGGGGGAAAATGGCTGTGGTTCCTTTAGATCAAGCATTGTATATTTTTTCATGTTTATTTTTGAGAGAGAGCAACAGAGAGAAAGTGCGTGAGAGCCAGTGGGGGGAGGAGCAGGGAGAAAGAGAGGTGGGTAGAGGATCCTAAGCAGGCTCTGTGCTGACAGCAGAGAGCCTGATGACATGGGGACCAAAGTGGGGCTCAAACTCACAAACCCTGAGATCATGACCTGAGCTAAAGTCGGACGTTTAACTGACTGAGCCACCCAAGCTCCCCTGATCAAGCTTTATTTTAAGACTATAGCTGAGACGGCTTTGGATTCAGGCTGAGATTTTCTGCAGCTTTTTCCTTGCTCGAGTTGGGGGTTTGTACTCTCCACCTCTCTTTTCCTGTTGTTTGGATATGTGAGGGAACGTCCTGGGGAGGCCGGACATCCTCAGGTGAAAAATCCTCACGAGGAACCCAGTAACCATGCTCTGGTAATTTGTGAGGAAGTCCTGGGTCTGTTATGCACGTGGTCCAGAGAGAAGTGGGAGACGGCACCCTCACGTTCAGCTCAGCTCTGTTTCTGTCTCTGTGCACCATGACCGATCATTTTGTAGGCTCCTGTGCCTCACTTTTCCATGGCTAACAGACAAGCCAGAGGGCCTGTTGTGGGGTTATGTACTCCCTGTGAACGGAAGGGAGTGTGGGTTTCTGGCTGTAGAGAATCTGATGCTCACAGTAATTTGCACACCAGGGTCTCTGGGGCCCTTCCAAGCCGTCACATCCTCTGCCTCTTGATTACCTGGGCTGATAAGGGAGCACTGTGTGGGCACCCCACAAAGTCGTTTATCTTGATGTCACCTGTTTTGACTGTAGACTTCACTCTAGGGCTCCAGAGTCATTTTGCAGAAACTATTCAATCCTAATGATGTTTATCATGACTGATATTAGAATGAGTGAGTTCTGTAAGTGCTGTCCAGCCAGCTGGCCTGTGGTTGGAAATTATTTGGTATCAGAAAATTGGCCTTCCTTGGAAAGGTCACTGCAGATTATACACAAAATAAGTGAGCCACGGGAGATCTGGCGTGATTATTTGTACTCAAGCTTAGGGCCACAAATGCCATCTTTTTATTTATTTTTCCTGCTTCCTTGAAAAGCTGTTCATCATTTGCCTTTGCATTTATCTATGAGATATTAGGAGTGAAAATCCACTGCAATTTATCTACTATAAATTCTAAGCACCCATCATGCCTCATTGCCCGCAACCTGAGAAGAAAGGTATACAGTCAGGTATTTTCATATTTTTTACCTTAATATAGACTTTACATGTAGATATATAATATTCATAGATTCATATAAGTGCATAAAATATATTCAGGGATGTATTAATATAGATGCATTTAAAAATATACTGTGTATATGCAATATATATTTAAGGCATATATTTTATTTTCTTGCAGCCCTATGAGATAGATATCATTATCCTCATTTTTATAAATGAAGAAACAGAAGAAATTGGGTAACTTTCCCAAGATCACGGTGTCAGTAAGGGTTCTTAGATGCAAATAATAGAAACCAATCCTGATTAATTTCAGCAGAAAATAAAATATCAAAGTTGTATTGGGCAGTTCACAGCAGCTCCTGGACGGCTGGGGATACGGGTCTAGGGACCATGCAGCCAGGAATGACACTACCAAAGACCCACTCCTGCTACCCAAGGCCCAAACCCAGAGATGTGTCCTGCTCGCAGAGTAGCAGGGATGGAGAGAGCCTTGGTCACCGTGGTCTCAGTAAGAAACATGAAGCTGAAAGTTGAGGCTACTGCCTTCATTAGAATGGCTGTCTCAGGCCCTGTTTCTTTGGCAGACCTGCTTCTGTTTCCAGGTTTGCGTGTGTGAGTGGGATTGGAGGCTTTTTTTTTTTTTTTGAAAGGAAAATAACATTTATAAATGGAAAAAAAAACTCGGTCTCATAAGCTAATTCAGAAACTTGGGGAAGTTCAAGGTTATTATGCTATGAATTGTTAGAGAGCCACTGTACTATAGCTAACAATAAAAAAGGGCAAATAATATTGGCTGGGGCGGGGGGACTGTGAGGGTTTTGGGCTTGTGACAAAGTGGAGGGTCACAGGGCATCCTTGCTGAAAACAGATCCATGAAGTAACCACTTCAATGTTTTTGATTTTTTCGACCACACAGGTAATGCATGAACGTTAAAAAACAAAAAACAAAAAACAAAACTTAAACATTATGAGTAAGTCTTAAGTTGCCTTGACCATTGCCAGCAACCCCTAAGGAATTCGTCCATATGAGGAGCCATCACTCTTCTTGGTGTAGATCCTTTTAAACCTTTGTGTATGTGTCTTTACCCTAAGCTTCTTATCTTGGACAGTGGGTAGTATTGATTATTGTGTGTGTTTCCTTCAGCACCGTGTCTTAGAGACTTCTCCATCTTGGGACATACAGATTTATCTCGTGGTTTGTGTACTGCGTTGTATTTCATTATATGATCGCATACGGCAGCTCACTCTGACAGTCCCCTATTGATGTATATCTAGGACATCTGTGGTGTTTTGCTTTCACCATCCATGTTCTGGTGAACATCCTTGAACGCGTCTCTTAGTGGACTCTGTGCTTCTCCAGGGTGGCTATGAAAAGTGAAATTGCTGAGTCACGGGGGATGCACCTTTAAATGTTAATAGATCCTGGCAAATTGCCCTCGAAAGCTCCTGTATGAAATTATGCTCCCACTTGCAGTTTTGAGAGAACCATTTCCTCGCATCAATGACATTAGCTAACTTCTTAATTTTTGCCCATGCGAAGTGCTTTTTAATTTGCAAGTCCCTGAACACTGGAAATGATCAACATCTTTTTGTGTATTTGTTGGCTACTTGTATTTTCTCTTTTGTGTACGCTCTATTCCTATTCTTCCTCATCAGTATCCTAGTGTATTTCACTTGTAGACTCCTGAGGGTAGGAATGGTCTCTCTTGTCCCTTGTTTTGTCTCCCATGCCCAGCATAGTGTGTCATGAAATGACTGCCCAAATACTTGTTGACATGATCCAAGTAAGTCATCATAACCTTTAACCTAAGCATCATAACTTTGTCCTGTTTTTCAAAAACACAGTCTGAAATCTCCTTCTCAGGAGAGAGCATTAAAGCAGAGTATTAGACCTTTTATAGAAAAATCAGACCCCAGTCACTTTTGCTAATAGACAGTTGCTCTAGAACATGAAGTCAAAAGACCTCTAGGCACCTTAGAATTCATTCAAGCTCGTGTGGGACTAAGATGGCCCTGCAGAGTACTTATTCTGACCATCACTTTTGTCTGATCAAGACTACCCATACATCAACAAAATGTGTCCCCTAACTATGTACTTTTTTGAGAGGTGGTTACTAACATTTGGAAACTAAAATACTTGAAGTACATGTCCAGAATCCTGGATTTCCTTGAAAAACGGTAGACACAGGGACAGTGGGAATTTTAGAAGAGGGAGTCCTCTCCAGTTTACCATACTTCCTGACTCTTTGGCTTCTGAAGACATTTGAATCTTGGGGTGCCTGGGTGGCTCAGTCGGTTAAGCATCTGACTTCAGCTCAGGTCATGATCTCACGGCTTATGAGTTCAAGCCCTGCTTTGGGCTCTGTTCTGACAGCTCAGAGCCTGGAGCCTGCTTCGGATTCTGTGTCCCTCTCTCTCTTTGCCCCTCACCCACTCGTGCTCTGCATTTCTCCCTCTTAAGAATAAATAAAACATTAAAAAAATTAAAAAACGTGAAGACATTTGAATCTGGTATACAATACAGTTAGAAATAAAAGTAACCTGTTTTTTTTTTTTTTTTTTTTTTTTTAAAGGACAGAAAACCCAAACTACAAAGCAGTGTGGGATGAGTACCAGCTAGGTGATGCTATATAGACTTTCCAGAGAATTCTGGAAGAAGAAAGGGCCTGGAAGGCTGGGGTAGTCACAACAGATATATTGTGAATTAACTGGGCCTTGAAGGGTGGGCAGACCTTGCTGGGTCAGGAGAGGGTAAAAGTGAAGGAAGGTGAGGGGTAGCAGTGTTAGTGGAAGTTCAAGTAATACTGAGGAGGCTGTTGTAGAGAGTGTGTGCATTTCCTTGGCCTGAAATTCACAAAGACCAGGAGCATTCCTATTGTTCAGGATGGCCTTGAAGCCTGCAAAGTTGAATGGGAAATTTTGTTGGCATTTTCTCCCCTGGAAATAGGATCCAATGTTTCCAGCAGATTCTTAACAGACCTCATGAGCCCCCATATGGCAAGAATGACTTGTACAGGGAGATATAGAGGGATAATGTTAGGAATGTGATTTGGGGACAGTCTGTAGAGGGCTTTGGCTTCCCAGTAAAGAGTCTTGATCCTGTAGGTGACCGGGAGTCTATGAATGTTACTTAGATGATTTCAGTGACACACGGGGTTCAGAATAGTGACCACTTATTACTACTTTTTATGTTCCTCACACTATGCTGAGCTTTTTTTTTTTTTTTTAATTGAGTTGAAATTCACATAGGATCAAATTAGTCATTTTAAAACATACAATTCTGGGGGCACCTGGGTGACTCAGTCGGTTGAGCGTCCGAAGGTCATGATCTCATGGTTCGTGGGTTCAAGCCCCATGTCAGGCTCTGCGCTGACAGCTCAGATCCTGGAGCTAGCTTTGGATTCTGTGTCTCCCTCTCTCTCTGCCCCTCCCCCACTCACACTCTGTCTCTCAAAAATGAATAAACACGAAAATAAATGTACAATTCTGTGGCATTTAGTACACCCACCACCTCAGTCTAGTCCCAAGAGTTTTCATCAGCCTACAAGGAAACCCCATAACCATTAAGCAGTCACTCCCTATTCCCTCCTCCCCCCAGCCCCACTAGTCTTCTTCTGTTTCTATAGATTTATCAGTCCTGGATATTTCATATAAATGGAATCATACAGTTTATAGACTTGTGTGCCTGGCTTCTGTTACTCAGTGTGACTCTTTTGAGGTTCCTCCATATTGTAGCATGCATCAGCACTTCATTCCTTTTTATGCCTGATGCAATATTCCATTGTATAGATGTGCCACATTTTGTTTATCCATTAATCCCTGTCATCCATTGATGGCCATTTGGGCTTTCTGCACCCTTTGGTTATTGTGAATGGAGCTGCTACGAACATTCATGTATGAGTATCTGAGTACTTGTTTTTAATTCTTTTGTTTAGAAGTAGCATTTCTGATTCATATAGTAATTTTACTTTTAATTTTTTGAGGCTTTGCTGATCTGTATCTTTTCTCCTTCTTAATCTTCTCACCAACCAGTGAGGAAGGGCTATCATTACCCCTTAGAGATAAGAAATTGGAGGCAAGAAGACTGAGACCCAGAGAAGTTAAGTGGCTCTCCTAAGGTTGCATAGCTGGTAAGTGGCAGGGTTGGGATTTAAGCCCAGGACCGGGTCTGATTTCAGAATGCAAGCCCTTATCCATATGCAGCCCTGACTCTCCTACAGCACCTAAGGAGGGTGGTATCATGCATCAAGAAATGGATTTGTTTTCTCGGTCAGAGAACTGTTAATTGAAAGAAAAATTTTATTCTTGCTGCAGGAATTTACCTATTGTCAAAGCTACAAAGCCACCTACTGTCACTTAAACTGAACAAGAGTTTTACCATCAAAGGGAAAATGAACACAGTCTCTGTGGGCGCTTTTCTGCTCACTTGTGCAGGCAGACATTGTTGCCACCTGGAGGGAGAAGAGACACTTACTCTCCCAGCCTTTCCCCCTTTCAGTGCCCTTGTGGCCATGCCTTTAGTCTCTAATCACCTCCAAGCCTTTTGCCCCTTGAGGACTGGTGATTTCAATTACAGTGGAACTCTCAAACAGCGTGTCTGAGTGGGAAGTCGCACAAATGTCTGAGTTTTCGTTTCATGCAGGACCATCCTACTGTTTGCCAGGGAGAACGCAGGATAAGTGGTGTTCGTTAGGATTAATACCCATTGAATGGAAATGTAAATTTGATCACAGATAGCCCTGTTTTTAATGTGTATATATTTATTTTTGAGAGAGAGAGAGAGAGAGAGAGAGAGAGAGAGTGAGCGAGTGCACAAGCAGGGGCGGGGGACAGAAAGAGAGGGAGCCACAGAATCCAAAGCAGGCTCCAGGCTCTGAGCTATCATCACAGAGCCTGATGTGGGGCTCAGACCCATGAATCATGAGATCATGACCTGAGCCGAAGTTGGACACTCAACCAGCGGAGCCACCCAGGCGCTCCACAGATAGGCCTTTTTTTTTTTTTTAAAGTTTATTTATTTTGAGAGACAGCGAGAGAGTGTGTGAGTGAGTAGTGGAGGGAGAGAGAGAGGGAGAGACAGAGAATCCCAAGCACAGAGCCTGATGCAGGGATCAAATTCATGAACTATGAGATTAGGACCTGACCAAAATCAGGCGTTGGACGCTTAACCAACTGAGCCACCCATGTGGCCCACACATAGCCCTTTTTGAAACGAGACCCTAGGGTGACTGAGAAGTAAGACAGGAGCAAACAGAGGCTCTACTGGGCTCATCACAACTGAGACCTGGTAAATGCTGAAAAGTGAAATTGATCTTCTGAGACACACGATTGCTAGAAAGTGCCAGCATCACTGTGGGGGCAGACAGGCAGCAAAATTTCTGTTGTATCTCCTACCCTAGAAGTGCTTAACAGCCTAGCTATATCCTCAGGTGCTCCCATCTTGCTCTAAAGTGGCATCTTTTTTCAGCCTACCCGAGGGGAGAGTCACTTCAGACACCTGAGTATGTTAATAGCTGGCTGCCAACCAAGGTGTGTGATACTGAAGCACAAAATTACATTTCTAAATAACTCCTTAAACCCTTTTGGTATACTGAAATCTGTTGTATATCTCATAAATAAAAGCCTTTGGAATGTACCTTGATTTATGTTTCTGTGTGTGTGTCTTGATTTGTACTTAGCCATTAAGTTGGGCAGCTTTCATTTGGTCCTCTAGACCCACCAGTGAATTCTTTTGCCCTCTAGTTTCTCACTGGCTTTGGCCAATGGGAGGTGCCTGCAGGAGACTGGAGGGAAGGAAGGACAAAATGGAATTGAGCACATTTGAATTCCTAATTCATGTCCTGATGGGACACAGGTCAGTAGTAGTTATGTTTCTCTGTGGTGGCCTGCAGCTCCTATCAAGTGGCCCTCTCACAAATCTATAGATATTATTGAGTTCTGGTTACCCTTCCTCCACTTGTTGTCCCTTCAGTATTAGGGGGTGGTTTCAGCTTCCCACTTTTTGCTAGCTCTGGAGGGTCTGTGTTCCTTGTGGGTTTTCTTCAGCTAGCCCACAGCTCTATAAAGAGTCCATATAAACTCTCTCTCACCCTCTTCAGCATCCCATCTGTTTCCTGCCATGACATTTTCCAGGACTCAATACCCAGTATTTCCTGTCCCTATGGCAAGTATCTGATAGTTGACAGGATGAGGTAAGAATTCCAAGGCTGGAAAACAGAATACAGGTCAATTAAGCATCAACCTATGGCACCATTATCTTTGCCTAATGGGACTGGACCAGAGAATAGGAGATCTGAGAACAGGAGAACAGAAGGCTGAAGAACTTGGTCAGGAAATGGAATCAGCAGAGGAAACTGGAAGAGAAGTTGCCTAGAAGTTGCATGCAGAATAGAAGAAATAAAAGTAACATTCTGACCAGAGTTATTACTGTGTAGTGACTTGGGCCATTGGGTGAGACGGTCTGTGGGTTTCAGCTAAGCACACTCAGTTCACTTTAATACATGCCCTGTTGCTAGAGGAACTTTTCCCTTTCCTTAGCATACCTCGAGAAGGGGCACCTTCCATTTCCCACCTCTTCTTTCCAGGATTTGAGCTCCTTGCAGGTTCCTGGAATGACCCAGATCATTTCTTGCTTCTGTCCTTTCTCAAATAGTCCCCATTTGATAGCTTTTCTACCATGGTAATTCTTAGTCTTTCTTTAAGACCCAGTCAACTATGATAATTGTTAGTCGTTCTCTAGATGGTCTGAAAGCTTGGGAAGTCTGATGGAGATACCCTTCTGGGCCCCCACAGCATCATCCTAGTCTTCTCCCACATTCCCCCACTGCTGGGACATGAAATCTGTCCAATAGGATTTTGGTTCCACTTACTTGTGCAAGAAGTAGTTTAGTAATTGTGATTAGCGGAAAGAACATTAAAAATTCAAACATTTTGGAGATCTTTGGGAATAGTGGGACTAAAAAAAAGTCTACTGATACTTTGAGATTGGGAAAGGGGCCCCCAGCAGTTCCGAAAAATTTATTTCAGAAGGTGAAGACACTTCTAAGTATGAAACCAGACTCCTTATACATTAAATAAGATGGAATACATCAACAGTGGGTTCAAAGGGAAGCAAAATCCCTTAAGATTGAGGGGAAGAAGTCTTAGGGTAAGAGGGCATTTTCATCATGGTTCACTAAGCTTCTTGCCCTAGGAGGGCCCAGATAAATATGTGTGAAGAGAACTACATAGATCTGTTTGTCGTGGTGTATGTTGGAAATCCTCAAGAGCACTCCCAGGCTTCGTGATTTGCTAGGAGGATTCATGAACTCAGCATATAATCATACTGATTTACTACAGGAAAAGGTTACAAAGCAAAATCAGCATAGGGTAAAGGTGCATGGGCCAAAGAAACCAGGCATTAGCTTCCCAGAGTCCTCTGCAGTGGAATCATACAGGGTGTGCTTAATCCCCCCAGCTCTGAATTGTGAGAGCCTGTGAAATCTTGTCTGACAGGGAAGTTCATCAGAGACTCAGTGCCCAGGATTTTTATTGGGGGTTGTCGCATTGGCACCCTCTGCCTGGCATATGCCCAGATTCCAGACTTGCAGAAGGAAAATGGGTATTCATTATAACTGATATTGTTTTCACAGTTTAGGCACAGTGAGCCCTCTTCTCAATGCTGGGAATGGTAGGAGCCCTCTCCAAATCCAAGTTTGCAGATGCCAGCCAAGGGCCAGCCTTGCAGGCAGGTCTTTCTACGGATAGTAGTCCTCAATTCTGCTGTTTGCTTCCCCCCCCCCCCCACGTGATGTCACGTGGATTACCCCTGGTTAAAGTAGTCATCTTTGGAGTTCCCCAGCAAGTACATTTTCCTTCTCCTTAGATCCGATGAAGAATTGGAACTTCCTGGAATATCAGTTCAGATTTCTTTTTCCACATTTCTAAGCCTCAAAGGCACTGCTAACAGTTGGCTTTGATTAAGTTGCTACCCACAGCCCCCTTCTCCTTTGCATCCCATCCTGAGGGGCTTAAGTCCAAGTTCCCAAGGGCCATCACTACTTCATGTAAGACTCATCTCTCAAAGTTTTTCCAGGGGTTAAATCCTATGTCACAGGAGGGTTTCCCTTCAAATCAACTCCCTTTTATACCCAAAGCTTTCTATTTTGCCCCTATTCACTAAGCATCCTAGTCATCCTTTCATGGTTTTTGCCCAGTCATATTAACCAGGTTCCTGTGACTATGATGGCATGTGTTTCTCTCTCTCTAGCAGGCCCAACACTTGCTCATCGGGTTAGGTTGAGAGTCAACCCTTGGTGTTGGTCTGATAGCCAGCAGAGAAGGTGGGAGCATCGTTTTGTCAGGCACCTGTCCCATTAGAGGTTTTGCTTATTCTTCAAACAAGGGAAGGGGACTGTCTTCCAACAAGAGGGAGGAAGACACTTCAGCAGGACCAGAGGGTTAAGGGTAATCAAGTGCATCTTCCCAGATATCCCCACCCCAAGTCTCCGAGTCCCACCCCTTCCTGTCAGGGTCCTGACTTTGGTGTAGGAATCCAGCCTTCTCTGAAGTTCTGGAGATAGTTAAGTCCTGTGTATCTTCTTCAGCTCTTTTATTTCATGCTGAAGAAGATCACGGTTTCTTTAAATACTGCCAAGGGAAGCTATCTGACACAATTAGCTCTAAATTGTTGAATGACTGCCCTGAGGCTGTCATTTTTTCTCTTCAATGCATTCATGGTATTTAGCAAAAAACCACCTAAATTCACAATCCTGATTATTACTGTATATCTTATACCTCTCTAACAGTAGAAATGTTGCAGGAAACAGTGCTTTCACTTCCACCTATAGCTTGTCTTAGGTGAAAGTCTTAGCAATTGCACTGTGGCCATATGTCAGGGGTAGATGATGCTTCACCTCTCACCAGGGATCGACTCCTTATTGCCAATCAGCGACCCAACTCTAGAATCCCTTCCTTTGAGTCTGGTTCTCAAGAGTTCTCCTCATACCAACTCTCTTAGGTCAGTGTAGGAGGCAGAATAATAGCCCCAAAGATGTCCATGTCCTAATCCCCCAAATCTGCAAGTATGTTACCTGACACGGGAAAGGGGATTTTGCCAATGTGATGAAGTGAAGGGTCTTAACATGGGGAGATTAGCCAGGGTTATCCCAGGTGGGTCCAATGCATTTATAAGAGTCATTATAAGAGGGATGCAGGAGGGGTCAGAGTCAGAGAAGGTGATGTGACAGTGGAAGAAAAGTTTGCAGTGATGTGGGGCCAGGAGTCAGAGAATACAGGTGACTTCTGGATATTGGAAAAGGCAAGGAATGGGTTGTCCCCGAGAGTCTGCAGGGGGACATAGCCCTACCAACATCTTGATTTAGCTCAGTAAGGTCTGGGTCAGATTTCTGACCTCTAGAACTGTAAGATAATACATTTGCATTGCTTTAGCTGCCAGCTTTGTGGTAATTTGTTATAACAGTGATAGGAAATGGATATAGTTGAGTTCCCTAGAAGCAGAGCCAGAGTCAGGGATTTGGGTACACATGATTTATTGAGAGAATGCTCTCAGGAGATTCCTGTAAGAGAGCGAGAAGACAAGATGAAAAGGATTGCTAAGCAAGGGTGTGGCCCTGATTAAAATCTAGCCTTGGCCTGATTCATGTTGGTGCTGTGGGCATAAGGTACACTGAAGCATTATTCTCTCTTGAGGCAAGGAGGCTGCCCTTTGATTCTGGTTTCAGGCAGTCATTGGCAGCCCCTGGGTTGGTGATGGTGGTGGGGTTGGGGGGCAGCATGTACCCTCCTAGATGACATGACTCCTGTCAGCAGAGCCTTTCTCTGAGAAGAGAGACACCTGTGACCTGTTGGCAGCCAACATTCATAGTAGCTGGGGACTGGGTGCACGGTCCCCATCATGGAGACCCTTGTACCGAGCAGAACTTGAACACTCCAGTGAGACCATCTGATATGCCAGACCAGAGGGGGGAAAAAGTACGTAATCATTGGTGGCTTTCCTAGCCTGATTGCTTTGGTCTCCAAATGTGGACTCAATCTTTCATAAAAGCAGCAATGTGAATTCAGCTGCCTAGTAACCAGTTACTTGGTGGGTTTGCAGAATTCAGCTATTTTACTGAATTCTTCCAACTTCTGTTTTAATTTATCCAAGCAACCTTGGCTTGCCCTGGTTGATTGGTGGTCTTGCAGTTAGCATTAGGCCACTGGCATGATCATATCTGAGTGAGAAGCCTCTTGAACTAATTGACTTGCCTGGGAATTTTTGGCTGGTCTGGGACCTCCAAGGGGGCAGCGCTGGTCCTTGAATACTAATTGTTGGTCTGTCACATGATTTGATCAACACAGGAAGCGGGACACCAGTAGACAGTCTCCAGTGGAGATAGGATTTCAGCCTTAATTATTTTACCCCTTGATGGCACAAGGAATGCATCCAAACTGATGGAAAATGGGATTCTTCACTGAGCCGCATCGTGCCCCAGATCTGTAATTTGATACAAAAGCTTCACACAAATTGAAATTAAAATGAATTTTAGATGCTTCCTCCCATCAAAGCAGTTTGCACCAGCAGGCTTCTCTCTTTCATGGGTTTGCTATAGAAATAGGAGGAACCCGGCGACTTTACTGTTAGTTACTGTGGAAGTAACACAGTCTCCCTGCCTGTCAACTGCAGGCAAGAAAATGAAATAAAATGAAAACCAATTGGAGGTCTAATTATCCTTTTCAAAATGACTTCATCCTGTAGAGTGGCCCACTGAATACATAAAAGACACCTTTCTTTTCCTTTCTTCTTTTCCCTTGGGGTGTTTGGGGCCACACTAACAGAGGGGTCATACTGGGATTCAGGAGAGAGGCGCTCAGTGTTTGAGTCTCACTTACCTGCTTGATAGCACTTACAGAGGGAGTGGCTTTCTGCCAAGCATTGTTGAAGCGCTCCTCAGATAGAGACACATTTATTTCTCATAATGACTCGATGAGGTAAGTACTGATATTATTGCTATATTAGAGAAACTAAGGAACAGAGAGGTGAAGTGATTTGCTCAGTCACACAGCTAGTAAGCACCAGAATTGGAATTTGAACCTGGGTAGTCTGGCTCCAAGTTCAGGATCTTAATACATTGTGTTTTTCCTTGTTGTACCAAATCTGGTCAGAGTTTGGTTTTCATAAAGAAGGCAAAAGCAAATCTCCCATATATCCCATCTCGTGACAGCCTCATGGTAGGGCAGGCCTTTGGTCACAGAAGGGCCAGGAGTGCAGATCGAGGTGTGTTCACAGCATATCCCAAGGGTCATCCTTGAATATGAAGCGCCCCCCCCACCCCGCCATATTCTTATTCACACAAGGGTCATATTATGCATACTATTCTGCTCTAGCTTCTTTCTTTTAATATGTCAACTTGGAGTTAACCTCTTTCTTGCTTACATTTGCCTGGTGTTTACCATGTACACTATCCATAATTTAACCAGAGTGCTGTTCCCAGATATTAGATTGTTCACAGTTTTCTGTCAGTAAGAGCATAGATGTGATGAATATCTGTATGTAGCCAGGTTTGGTTTTGTAAGTTTATTCTTTGGGCAGATTCCTAGCTGCAGGATTGCTGGGATGAAGGACATGCACGGTTTTAATAGTGATGGCTCCTGCCTCATTGCTCTTCAGACAGGTTGCTCCTCTAATCCATATTGTCCCCCAAAGTGGATGGAAAATACCTGTTTCTTCACACCCTTGCCAGGGTTGTATATCAGAAAGCACACATCTATGTGATAAGTGAGGAATGCTATCTTATTGTTGTTTTGATTAATTATGAGCACTGCTAAGCATCTCTTCATTGCTTATTGGCTAGCTATATTTGTTTTTCTGTGAACTGGTTCCTTGAATGCTTTGTCCTTTTTTTCCCCCCAGTTGAGTTCTTTATCTTTTTCTTAGTGATTTGTAGGTACCTCCTTCTTTTCTTAAAGCCTTGGAGGGCTCTAGCTCTTTAGTTTATAGCTGGCCTTGTACGCTCGCCTGGAAAGACTTTGCTTGGAACTAACTTTCCTCTTTCTTTTCCTTTGCTTTTCTCCCCTTTAATCTTTATTTCCGAGTACAGTGCTATGCACCCTGTGGACACAATAAACATGTGCTGATTGACTGTTTTATTTATCTGATTTTTATGGCTTCTTTCCTCTGAAGAGCTCCACAGACTTTATAGTCATTAACTCGATAACCCTCAAAGCACTCTAGTGTGGCAGCTGTAATTACTGTCGGGGTTTTTGAGATGGTGAAACAGAAGAGCCAAGATTCTCCAGAATTATTCTTTGAGGGCCTCAGGAGGGTTCCTTGAGTGGGGGGAGTTCAGCCCCTCCACAAGCTCTGGACCAAAAGAGTATATAAAAGGGTCCTAGTCAGAATGACTGCAGATTGATGGGTGGACGATCATTGGGTCGACAACAACAATTTCTCCAAGCCTCCTCCTCTAACTGTTCTCAGAGTGAAGTAAGAACGAACAGCAGTTATGTGTGCCTGGTTCACGTCCTAGTGCCTCGTCAACAACTGTGTGGTTATGGGCAATAATGGTAACTGCTGTTTACTGGGCTCTTACGTATGCTAGACTATATGCCAAACATTTTTCAAGCACTGTCTCACTTGGCCCTCAGAGCAATTCCGTGACATGCCAAAAGGTTAAGTAACTGGCCAGTAGTACATGGAACTAACTGTTGATGTTTGTAGTGAGCTGGATGGTGACCCCTGAAAGATATGTTGGCGTCCTCATCCCCAGAACTTGCGAATGTGACCTTATGTGGAAAAAGAATCTTTTCAGATATAATCAAGTTAAGGATCTCGAGATGAGATTACCCTGGAATATGTAGATGAACCTTAAATACAATCACAAGTGTCCTTGTAAGAAACATATAGACACAAACGAAAAGAAGGCCATACAAAGACAGAGGCAGAGGTAGGAGAGATGTAGCCACAAGCCAAGGAACATCTGGAGCCACCAGAAGATGGAAGAGATAAGGAAGAATCCTCCCCGAGGGATTTCAGAGGGAACATGGTCTTGCTGACACCTTGATCGTGGACTTGTAACATCCAGAATGGTGAGAAGATAATTTTCTGTTGTTTTAAGCACCTCCCCACCCCCACACCCAGTTTGTGACAGTTTGTTACAGCAGCCACAGGAAACTCATACAGTGTTGAGATGGGACCACGGCAGGTTGGATTCCAAGTCTGCCCCCTCAGCTGTGATGCTGTCTGGTGGGCTTGTGGCTGAATCTCTCTGTGTTTGTTTCCTAACCTGTAATTGGGGACAGTGCTTGTGCTATTGTGAGGAATAAGTGACATGATGTATATCATAGGTAGAGAACAGGGCTCACCAGATACTGGCTCTTGTTGTTCCTAGCATCGTTGTTTTTATGAGGTCACCCTAGGAATGGCTATTTGTGTGCAAACCTCAGTCAGGGACAGACTCTGCTTATGGCCAATGCTGGTCCCTTAGTCAGGGTATGCTTGGGAATCTTTGGCTAGATAAGTCACTGTTCTGGATATTTGGTAGTTGAATAAATACCCTTGGGACATAAATCTGTCTGCTGGTATTTTGTTTTGTGGTTACTTATGAATTGGCTATTTTCATGCTTTCTGTGCATCTCCCTTTGTTTTATTCTCCTTACTAACAATACTTATTGTTAACTTACCTTTTTATACTTATTATTAACTTAGAGTAAACCATACTTCAACCTCCCAAGAGCACTCCCAAGTCTGGTGATTCATATGGAGGACTCATAGGACTCAGGATATAGTTGGACCCATGGCTAAGACTTACAGAGTGAAAAGGCACAAAGAAAATCAGCAAAGGAAAAAAAGTGCATGGGGAAAAGTCTGGAGGAAAACAGACATAAGCTTCTAAGAAGCTCCCAGTGGAGTCACACATGATGTGCTTGATTCCCCCGACAATGAGTTTTGACAACATGGCCCTTTGCAAGGCTGTGTACTCTGAAAGATTGTTAGAGAACCAGTGTCCCTGGGTTTCACTGGGGGCTGGTCACGTAGGGACCTTCTGCCTAGCATGTACCCAAATTCCAGACTCCCAGAAAAAAAAAAAGACAGATATTGAGCGTGAACCACATTGTTTGTACAAATCGTTTAGGTATAGTAGGCACCTCTGTAAGTTTTGGAATGGGGGGCGGGGGGAAACCTGAGATCCAAGTTCCCACATGCCAACAAAGGGCCAACCTTGCAAGCAGAGCTTTCTGAGAAGAGTGGTCTCAAGCCTGCCATGTTTGTTTTCCACATAGCGTACAGTAAAAGTTCATTGTTTCTAGGCATTATGTTATTTAATATCTTACAGGATGGAGGGCATTATTATTCATAATTTAGAGATGAAGCACCTGAGGTTTCAGGAGTTTAAGGACCTCACCCCAAATCATCACTAGTAGATCGGAGCACAGGCACATTGGAAGGTAACCACTGTGCAACAAGCCATTCACTTTACAGAAAGGGGCATTAGGGAGGAGAGAAGTTGTTCTGAGTGACTCTAACAGAGAGCATGTAGGCTTAGTTATGCCATAGCAATCCCCATATCTCAATGACTTGTAAGAACTCATTTTAGTTTCTACTCAAGCCTCAAGTCTATTGCCATTCAGCCTGGGGTGTCGTTCTGTATTGTCCTCACTCTGGGACCCAGCTATTGGAGCAGCCGCTGCTGCCAGTCATTGGGATAGGAGGAAAGGCCAGGTACAGACTGTGCTCTGGCTCTTAAAACTTCCATCCTCAAGTGTGATGTGTGTCACGTTCATTGGCCAACACCAGCCACATGGTCTTACCTCGCTTCTTGAGGGGGTGGGGAAGTGCGATCCTAATAGGAATATTCATTGAACAGCACCAAGGACTGCACAGTAGCCAGAAAACATCAGCTTCTGGTTATTGCACCTTCCTTTCCTCGGAACCCTCTGCTGAGCTCCCATGCCCTCTCCTGATGTAGGTACTACTGGAAATCTGGTCCCAGTGACCCTAGAGGGTGTCTCTAGAGCCTACTGGCAATGTCATGTGTCTGCTTACTTTGCCCATAGACAGCAGACCCCATGCTAGAATTTATAATGATTAGTATCTTTGGGGCTTCTCCTTTACTAAGCCTCTGCCTCACCCCTTTCCTTTGCCAGCAAGCCCAAACCATCTGAAGACTGGAGCTGGAAAGAAACCTCCGGACTCGATCAGGATTTTTGAATCCCTGCCAAATGTTGCCTAGACATCTAAAACCCTGGGTTCCTTAAAAAAGAATTCCAGGGGTATATTTATTAGCAAGCATGAATTTCGACAGATTTTCATGTTCCTCTCTCTTGGCAGGAAATGCAGGGATCTCCTGCCAGTTTCTGACAGCCTTGTCGCTAGGTGTTAAGTGAAAAACATCATCAGCCTGGTCTATTGATAGGTTCAAGTGACAGTGTATGTTGCCAATCTCAGCCAAGAATCACTTCTGACAATTTTCCTCTCCATCGCTGTGCTTGGGTGGGAACATCCCATCACCCCCCCCTTCCTCAGGACTTTACACTGTAACCATATTAAGGCTGCATATGTCTGCATGGCTGTAAGCAATAGGTTTGTGGAGGAATTAAGCGGGGCATATGGCTTCCGGCGGGTTGCCTGGATCGCCCAAGTGTCACCCCGCCCTGTGCCAAGCAGTGCTGTTGAAGCTGCTGTGCCTGGTGCTCTCGAAAAGAGTTTTGGCCAAACTTGTTGATTAGTGCTCACTGAGGCTGCCAAAAGTGCTCTGCCTGCTTGGGGAGGCTGGCCCCTTTCGTGGACAGACCTTTCCCTGCCCTCTCCCACTGCCTCGGGATGGCAGTCACTGCTGGTCTTCCGGAGACACTCCCTTCCCCTTGCAACTCTGCTCCCTCTTGCTCCCTCCAATCCATTCTCCACCAAGAAGTCAGAATGATGTTTTCAGAATACAAAGCTGATCGTGGCCACAATTATAAGAGTAGTAGCAGCAGCAGTAATAGTAATAATAGTAATAATGGTAATAAAACTTCTCGAGATTCTCATTGATGCTAACTGAAAATACTAAAATTCTTTTGTTTTAAAAATGTTTTTGAAGTTTATTCATTTTTGAGAAAGACAGAGTGTGAGAGGGGGAGGGGCAGAGAGAGAGAGGGAGACACAGACTCTGAAGCAGGCTCCAGGCTCTGCGCTGTCAGCACAGAGCCTGACGCGGGGCTGGAACTCATGAACTGTGAGGTCATGACCTGAGCTGAAGTCGGACGCTCAACTGACTGAGCCACCTAGGCGCCCCAAAACCAAAATTTTTAACATGGCCTCCAGGGTCCTGCCTGCTCCCTGCCCTCCTTTCCTGCCTCATCTACAGTGAAGCTTCTGTGTGCTCTCCATACTCAGGCCACACCAGCCTTCTTTAGGTTCCAGTAAGGACCATGCCTGTGTCTTTTAAGGGGCCTTGCACATGCCTATTCCTTTACCCCCACCCAGTCTCTTCCTCCTGGTTCAGTGGCTCCCAACCTTGGCTGCACATTAGAATTGCCTGGGGTGCCGGGAGAGGGTTTCTTAAAATAGCAATGCTTGGGACCACCACCAAAGACACGAATTTTCCTTGGTCTGGAGAGAAGCCTGGTAATCAGCATTGTAAGATGCCACAGGTGATTCTAATATGCCCCCAAGATGCCATAGGCGATTCTAATATGCCCCCAACCCTGGCTTGGTTAATTGCTGTGCAGCCATTGGGGTCTCTGCTCCGTGGTTCTTTCTTCAAGGAAGCCTTCCCTGATATCCCTGATTAGGTCAGAATATTCCTGTTTTACACTACTGAAGAATGATTTACCTACCCTCCTTCATGGTACTTAAGAGTCTGAATTTTACACTTATTTGTGGGATAATTGGATTAATATCTCTCTCGGTGGACTTTAAGCTTCATGTGGGTTATGGTTATCTATTATTTTGCTCACTATTGTAAATCCAGTGCTGTCAATAGTGACTAATGCCTGATAGGAGGTTGATAAATAATGGTAAAATAAATGAATGAATTTTAGGGCACTTCCAAAATCTTTAGGGTGTCCCATGTAATCCTATTTAGGTTTTAGGACTATCAAGTAGGTGTTTGATATTGCTTCTGGCCAGGGACTTCTGTGGTTAGTTGTGAGAATCCCAACCAGTCTTTTTAGTGACCAAGAACAGTAACAGGGATAGGGTGGCTCGGAAAGTGCGAAGTGATATGGAGTACAAGTGAGTGGGCTGGTATGATGGTCAGATCCTATAGGGCAGAGGGAGAGGTGAAGCAGGTACACATGGCAGGAATGTTCTGGCTGTAAAGACATGCCTTTCCATGAACAGCCCATGAAGCAGGTGTCTAGTAAATTCAATATTCTTACCCACAACAGTATGCTTGTACTATCTCTGGAAAGGAAACAGGCATTCAAACTGGACAGATGAGAACAAATGTGGTTTAGGAGGAATCAACACTTAAAGATGGGTGAGGATATATTAAGAGAATGTGGAGAATCTTTGGATGAATTCAGAGGTCACAAGTCCACACGAATCACATGCCAGAGGAGACAATTTTCAGCTGAAATTGTGATACTGTAGTATGTGATCTTTGGGACATAACAAGGGGTAGGAGAGCAGCTAGATATCTGTAGAGGAAAAGTCTTTTGATTTTCCAAAAAGGGAAACATGGTAGAATCTTGACATTGCAATTAAGACCTTGCAGAAGAGATCTGGAAAAATTACAGAAGGATTTAAGTGCAGGTTATGATCATTAGAAAAGAAAGCATTAAGCACCAGACTAGCATAGGTTTGCTGAGACCCAGTCTTGTTGAAGTGACATTAATTCAGCTTATGGTAAGGTTATTAGATGGAAAGATCATGTTGAAAATATATATGTGTCATATTTTGATTTCAGTGAGGCATTAGGTAAATGTTTCCTCTGACATCTTTTTTCAGGTAAGGTAGAAATTAGTTGAATTTGTAATTGACTAAATTACTGTACCAAAGAGTACCTCACTGTGGAAGGAGACATCCTAGCATTGCACTGACTTCTAAATTTGTTCCTGTATCTTCCTCTCTCCCTTCTCTCTCTACAGATTTCCCTTGCACATTCTCTCCCCAGTACCTTCTCTCTGTGTGTGACTGATTCTCAGCTCTGTGTCTCCTAACCATTTTTCTCCAAAGCTACCGAACCAACCTTCCCAGCTGGAAATCCTGTTTATTTCAAACTTATTAGCCAAAATGGAACTCATTATCTCTCTTACTCCTCACTCCAAATTTCAGTCCTATATTTTATTTATTAGGAACTGGGGAATGAAGAATTTACTCTGCAATCAGGCATTGGGATCTTTCTTATCTTTGGGCCGTAGCTTCTTTTAGTTTTTATTTTTGTTTCCAAGTAGAACGAGGAGAGGTTAGACACCACCATTGTCATCACCACCCCTGTCACCATCACCACTAACATCACCCTTTCCTCCACTACCACCACGTCCCCCACCACCTCGACCACCTCCACCTCCAACACCATCGTCACCTCCACACCACCATCACCACTGCTGCCATCACTGACTTCAACACCATCACCACTGACAACATTGAAACAGGTTTTTTCATACCTAGAGAACACACAGATTAAAATGGAGACATAACACATTACCAATGTTTTCTGCCATGGAATCCCCACAACCTAATAAGGTAGGGACTACCCTTATTACCACTTCCCATTTGAGAAAGTCTTGTCACAGAGAAGTTACGTCTCCAGCCTGAGATCATACAGCTAACAAATTCAGAGCCAGGATTCATATCATCTTCAGACAGTTTACCTGCAGAGCCCTTATTCTTAACCATCCCTCCCCACAGAAACAGCTCATAGATGAAACTTTACTAATTCCCCAAAGGATTTTTAAATTTTGTGGCTCTAAATACATTGTGTCACCATTGGTTGTGTAATTCATTGTTTCTGTGACTAGACTTTGAGCTTTTTTTTTCTCAGTGTTTATTTATTTTTGATTGACAGAGAGTAACAGAGCATGAGCAAGGGAGGGGCAGGGAGAGGGGAGGGGCAGAGAGAGAGGGAAGCAAGGAATCCAAAGCAGGCTCCATGCTCTGAGCCATCAGCACAGAGCCTTATGTGGGGCTCAAACTCATGAACTATGAAATCATCACCTGAGACGAAGTGGGACGTTTACCCAACTGAACCACCCAGGCGCCCCCAGACTTTGAGCTTTTTAAGGGCAGGGATTTTCCCCTTATTTATCTTTCTACCTTTGGGGCCTAGCACTGTGTTTAGTTAGCATAGAAGTGGATGCTGGCAAGAGTATTTCTTTATTGTTAAGTGGTTTGGATTTTATCAGGGTTCTTTCACAGGGTTCTTTTGCAACAGAATTGCCTGGGAAATTTAGAACTTGTTTTAAACGTATTTTAAGGCTTCATGCAGACCACCTGAATCAGTCTCTGGGTGTGGGGTCAGGTAATCTGTATTTTAAATACATTCTCCAGTGATTTTCATATTCTCTTCTTTGAAACCCATTATGGCCTCTTCTAGGGCTGAGATTCTATGATGCTGATTTTTCATTTTGTTTGCACAGGACAGCAAAAAATGCCATGGAAAAAAAGGTTCTGGGAATATATTTCTAAGAGCATTTGATTTCCGAGATTCTATATTCAGCTGTATTGTTTTTGTTGTAAGTTTCCTCAAATCTTTTGTGGAAAGAGCCAAGGTATATAAATCAATGTGAATTAATAAAATTAAGCTGTACTGTTTCCCTAAGTCATCAGACAATAGAAACTTCAATAACACTGCTGCCCTGGTGGCTGCTAAAACTCTGACCCCCGTTGACCAGAAGGCATTTCTAGCAGAGGCAAGATGGCATGGCAGGGATGGGAGTTTTTTTAAGTTCCAGGGGTCAAGCCATGTAAAGTGAATTACTTCCCTACTTTGTGTTGTCTTCCTGGAATCTTCAGATGTGAGATTGGCCTCGTAGAAAAATCCAGAAGTCAGAAAAAAAAGCAGAAGTCAGCAGGCCTGAGCTTACATTTTGTTTGGTCAAGTTGGTTACCTTTTCTGAGTTCATCTCCCTATCAGAGAAATGGTTGAAAAAGCCTCCTTGGGATTTTTAAGGACTGAGAACAAGGAAAGACCCTGTCCCATTCTTGGCACATAGTTGGGGCTTGTACTGTGGGTATTGTTCTTCTTCCTCCTTTTATATTATTTAAAAATTATGATCATCATAATTCTAATTATTTTGACTCCTTTCCCCCAGTAGGAGGGATGAAATAATTGAATCTTTATTACTGATGCTCTTGGAACCTGACAGGCAGCATGATGACCAGTTAAGACTTGTGTTAGTTTCTAGAGTTAATAGTCCATCTCCCAGAACTGTCCTCAAGGAAGCTCCAACAATGCATTGTCTATATGATATATAACCTGTATTTTTAGCCATAGTCTTTGAAATATACCCGTGAGGTAGATTGCAAAAATGACCACAATATATCCCTTGTGATATGACTTTGTGATTCTTTCCATCAAGAAGTGATACCAGGAATTTCCCATCTGTGGGAATTCTGGGAATTTGGGCTGGTCTGTGACTTGCTTTGGCCTATATAGTGTTGTGGGAGTGATAGCATGCCAGTTGTAAGCCTGGGCCTTGCATTCTTGAAAACTTGTCATGGCCCCGTGGCGAGAAGGATGGCCAGCATGGCCAAATAGATAAGAGATGTGTGGCTCAGTCACTCTGAAATCCTTCCAATGGCTAGTGAACTACCAGATAACGTGAATGAGGCCATCCCCAGGCCTGCTGGTCACCAGACAAGCTGCTAGCTTGCCACAGACTCAGTTCCCTTCTCTGACTTCTTTAAAAAAAAAAACAAACAGTTTTTTTAATGTTTATTTATTTGTGACAGAGAGAGAGACATAGCATGAGCAGGGGAGGGGCAGAGAGAGAGGGAGATGCAGAATCCGAAGCAGGCTCCAAGCTCTGAGCTGTCAGCACAGAGCCCGACTCAGGGCTTGAACTCACAAACCGTGAGATCATGACCTGAGCCAAAGTGAGACACTCAACCGACTGAGCCACCCAGATGCCCCCCTTCTCTGACTTCTTGATGCTATATGGAAATCTGAATCATGGATGAGTTATGTTAATCCCATGAGCTTACCATTTTGCAGTCATTTACCCGTAATGCAGATATGCACATGCTGGGAACATACATGGTTAAGAGGCCCATAGGTTCTGCTTTTAGTCTCAGACACTGTGAGCTAACATCAGTTTTTCATTACTTGTTCATTCTTCAGGTTTCTACTATGTATTAACCAAAGTATTGGGTGCCACATTACCTCTAAAACTCTATTTCCTCCATGAGTTGTTAAATTGGATCTTGTTGACTTGCTTTTGCATCATGACCCTCTTAGCTGACAGGGTAGGGTGTTAGGATAAAGTATTGCTTAATTCCAGGCAGGTTTCTAACTTGCCTGAAGATTGTGATACAAACTCTGGGAAAAGACATCCTAAAAAATAAAAGAGAGGGAGGCACCAGCTCATGGTCTCATCATATCCCACTCACAGTGGCTTCTCTGAGTGTTTATCCTGCCTGACCTGTTCGAGAGGAATCTTTCAGGCAGATTAAATCATGCCTGATGAACTTCTGAATCTGAAACCCAGTACAAAACATCTCTCTAGTCATTCAGCTCTGAGCTAGTTCTGTGGACACATGTGTTGGGTTACTTATCTCATGAGTAACTGCACCATGAAGCTACACCCTATTACAACCTGTCCCACAGTAGCTGGGATCACAACCCAGAAAGGGTATCTGAGATGTTTCATACGTTATCCACAAGAAACTTTTGTGGCACTTATCTTTTCTGCCATTCGTGGTTGGCAATAGCCAGGCCAAAACGACTTGGATTGTCTACCAGGTAAATAATGGGGTGGATGCTTCTAGGAGCTTAGGTGCTCTTTTATATTTTACTGCACTGCAAACCAGGAGGCAGATGAAGACCGCATCTTATTGGAGGATTTAGTGCACCTTGGAGCACCAGCCTTGAGCCAGCCTGAGTGCTGATGGGCAGGGCATGAGGATCGTCCAACACAGCAAGGGCAGGTTAAATAAGCACGATTTTGTTTAAGACCTTTCTCTCATGGGAATAACTGTGTGCAAAACTCTCCCTTTAAAATTTATTCAAAAAAGACCCATTCATGCTCTCATACCCTCTTGACTGAATAGTTGCAAAGGATTTTTAACAGGTCTCTGATTCTTTTTTTAAAAAAGTTAATGTATTTATTTTGAGAGAGAGAGCAGGTGCAAGCAGGAAAGGGGCAGAGAGAGAGAGAGAGAGAGAGAGAGAGAGAGGGAGAGAGAGAGAGAGAGGGAGGATCCTAAGTAGGACTCCAACTCACGAACTGCAAGATCATGACCTGAGCTGAGATCAAGAACTGGACGCTTAATCTACTGAGCCACCCAGGCACCCCAGCAGGTCTCTGATTTTATTCCCACCCTGCACTGCCTTCAGTCTATTCTCTACATAGCTTCTGGAGACTTAGATCAGAAAATATTGCCCCCTGCTCCAAAACTTCCAATGTCAGAATAAATACAAACTCCTTATGAGACCCTACATGACCTGGCTCCTATTTCTCCTTTTGACCATATTTTCTCAGCTTCCCATCAGCCCCTATGTTGTAACCACCTGGTATTCTTACTGGTCTTTCAACCTGCCAAGCTGCAGCACCTTTGCACTGCTTGCTGTGCCCTCTGTCTGGGATACTCTTTTCCTCAGCCTTTAGTGTGGCATGTCTCCACACTTCATTCAGATCTTGGGTAGTGTGTCTTCTCTTCAGAGACCTCTTTCATCTTCATTATATCCAAAATAACTCTTGCCTTCCTACTATTGTCCTCATATAAATCCTTTCCTCCCCATAGTACTCATCACTGCTTGGAATCCTATTACATTATTTTCTGTTTCCTTGTATATCGCCTATCTCCCCCACTCAAACATAAACTCCATGAAATCAGGGGCTCCACCTGTCTTGTCTGCTACTGCAGCTACAGCATCTTGAATATGGCCAAGCTCATAGTAGGCCCTCAGTTAAGGAATGGATCAGTCAATCAATTCTGATAGCACTGTAGTGAAATATAGAGATAGGTTTAATTCATTTGCAGGGTGTTATGAAAACTTGTTGAGTAAAGGTCAGACCTATGTTGAATCTGAAAGGAAAATTCACTCATTCATTCACTCACTCACTCACTGATTTAACAACTATGTGTCAAGGCCCTTCTATGTGTTGGCACTGAGGTTACAGAATCAGGAGATCCAAGTCCTTGTGCTTTTGGAGATTATATCTTAGCTACTCTTGATTAAACAAAAACAATGTGCCACGAGCTTTGCCAAGTGCTTTCTATATAATAGCATGATGTATGTGGTGGGGGTCGGTGGGGTGGAGAAAGCAGCCCAGGCAGAAGGAAAAGCATGAGTGTATTAGTTCTCTAGGGCTGCCAGAACAAACTACTACAAATGTAATGACTTAGAACAGTAGAAATGTACTCTCTCACAGATCTGGAGACTGACTAGAAGTCCAAAGTCAAGGTGTCGGCAGGGCCATCCTTCCTCCTGAGACTCTAGGGCAGAATTCTCCTGCCAGCTTCCACCTTCTGGTGGATCTTGATGTTCCTTGGCTGGTGGTAACATCACTCCATTCTCTGTGTCTAGCCTTTCCCCCTGTGTCTTTCCTTTGTGTGTGTCTCTCTTTTCTTCAATGAAGACACTAGTCATTGAATTTAGGGCCCACCTTAAACCCAACATGATCTCGTCTAGAGATTCTTAACGAATCTGTGAAGATACTGTTTCCAAACAGGATCACATTCACAGGTACTGGGGGTTAGGACTTGGGCATACCTTTTGAGGGAACACTGTTCACCCCACTGTAGTGAGTAGACACCTTGAGTATAGAAAGAACATCATGGAGTACATGGGATGCTGAATCCAGTCACCTGGGAGGACAGGGTGATGGGTCAACCAGGGCTCCCTGGGGAAGCTCATTAACTAATGGGCAAGCAGTCATGTGGTGTGCTGCACTCAGAGGCTGCACACTTGGGTTGGCGCTCTGCTGTCTCTGTCCTGAAGTCCCAGGAGGCCACGCTTTCCATTCCAGAACTTGCTTTGAACACAGAAGGAGTGCAGAGGTGTTCTAAGGATCATGAGTGACCAAGGAGCCCTGTCACATCCTTTCTTTCTGACTCATGTTACTTCCCTATATCAGGCAACCACTACACTGAAAATGATGGTATAGAAAGGAGAGGAAAGGCTTGTGCAACCCATAGTTCTTTCTCCTTCCAGTCCCTGCATATTCACAGTAAGCCAGAGGTAGAGTGTTGGTAGAAAGTATGCTTATCGTGAAGTGAAATAAAACCAGTTGAGTTGGTTTGGTGCAGTATTTCCACAGTTATGGTGAGAATGAAATTGAAATGAAATTCCATGCACAAGCTATGGAATACGAATTGTATAATTTTTGCAAATCTACATATGAGTTTAAACGCTCCCACATTTGGCACCGCACAATACAAAGATGAATGGTAAAATTCATGCTAATAATTTAAAATTTTAATTTTTCTTTACTTAGAATGATGTTAAATAGCATATAAAAAGCACCATGACAAATTGAGAGAAAGATCATGGAAGAAAGGAAAGAGCTTTATATTTTAGTGCCATTAGCAACCTGGTTTTCTGCTTTTTGAGCAAGAGGCCCACCTTTCATTTCATTTTGCACTGGGTCCTGCAAATTATGTGTCTGGCCCTGCAATGACAATTGTTGGGCAGAACCCTACAAGTCCCTGAAGTCTATTGCCTCTGGAGCCCTCGCTCTGCTAGGCTGTGACTGTTCTGTCTCCAGCTTCACTGAAGATCAGTGCTTGCTTCCTGTTTTCTTTCCCACTCCTGTCTCTGCTGTTCTGATGATTTTAAAGAAGGTTCTGCTCTTCCCCCACTTCTGTCCTGTTCCCTTCCCCCACACTTCTCCCAACACCTCTGGCATTTCAGGAATACAAGCAAACCATCAAGAAACTCCCCACAACGGCTGGCCTCTGGTGTCCTGCAGTGAGTGTTACCTTTGTACAACCACAGGTAGGGACTGCCACCTCTCAGCAGGATGCATTTTCTCCAAATTTGAGGGGAAGTTGTCAAAATAGCTCTCAGCCTCCAGAACCTCTCCGTCGGTAGGGCAGCAGTGGGCAATCTCACCCTCGCTTTCTGAAAAGAGGATTGTTTCTTCAGCCAAGCCAACTGATGAGAACGCCACACACTGCCCACCGGAGAGCTGGCTGTGACCCCAGCTAGTTCTGTAACTATTGTTCGTCATCCCACCAGACAGGCTCTTCCCTCCCCAGCTCTTCAAATGCTGAAAGCTCTGGGCAGCAATTTCAGCATGATTGAGAAATTGTGAAGGGTAGGCTGTTCTTTTCGGAGTGCAGATGATGGGGGGGGGGGGAGTCAGGTGTAGACACGTGTGCTTGGAAAGGAGCGTTCTCGGACCAGGGCACACTTCCATTCCACGGGGTGAGGGGAGGTGGTGGCTACACTGGACAGCCTCCCAGGCCTTCCCCCTGATAGAGATGTGTGACGACTCAAAACACTGCTCAGGACTCGGTGAATCGGTGGTGTTTTCTGGCTTTTGTTCTTGTTCCCATTGACTGGTTCCAGTTTGGGTCCTTGCCAAGCCCTGGCTGGGAATCGGGCTTTCAGTGCTATTGTATTGGCAAGCACGGCTTTTACTAGTTAAATAGTATGTGGAAGAGAAGGCTAATATTTGTGGAACACAACTTCATCCCGGCTGCAGGGCCTTCCTGGGTGCTGCATAAATGCTGAATCGATGCAGGACTGGCTGAACTTGCCCTGTGATCCTGTGTCAGGCCCTGTGTGGCTCACCTCAGTTCATTCTCTGGGGGCAACCATGTCACATGAGGATTATGACCCCTGTTTTGTAGCAGGAAGCTGAGGCTTACCAAGAGAAGGAAGTTAATTCAAAATCATGTAATGAGAGAAAGCAGAGTTGAAGTGTCCACCCAGGCCTTTGCCCTTCTATATCATGAGTTCTTTCAACTGTGCTCCATTGTCAGATCCCAAATAGCAGATCTTTTTTCCTTCTTTCCCCCTCTCTCCCTCCTTTCTTGCCTCTTGACTTCCTTTCTGCCACCTTCTCTCTTCCTTTCATCCCTCCATCCATTCAGCCATATATCTGCCCATCCTTCCCTCCCTCCCTCCCTCCTTCCTTCCTTCCTTCCTTCCTTCCTTCCTTCCTTCCTTCCTTCCTTCCTTCCTTCCTTCATCATGCACTTTTCCAAAAAAGACGCTGAAGGGGCGCCTGGGTGCCTCAGTCGGTTAAGCTCCTGACTCTTGATTTCGGCTCAGGTCATGATCTCATGGTTCATGAGTTTGAGCTCTGCATCAGGCTCTGTGGTGACAGAGTGGAGCCTGCTTGGGATTCTCTCTCTCCCTCTCTCTACCCCTCCCCCATGTTCTCTCTCTCTCTCTCTCAAAATAAAATTAAAAACAACAACAACAAAGAAGCTGAAGTACCGATTTCTCATTCTACAACTTAGGGACCTTCTGAATCTAGTCCTGGTGAGAATTATCCTTTGCTTCAAAATCTCTATAACATATCCAGACCGATTTCCTCGTTGTTTCCTGAATAGTCTTACTCCTCCCTCCTTCCCCCATCATATTCTTTCTTGGCCATCACCACACCCATCTTCTGGTATTCTAGCTCACGGTGATTTGTCATTCCTGTCACAAATGGAGGCTGACATTTGTAGAACACTTGCTTTGTACCAGTTACTATGATAAGCCCATCACTCATATTTACTTAAAGTTTCCCCAATCTGAGGAGAAGGGTGCAGCTGTTGTGTGTGTATTACTGAAGGAGGGAAGTGAGGTCTGGTGTGTTGTTGGGGGGAGTAACCTACTGAAGGAACATGGGTGGTGAGGTGGTTGTGTGACTTTTCAGTGATCATGTCTTCTGTTGCTACATTTCTTGAGATAGTGCTTTTGAGACAGCCAACTGTTTCACGTGGATATGTCTTATTTCCGAAGAAGATGATGTGTGTTTTGAGGATAGGCATTACATCTTATAATTCTGCATGTGTTTCCCAGAGTTAAAAGTGTATTTGCTGAGCACACAGTGCCCCCTAACATGATATAAAACACCCAGAAGTCCACGTGCCTCATTAAGCTACTGGAAAATATCATTTGGATACTTAGATAACAAATGGAAACATTTTGAATTATAGGAATGTGGAACTAGAAGAGAGATTTTGGAAAACAACAAACAAACAAAAAAACTGCCCAAGTGTATCAGCTGAGGTAAAGCTAGCTTTTGTAACACACAACACAACTTCAGATTGGACGGTGCCAAATACGCAGTTAGTATTTATTTTTGTCTCTTGTCAGTGAGCCTTCCTGGCTGGCAGATGGCTCTCCTCCAAGAGGTGACCTGGGGCTCCAGGCTTCTTTTATCTTGTGGCTCCACTATTTCCACAGGAGTTCTTGAAGATTATGGTGTTTGTCTACATCAATCCACAGAGGGGAGAAAGGAGGATGGAAACTTTCACGTGGGCGCTGTTGGACGGGCCAGCCCCGGACACGGTGCCCATCATGGCCACACGCATCCCATGGCTGGGACTCCCATATGGCACGGCTCCCTCCGAGAGGGTGGGGAAGGTGGAATGTGTCTTCATGAACCAGGGACGAGGTTTGCTGATCTTTTTGCAACCGTCTTTGTGTCAGGTCTGCCTAATACATGTGTTCTGCTAACTCCTGTGGGTTGGGACTCGTTTGCAGTGAGGTGTAGAGAGGGATTCTGAGGCCGAATCAATGCTTAGAAAGAAAGGGTATGAGAGTTCATTGGTTTTGTGTACCAGGTTTGAGGACGGGAGAAGGGCTGTCCCTGATTCTAGTTTGAGGTCCTCATTTTATCTCATTAATGTATTTATCCTACATATATGGGACATTATAGCCAGGTGTTGGGGACACAGAGATGGGTAAGTCATGGGATCCACCTGCGTAGAGGCTAGGTGGCTCAGGAGAGAGAATTTATGAGGAGTGTGGTCTCTGGGGCAAAGGGATGAGGACAGAGTCCTGTGGGAACACAGAGGAAGGGACCAAGGAGGAGAAGACTGTCCAGGAGTCAGAGACCTGCTCAGGGTCATACTGTGACTGTGCAGCAGGTGCAGGACAAGAACTCCAGGAGTCCTTATCTACAACACGGGAGACAGCCAGCTGCCTCCCCAGATTGGTGGGAGTAACGCACACACAGCTCACTGTAGCATCCGTCACAGTGTCAGCACTAGGCACACATGTGCTGCTGTTGCTATGCTTGGTCACGAGATTCAGTCTGTCTGCACCCAGCAAATGTGAACTGTTCAAGAGCCTCCTATGTGCTTTATTCACTTCTCAACAGACAGTTACTGTGCATAGCTACTGTGTGCCAGGCACTGTTCTGGGAACTGGGAGTAAATCAGTGCCCCAAACAGACACAAATCCCACCTTTGCTAAACTTGCACTCTGGTGTGGGGAAACAGATCATTCATATGATACATAAGTGAGTCAGAGAGGCCGTGAGCAGGTGGTGGGTGCTAGGAAAATGGCACCTGGTAAGAAGGGTTGGGCATGACTAGCATGGGGAGTGGTGGCAATTAAATAAATTTTAAAAAGGGGGGAGGGTCAGAGAAGGCTCCACTGCTAAGGTGACACTGGAGCTGATTCCTGTATATTTGCAGGACTTGATTGTGTCCTCAGAATCTCCCAAGGTAGATCGAATCATCCCCATTTTGCAGATGAGGGCAGTGAGGCTAGTAGAGGCAAAGCAGCCTGGCCAAGCTCAGCTGAGGGCTGGGATTCAAACCAGGCATCCGTTCAGGCTGAGAAGGAAGCAGGTGGAAGGGGGTGTGAGTCCATGGTTGGTGGCCTGGTCTGGAGTGTAGGGCTGGATCAGGCAGCGGATTCCAATGGTATCTTTCTTCCGTCCTGTCCTTTCAACATTTATTTATTTTTGGGACAGAGAGAGATAGAGCATGAACGGGGGAGGGGCAGAGAGAGAGGGAGACACAGAATCAGAAACAGGCTCCAGGCTCTGAGCCATCAGCCCAGAGCCCGACGCGGGGCTCGAACTCACGGACCGCGAGATCGTGACCTGGCTGAAGTCGGACGCTTAACCGACTGCGCCACCCAGGCGCCCCTCTTCCGTCCTGTCCTTAATCACACTGTGTTCCCGTGCAGTTTCTTTACTTTTGCACACCACCTCTCTAGATGCAATGAATAATATTTGGAGCTGCAAACCAGAGAGCATTTAGTGGTCACGAAGGCTTGATAAAATGTGTACATGGTTTTAAATATTCCATTGTAATGCATGGTAAGGCTCGGTTAAAAATGAGAGCGTGTAAAAGCTTGCCGGGTTTGATTGATGATACACCATCAATATTGATGGCCACGAGCACATTGGGAAGTTGGGATGCTGTATTTCTGCTGTGTCCTGCTAGCATCCCAGTCTGTAGGGATGATATATCGTGTAAAAGCCTGGGTATCACGCTGCCGTTACACTGACATTAAGTAATGATAATGGGGCTCAGCCTTAGTTTGAAGTAAAATCAGTTTTGAGTGAAACATGAGCTCACAGAGCCTGTGCTGGTGGGGAGGTGCTGTTCCCAGGGTCGTTTTTGCCCTGGGGCCTTTCATAACCATGAGGCGTTAGCCACCCCTGCATTTGGGGCTGCTCAGAGGCAGGAGACCAGGGGAAATGCTTGCCCTGCCCGGAGACATCACTCCATGAAATGTTGGAGGCAGAAACTGGAGGGATGCGTCTGCAAGCCAACCACAGACTGCTGGCAATACCAGAAGCTGGGAGAGGCAAGGGAGGATCCTTCCCTAGAGCCTGCAGAGGGGTTGGGGCTATGCCAGCACCTAATTTTAGGCTTCTGATATCCAGAGATGTGAAAGGAACAATTTCTGTTGTTTTAAACCATCCAGTTTGTGGCAATTTGTTATACTAGCCTTAGGAGACTAATAGAAACACTTTAGCTGTATGACCTTGGCCAAGTTACGGAAACTTTGTATGCCTGTTTCTTCATCTGCAAAATGGGATGGCTATAGTTCCTGTTTCATAGGGCATTGTGAAGATTAAGTGAGGAAATCCATGTGGGGAACGCAGAACTGTGCCTGCCATATAATAAATACCCATTAAATTTTGTTATTGTTCCTGCCATTCTCTTTCCATTATTATTATTATTATTATTATTATTGTTATTATTATTTATTGAGAGAGAAACAGAGAGCTAGAGAGCAGAGGAGGGAGAGGGGAAGAAAGAGGGAATCTTTTTCTTTCCTTCTTTTTTGAAATTTATTTTATTTTGAGAGACAGAGAACACGAGCAAGGGAGGGGCAGAGAGAGAGAGAGAGTCCTAAGCAGACTCTGCACTGTCAGCCCAGAGCCCACTGTGGGGCTCAAATTCATGAACCATGAGATCATGACCTGAATCAGACGTTTAACCGACTGAACAACCCAGCCTCCCGAGAGAGAAAAATCTTAAGTAGAGCTTGTCTCGGGGCTTGATCTCACAACCGTGAGGTCATGACCTAAGCCGAAATCAAGTCAGACACTCAACCAAATGAGCCATCCAGGTGCCCCTCTTTCCTTTATCATTTAGTGATTCCACCTCTGTTAGCTCATTACACATAACAGTATAATTTCTTTTTCTAAACTGCCCTCAGAGCAGTGTGGTCTAATATTATCCTCATTCTACAGGTGCAGAATGGCTCAGGGAGATGATTTTATTTTCCAGGGACACACAGCTGACCTGTGGGAGAGTTGGGCTTAGAACTCAGAATGCTATGAGTTCAAATGTAGAGTTCTTTCTACTAACAGTGACATCCATGTGCAAAGCAAGCACTGTACTAAGACTTAACATGCATTCCTTCTAAATATTTACAGTAATCCTATCAGGTAGGTTTCATTATTATCCCATTTGACAGATAAAAGGACAGAGACTCAGAGGGATTTAGGAAGTGTCCCCAAATCACATGGGTAACAAGTGGTATAGTCAGTATTGTTACCTGTGATAGGCCAAATTATGGACCCACAGATAGCCAGGGCCTAATCCCTGGAATCTGAGAATGTTAATTTATATGGCAAAAGGGACTTTGCAGATGTGATTAAGGATCTTGAGCTGGAAAGGTTTCCTTGGGTCTCTGGAAGGGGACCATAAATGTAATCAATAGTGTCTTAAAATTTTTTTTTAATGTTTATTTATTTTTGAGAGAGAGAGAGAGAGAGAGAGAGAGAGAGCGCACGCGTGCATGCATGGTGGGAGGGGCAGAGAAAGAAGGAGATACAGAATCCGAAGTAGGTTCCAGGTTCTGAGCTGTTAGCACAGAGCCGGACGTGGGGTTCAAACTCACAAACTGTGAGATCACGACCTGAGCCAAAGTCGCAGGCTTAACCTACTAAGCCACCCAGGCACCCCATTAGCGTCTTTAGAAGAGGGAGATTTGACTGCAGGAGAGAAATGGTGTGATGACAACAGAGGCAGCGAGATTTGAAGTTGTTGTGTGCTGTTGGCTTTGAAGATAGAGCAAGAGACTCTGAGCTGAGAAATGCAAGGAGGCAGCTCTCAAAGCTGCACACTGCAAGGAAATGAAGTTTCTTTAGACCCTCTGTAAGGACTGTGGCCCAACAGCTTGGTTTTGGCCTGGCGGGACTTATTTTGGATTTCTGGCCCCCAGAACTGTAGGAGATAGCTGTGTTCTTTTGGGCCACTAGGTTTACTGTAATTTGTTACAGCAACAAGGCGAAATGCATACCTTATGTACCTTTCTGACTCTAGATCTGTTTGTTAACTTCTACACCTCCATTCAACATTGGTCCTTAGTAAACTCCTGGCTTTGATGTGTCTGCATTAGTGGCCACTGGAATTGACAGCTGGCATGTAGATTTCAGGCGGGGACCACCTGGGCTGCTCCTTCAGTGTCACTACAAGTGACAGTCTGAGGGGTCAGTGTTTTTCGCTACTGGTGGCAGAGCCCACAGAGGGGTCTGCATCTCTAAGCACCATTAATGGATCTGGCTGCTGGTCCCAAATTTTTCTTCTTCCTCCCCAGGAAGCCATGGCCCTCACCAGCAGCCTCTGTCTTAAACCAGGCTAGTATTGTAACCAGATGGGGTACTACAGAAGTTCAGGTTTAGAGCTATGGACCAGGTGACCCTCAATGTTGGTTTCTAGCTCCTACCTTGTTTCTTGGGAAGGTAGCGTGATGCAATAGAAGGGACTTGATCTTCAGAGTTGGACCTGGGATCAAATCCCTGCCCTGCTGTTGATTGCCTGGTGGCCTGGGGTAAGTCATTTAATATCTCTATGCCTTCACTTCCTCAGCTACAAGATAAGAATAACCAGCCTACCATGTGAGATTTTAAGAAACACAAAGAGAGAGGGGCATTTGGCACATGATTAATTGGGGGAAGGTAGTGCCTTCCTCTTCTCTATATTTACTTTGTCTCCTGTTATGGAACCTGGGGACCTATCTTTGGCCTTCTGGGTTGCAGCCCTGACTCCTGACTCTACTCCTTAATTGGGTTTTTCCTAGATAGGTAGCCTGCCTTGCTTGGTCTGGAACTCACATTCAGGTCATGAGCAGACCCCTTGCTTGCTGACATCAGCAATGCATGGTGCTGCTTTCTCTACCTTTTGTGGCTGTTGGGGTCCTTTCTGGAATTCTCCTCTGCCCATCCGCCCAGAGCCTCTCCTATGTATTAATTGGGAATTTTTAGCAGCAAGAAACAAAAGCTCTAACTCGCTAGTTTGAAAAGTAGATAAGAGTTCTTATTTTCCATAATTAGAAATCCTGGATGGGTGAAAAACCCAGGTTTTTTCCTATCATTTTTCTCTGACAATCTTTGCATAATGACTTACCTTTCAGCCTTGCCTTTCCCTTGGTAGCAAAATGATCCAAGTACCACATCCAAATATGAATGTCCTGTAGAAGAGAGGCTTGCTCTCCCTTCCTTTCCTCCTTCCTTCCCTCCTCCCTTTCTTTCCTTCTTTCCTGCCTTTATTTCTCCCTCCCTCTCTTCCTTCCCCTCCTTTCTTCCTTTCCTTCCTCTCCTTCGGTCTCTTCTTTTCTTTCTGGGTAAAAGAAAACCTTTCCCAGATGCTCTCCCAAGCCCTCCTGTCAAGTCTCATTGACCAGCGTTGTGTCACTGGCAGAGGAATTGGAACACTGTGATTGGCTTAGACCATGCATAATTTCCTTCCTGGGAGGAGAACTGGGGTCCTCCTCTCTTGAGGCACATGGCCAAGTAAAGAGGGAGCAGCTACCTGAGCAAAATTGGAGTTTTTTCAGGAAGGGTGAATGGCTGTTGGGTAGGCAGCCAACAGTGTTTGACTCATGCGATTCTTGGCATGTGCTTGGATTTCCCCTTATGCATCAGAAGTTCTGCCTAATCTCAAATTCAGAGATGGAAATCACAGCACTCACCGTAAGCGCTAACTTGAATTGACCAGTAGCGAATACTTGGAATACGATGTTGAGGATTCTGCCCACATCTGGACTCAGTGAGAAAGACAGCCATGATTGATTAACAATGTCTGCCAGGGGTGTGTGTCTGTCGGGGTAGGTACTTAGCAGGAAAAGTTTCTTCCTTTAAAAAAAATTGTTTTTAAGCCCTAGGCTTTGTCTTCCTAGACTGTTGTACTTCCCCGAGGACTCCTTGTGATTCTAGTTTTTAGAAACTGTGTTTATATATTTCACAGGCAAATGTGTTGCAGAAATTGATGGGCCATTTATAAACAGGATCTTTGTCTCTCTGACTCCCGTCAGCCCTTTCTCAGAGCTCCTGAGAAGGGGCCGCAGGTCCCTGGCTTCCTCTTCATTGAATTCAGGCAGGATTTAGTAGCAAGCTGAAAATCTAGGGAAGCTGCCCTGCGTTGTTCATGACATCAGTGCAAGGCTGGTGATGCAGAGGTGGAAGATGTGACAGGAACAGCTCAGAGTGTTCAACTTCAAAAGAGGTACCTGAAGCCCATCTTGTGCAGAGACGTCTTTCCCACTAAAGGCAAATTTGTATGCACTTGTAATTCTGCAATTCTGGGTCAGCCAAATGAGGAGTATTTTAATTTTAAAATCTTAGCCAATTATCAAGAAGGTGGCTTTCTTCTGGGTATCAACGGCACCATCTCTGTAACAGCCTTTGCTTCCCTCCTCTCTGCTTATCTTTGGAGACTAGCCGAGCCCAGCTGCCTCATAGATGCGATCTCCCCAGGCATACTAATAATGGGGATTTTTTTTCCAGAGCAAGTTTTCATTATTTTGGGTTTTTGTCTGTTTGTCACATGTCTGACTAATTTCTCTTTGTTTTTGAAACAAAGGGTGGCTCTAGGAAAATGGAATTTTGGTGATACATTTATGTTGTTTTTGAATTCCTCCTTCCTCTTCCCTTTCTCTCTGTATCGTAAATGAAAAGTAGTTTTTTTTTTTCAGGTTATGTTTGACAAATCTCTGGACACAGTCAGATAATTTTGCATTTCTAGACTCAGTGAACCACATGACAAAAGTTAATTAAACTGGCTGGGATAGGAGTATCTGCTGGTAGATCAGGAAAGCTGTCACATTTCTCTGAATAATCACAACCAACTTAGACACCTCAGTACTCCTTGTTGTTGCTTAATAAATACACCACTTGGTACTTAGAGGTACCTATAAGCCACTGTTGTCTTAAATTGCCATTAAAATCATTAAATTATTTTATATATGCATCAACTCATTGCTGTTTCTTTCTCCCTCCAAACCTTAGTCTGAAAAAACTCCCCATGTACCCAGTCCATATATTGATGGTTATATTGTGTATCTAGAGAGTGATCGTGTCTTACTAACCACTTTGTCTTGGGATGGGTCCAGGCATTATTGTTTAGAATCCGTGCATATGATTCTGTCACGCAGCCAGTCCGAGAACCTCTAACATGAGAATCCTACCGTGTAGCATTCTGGATGGGCTGCGCTGTGCTACAGTAACTGTTGTTTAAGTCTCTCTGACCTAACACAATGCAGGGTGACTTGTTGATCTTTCATGTCTGTGGTGGGTTGGCTGAGGGCTCTGCTCTGCGTTTCCTGCCCGCTCATGCTGATGGGGCTCACAGTCTGGAGCATCACCTGTGGCCATGGCGTGGAGAAACGAACATAGCAAGTGATGTCAGCACCTGCCTCATCTATTGTGCTAGTACACACCTATAAAGTATGTGGCACATTACTATTTATTAAACACTCACTGTTATTAATATTATTATTGTTATTCTAATAACCTTTCATAAGTTAGCATGATTAAAGGGTACAACAAGGGAATGGGGGGTTTCACAATCTTTGCAGACTTTAAGCATTAGACTAGTTTTTATCCTGGTTGATTATATTATTCATCTTCTTTGAATTGAGGGTCTTAGTCTAATTGAACTTTAGAAGTGCCCTCTGTCCCCACCCCCACCCCTGCCCCATCAATCACTTAAAAAAATCTAAACCCCAGGGCAGTAATGAAATTGCCTGATGGTTCGAGAAAAAAAATCACAGACAAGTTTTTCAAGCATGCCACATCAACCCCAGGTGACTTCCCTGATGAGTATGTCAATGATGGAGGTACAGAATTTAAGCCAAATAGATTTGAGATCTGAAATTGGACCCTTGGAACAAGCTTTCTGTACATCTGCGTCTCTGACAGCCCCCAGGGTAGATGTGCATCTGGGAAGCAGCAGCAGTTTCTGCACTGTGTATTTGTGCTGAGAGGCTGGTGCTAGACAGCATTTGTAAATAGGAGAGGAAGCACCCAGGGTCACAGCATGGAGATGTGCATGGTCAGGTGGTTAGCCTAAAGAGGTGGCTGTCCTTTTTCAGAGCTTCTGCATTCAGTTCAGAGATACATTTGTGACCATGCTCCCCAGGAGGTAGGCAACTACTCACCTGTATCCAGCCCAGCCCTTGTGGCAGGGGGTCCTAGCTTTAGCACGGGTCTGAGCCATTTGCCCAATAGTTAGTGGAGATGTGGTGTAATTTGGCCCAGACAAGCAGAGTAACTTCAGCATAAGAGAAATAATTATCTCATAAGTAAGTAAATCCATCCTAATAATTGAACAGGACTCCAAGAGGGAACCTTCACGATCCTACTAAGGAAACTTTTTACAAAGAGCAAGTCTAAGGTTGCTGATGGAGAATGCCAATTTGTGAATACGCCTGGCCCCAAACTAGGCCTGTACATCACTGTTAGCTCTGATTAGGGCTGTGCTGAAAAATGAGGTGAGCAGGTGCAAACTGTGTACAGTCCAAGGCCTGTGACTTGGGGACAATGAACATCATAATTGCATGTACTTACTGAGCACTTGCTCCCTACCAGGCATATTTTACATGTACTAATTCATTTGTTGCTCATCTTAGGTCAGTACTGTTAATGTCCTCATTTTCCAGGTGAGGAAGGAAGGCACAGAGAGGCAAGGCCACTTGCCTGTGTTCTTAGGATGAGAAATTGGCTGAGGATGCCCTCAGGAATTCTGACCAGAACACACAGACTCTTTGCTACCATGTGGTTAAGTGATGATGTGGCAAATATGGACACACATTGAAATGAGCAGTAAGGGGCACACAGGCAGTTGTAGTCAAGGCCTCAGTTATGAGGAGCAGAAACCCTGACTAGGAAAGGGGAGGGAAATAGATTATAAGGTGAGACTCTCATGAATGTCTAGGGCAGGGAAAGCAGCTGAGCCATGGGGCAGTTGGAATGGTTTTCCTCTTTTGCCCCTCTTGGGTCACAGGTTGGAGCTTGTGGAGCAGATGTCTGCCTCCCTTTCTGTGCCTGCTGGATTCTTTCTGGGGGCCAGCTCTCTCAGCCTCTTCACTTCTCCCTGTGGCTTTCAGTGGAGCTCACTGCAGGTCTGGTTCTACACACCTCTTAGCCCCAGAGTCTCCTCCACTGACAACGGGGCTGCCAGTTAAGTCAAGAGGGAGAACCTGATTGGCTCAACCCAGCCAATGCACTGGCTTCTCTTGAGTCAGGTGACCATCATCCTCCAACTTCTATAAACATCTAGATGGTGAGGGGGAGGTCTGAGAGTAGAGGTTCCTAAACTTTTCACTAAAAATTTTTTTTCCTAAATGTTTCTGTATTTTTGAGAAAGAGAGAGAGTGAGCATGAGCAGGGGGGTGGGGGGCAGAGGAGGAGCAGAGAGAGAGAGAGAGAGAGAGAGAGAGAGAGAGAGAGATACAGAATTCATGGCAGGTTCCATGTTCTGAGCTGTCAGCACAGAGCCCGACATGGGGCTTGAATTCACCAACTGCAAGATCATTACCTGAGCTGAAGTTTGACGCTTAACTGACTGAGCCACCCGCCCCCCGCCCCCGCCCTGCCCTCCCCACTCCCCCCCACACCCCCCACCCCATAATTTTTTTTTTAAAGCAAGAAAGCCTTGGTGAAACCTGTAGACCTCTCCTCTGAATAACGTTTTTAAATGCATAAAAATATGTTGGATTACCAAGGCAGCCAATTCTATTAAATTACAATGATCAAAATACTAAATAAAACAAAATTTGCAATGTGCTTTTAAAAATATATACTGATGAGATATAGCAGCAAGTCTCATAACAACTATAATTTTGAAGAACCGTAAAAGATATTTTGACATGCCTGCAAAGCCTGGTGATATAAAAATATCTGTGACTTGTTCTGGTGACAAACTCACAGGCACTGTTAATACAGCTCTGGTCTGTTGCCCGTGTTCCTTATTGAGGGAGACGCTAAATTTTAGTGAGAAGATACTGAAAACAAGGATGTAAAGCTTTTTTCCTATCCCAAGTCTGTAGACCCCTGAATCCTGTTCACAGACTCCTTTGCTTGCTCTGTTGCAGTATTTCTCAAAGCACTAGGCCACCTGCATCAGAATAAATGGGGGGCAGGTGACAGGTGGGGTGGTGGACATCAGTAAATGTTCCTTCTTGAAGATTCAGGTTTTGAAAAACTGTAATAACAGCCTCATTTTTGTTGCTGTCCTGATTGTGTATCTTACACTAAATTTTGAGAGCCACTGATGTAAATAATTCAAAATGTCTTACTGTCATTCTTTTTTTTTCCTCGAAGTGTATTCACTTATTTTGAGAGATAGAGAGAGAGAGAGAGAGAGTGAGAGAGCAAGCGAGAAAGTGGAGGAGGGGCAGAGAGAGAAGGACAGAGAGACTCCCAAGCTGCGAGTGTAGAGCCTAATGTTGGACTTGATCCCAGGAACCATGGGATCATGACCTGAGCCAAAATCAAGAGTTGCACACTTAACTGACTGAGCCACCCAGGCACCCTGGTTCTTTTAAACCATACAGTGGATTTGGAGTATGAGTTAACTCAGTCACATAGAAGTAAAATATGCAAACATAGCTTTGGAAATGTTTAGAAATAACCTAATGATGCTGAATGTGGGCAGTTTCAAATGCTTTCTTCCAAGATGACATTTGGTTCTTTGAGCTTAAGAGTATCTCTGCAATGGGTGGAGGCGAATTGAATTGTGTGATGCTGCAAAGCACATATTTTTCTGAGAGAATTCTCAAGCCCGCTGCCCACTAGAGTGAGGACCTGGCTCATTTGCATGTCGACTGGAGGCCAAAGCAAAGGTTGATGTGTCGTATGAGCTGAAAGGGGCACAGGAGGACGCAGTTGCAGCCCCAGAGCATCCGGAAAGAAGAGGCTGAGCCATTATTACTCATCTGTGGGGTGCAGGGCCTTGCTGCTTGTGGCTGGAGGCAGAATGCAGGTCAAGGGCAGCCAGCCTCTGGGTAGACAGAATGAGCTCAGAGTTATTGGGCTGAAGACACCAGAAGTCTGCCGAGGTGAACTAGCAGCAGGAAGTGGAGAGAGGAGGAGCCCTCTCTGTGAAGTGGAGTATTGGCCAAGAACAGGGGCAGCTGATACACCCATAATGGGGAGAGCATCCTGGGCTTCTTACAAAAGGATGCTTTCCTCACTCCTGTGGCTTTAGGTCTGAGAATACCGTGGAACTTCCTGCTTTGGACTCAGACTCCATCAGTGATGTCTAGGACGTGGGACCTCTCTTCTGGTCACAGGAGATTTTGCACCTGGCAAGGAGAGCATCTGGGGGGAAGTAGGTGTTTAATAGGTAGGGAAATTACCCTACTGTCAGTTTTCCTCTCTCGATGCCAGTAGCAGCATAGCACAGTGGGTGACAGCATGGGCTCTATGCCACTTATCAGCTAGATCATCTTAGGTACTCATCTTTCTGTGCCTCCATTTACCCATGTGTACAATGGACATGATAATAACAAGAGTACCTCTTCATAGGACTGTTAGGAGGTTTGAGCCCAGTGACACACGTAAAGTGCTCAGGATTGGTGCCTGCTGTATTGTAAGCGGTATACACTAATATGTATGTGTGCATACATACATATATGTTTTGTTAAAGAAGGAATGTTGGCATTATTTCACAACCTCATTAATTCATTTGATGAACTATTGATTTGTTAACACACTCAGCAGAGTTCTGGACCCAGGTTTGAGGTCCCTGCTCCACCCTATTTTGTTAACTGTGTTTGACTCTGGCTTTACTGCTTTTGAATCCTTGGGCAGTCTTGAGCTTTCTGAGCTCCTTCTTGGAAAAGCCGGAAGGAACATGTAGAAGGTCATCTGGCCCAATGATGGCCTCATTGACCTAAAGGAGACTGGATTCCTCTGAAGGAGTTAGACTCTGGCTATAAACTCATCTTTTATTTAAAGTTTATTTATTTATTTTGAGAGAGAGACAGAGAGAGAAAGAGAGAGAGAATCCCAAGCAGGCTCCACACTGTCAGTGCAGAGCCCAGAGTGGGGCTCCATCCCACAAACTGTGAGATCATGACCTGAGCTGAAATCAAGGGTCGGATGCTTAACTGACTGAGCCACCCAGGTGCTCCTATAACTTTATCTTTTAATTCCCTTCTTTAAATATGAAACAAACAAATTCTCTATGGAATGGTATAGAGTTTGTGTTATTTTCCAGGTTATTTTTAATGTATTTATTTCTGGCAAAACTATTTGGAGAGAAAAACATTGAGGAACTGATAAATGGAAAGATTGTAAGTGGAAGAGTAAAATGATAAAGGGATATTGTTTGTATTTTATTTTATTTTTAAATTATTTCTTTTTTTTTTTTAATTTTTTTTTTCAACGTTTATTTATTTTTGGGACAGAGAGAGACAGAGCATGAACGGGGGAGGGGCAGAGAGAGAGGGAGACACAGAATCGGAAACAGGCTCCAGGCTCCGAGCCATCAGCCCAGAGCCTGACGCGGGGCTCGAACTCACGGACCGCGAGATCGTGACCTGGCTGAAGTCGGACGCTTAACAGACTGCGCCACCCAGGCGCCCCAATTTTTAAATTATTTCTAATGTTTATTTTTAAGAGAGAGAGATAGAGTGCAAGTGTAGGAGGGGTAGAGAGAGAGGGCGACCCAGAATCAGAAGCAGGCTCTAGGCTCTGAGCTGTCAGCGCAGAGCCCAGCGCGGGGCTTGAATTCAGAAACCGTAAGATCATGACTTGAGCCAAAGTCAGACGCTTAACCGACTGAGCCACCCAGGCGTCCCTGAGTTTGTATTTTAAAACAAGATTTCTAAAACTCAAGTCTCATGATGATCACAGTAATAATAGTAGCTTGTGTTGTTTGAGCACTTAACTCTCTGCCAGGCCTTGTGTCAGGAGCTTTGTGTATAGCATGTAATGTAATCCCAAGGAGTCATATGCTTTTATTTTAAATATGAGGAAATTCAGAAGCTAAACCAGATTATGTGGTTTGCCTAAAGTCACACAGCTGGCAAGGAGCAGAAGTGACATTTGACCTCAAGTAGTTAAGCTCTGGAATATTTGCTCCTAGCCCCTATACTTCTGTTTCTTGCTAGTCTAACATTCCATATAGCCTACCAAGAATCTCATCTGGTTTCGCCTTCAACCACCACAGGGATAGGTGGCTTATTGTGTTCAGTGAAACTCATTCCATTGTGAACATAGTTACTTTGGTGGAGAATTCTTTGCTCTTTGAACTGGCATTGCCTTCAAAGGTAAACCAAAATGACCCAACAATCCTAGGTATATACCCAGGAAAATTGAAATCTTATGTCTAAAAAAAAAATATATGTTAGTGAGTGTTCATGGCAGCATTATTCATAATAGCCAGAATCTGGAAATATTGCAAGTATTCACCAACTGATAAATGGTTAAAAAATATGATCTGTTCATACAATGGAATTTTATTCAGCCATATAAAAGAACGAAATAGTGGTACACACCACAGAATGGATGAATACTGAAGAGATCATGCTGAGTGACAGAAGCTAGCACGAAAGACCATATATTATATGATTCCATTTAATTTTTTTTTAATGATTATTTATTTTTGAGAGACAGAGTGCGAGCAGGGGAGGGGCAAAGAGAGAGGCCAGGAGACACAGAATCCCAGGCAGGCTCCATGCTGTCAGCACAGAGCCCAATAAGGGGCTTGAACCCATACACTGTGAGGTCATGACCTCAGCTGAAGTCAGACGCTTAACTGACTGAGCCACCCAGGCACCCCTATATGATTCCATTTATATGAAATGCCCATAATAGGCAAGTCATGGAGACAGAAAGTAGATTAGTGATTTCCAAGGGTTGTGATGCGGGAGGAATGGGGTGTGACTGCTAGTGGGCACAGGGTTTCTTTTTGGGGTGGTTAAAATGTTCTGGGTTTAGATAGTGGTGATAGTCATACAACCTTTTGAATATCATAAAAACCATTCAATTGTATACTTTAAAATGGTCAATTTTATGGTATATGAGTTATAACACAATTATTTAGGAAAGAAAATAGTTTTTTCTTTCTGATTCAAAAAATAATGATTAAACCAAACAAATCTATAGATATTTGAAGCCGACCAGTTTGTATTTATTGAAGATTTTCTTCTCCAAGAAAAAGAGCTCTGATTTCTTTAGCCATCTGTCTTATTTTGATTCCTGGTTTGAACTGATTTCTTCGCTAAATACCCCAGGTTGACAGTGCTATTTTTATGATATCCCTTTCCAAATCAAAACACTGTTTCAAGTGGAGACTCATGGGGTTACAGTAGAATAAAACCTGCCTCTCCCTCCCTGAAGTCATTATATGATTACCCCACATTGTTGGTATTCATGGGTTGAACATTCTCAATTTTGATTGATTGCAGTCCATGATTCATTATTTTCTTTTCTGAGAAACATTAAAAAGTAGATTCTGTTGTTCTTTTGGAAAAGGTAATTTGAGTGCTTAATTAAAACTGAAAAACATTTTTTAAAAAGAACAAATTGTTACATTTTTTGTAGATTGCAAAAAAAAAAAAAAAAAAGCTGCAATCCTCAACTCTTTCATGACCCATGCCATTGCTGTGGCTTTGCAGCTCCTTCCATCAGGAGGTAAAGTTTCTATTACCATCTCTTGAATTTGGGTTGGTCTTAACAACTTGTTTGGCCAGTAGTATGTGGCAAATATGACAGTGTGCCAGTGTTGAGCATATCCTTAAGACCTTCATGCTTTGGCTAGGTTTGCTGTTTTGCTGTCATGAGAACTCGAGCTTGCCTGCTGGGGATGAGATATGGGTCACCGAGGTGCCCACATTGTGCAGCTTATACTCAGCACTCTGAAGTGAATCCTCCAATCTGCCCAGTACCTGGCTACAGATGCTTGAGAACCTAGCCGAGTCCAGAAAAACCACCCAGCTGAGCTCAGACCTAATTGCCAACCCATAGACATGTGAACTAAGCACGGGTGTTGTTTTAATCTACTAGTTTTGGGGAAGGTTTGTTACGTAACAAAACCTAAATGAGGTGTTGCATCCTTGGCTGGGATATAGGAAAATGTGAGAGACCCTCAACCCAACAACACAACCACAAGTCACTAGGCAAACAAGAGCAATACAGTCATACTTTTCTTTTCTTTTTAATGTGTATTTATTTTTGAGAGAGAGACAGCATGAATGGGGAAGGGGCAGAGAGAGAGAACGACACAGAATCGGAAGCAGGCTCCAGGCTCTGAGCTGTCAGCACAGAGCCGGATGCAGGGCTCTACCCCATGAACAGAGCCAATCATGGAGCTTGAACCCATGAATAGTGAGATCTGAGCTGAAGTCAGATGCTTAACTAACTAAGCCACCCAGGTGCCACAGTCATACTTTTCTTTCAAACTATCAAAGAGCCCTGGAGGCAAAGAAATGTAAAGGGACTTAACTTTAGAGGGAGGAGCCATTCCTAGAAACAGTGTTTAACATACAATAGAAAATTAGAGGACCTGCAAAAGATAGAAAAGTGTGGTTAATTACTCAAAGGGAGGCAACTCAGATATAATTTTCAGGTAACAACTTAAAAATAACGATCTAGTACAAATGTTTAAAAAATGAGTCTATTAAAAATCTGTAGAAATGAATCATTTTAACAAATGAATAAAATGGGACCTATAAAAAAAGAACATGATGGAAACCCTTGAATTGAAAAAACGCTATATTGGTAATAAAATCTTCATGTAAACTGAGGCAACAAGAGAATTACCAAAAAAAAAATAATAATAATAATTTAACAGAACTACTCAGAGAACATGTAGGATAAATTAAAACAACAACAACATTTTCCTAAGACATTATAGTCAAATTGACAAAAATGAATGTTAAAGAGGAAATATTGAGATCAAAGAAAAAATACATGTGCATTAGACACATGGGAACAGTGCAAGAATTAAAGCTGATTCCTTCTCAGAAGCAGTGGAGACCAGAAGATGCTGGAATGGTATCTTTAAAGGGCTGAAATAAAAACAACAACTCTCAATATAGAATCTTGTATCCTGAGTAAATATACTTTAAAAATGAAGGCAAAATGAAGACATTTTCAAGTGAGGGAAAGCTGGATGAATTTGTTGCCAGCAGAACCTCACTGTAAGAAATGCTAAAGAAAGTTCTTCAAGCTGAAGGGAAATGATACAAGATGGGAACTCAGGTCTACAGTAAATACTGAAGAGTGTGGGAAAGGGTAAATAAATATGAATAGATATGAAGGGAAACTGAAAATCCAATTTTTAGGAAAAATTTTTAATGCATACTAAATATGTAGCTGAGCTTTAAAAGACTACCGACTGAAGTGAATGTTACAGCCATGTGTCGTGAGGTCTATAATACAGGTGAGAGAAAAAGATAGGTGAATATTGGCACAAAGCGTGGGCAGGGATAAGCGGAATTAGGCTATCAGTAGTACTCCATTGTTAATGAAGTTCTAGAGTATTATTTTAGGCTAGACTGTAATACATTAATACATGGAATAAACTCTAGAGCTGTTCTGTTCAATACAGTACCTACCAGCTACATGTGGCTACTAAGCACTTGAAATATGGTTAGTGAAGCTGAGGAAATGAATTTGTAATTTTAATTATTAAAATTTGAACGAGGGGCGCCTGGGTGGCTCAGTCGGTTAAGCGTCCGACTTCAGCCAGGTCACGATCTCGCAGTCCATGAGTTCGAGCCCCGCGTCGGGCTCTGGGCTGATGGCTCAGAGCCTGGAGCCTGCTTCTGATTCTGTGTCTCCCTCTCTCTCTGCCCCTCCCCTGTTCATGCTCTGTCTCTCTCTGTCTCAAAAATAAATAAAAAACATTAAAAAAAATTAAAAAAATAAAAATAAAATTTGAACGAAAAGCTGAAGTGGCATACATATTCTTCTATGAAATACCATTTTATTGCTCTTGTAGAACTACCTTTCACTTTCACTGTTGTGATATGGTATAGGGATAAAATTCACATCAGATTTCAAAGACTTAATGTGAATGTAATTTTAGAACGAAAACTGTATGAATATTTTTTTAAATTTTTTAAATGTTCATTTATTTTTGAGAGAGAGACAGAGACAGAGACAGAGCACAAGTGGGGGAGGAGCAGAGAGAGGGAGACACAGAATCAGAAGCAGACTCCAGGCTATGAGCTGTCAGCACAGAGCCCATTGTGGGGCTCCAACCCACAAACAGTGAGATCATGACCTGAGCTGAAGTTGGCTGCCTAACCGACTGAACCATCCAGGTGCCCCTCAATATTTTTAGTTATTACATGTTTAAGTGACAATATTTTGGGGACATTGGATTAAATAAAATATATTGTTAATTTCAGCTTTAAAATTTTTTTTTAATGTGACAACTAGAAAATTGAGATATTCTGTAAGTATTACATGTATGGCTTACATTATATTTTTCAAGTTTATTATTTTTTTTGAGAGAGAGTGTGTGTGCCTGCATGAGTAGGGGAGGGGCAGAGAGAGAGAGAGGGAGAGAGAGAATCTCAAGCAGGCTCTGTGCTGTCAGTGCAGAGCCCCACATGGGGCTCTATCCCATGAATCATGAAATCATGAAGCTGAGCTGAAATCAAGAGTCAGACACTTAACCAACTGAGCCACCCAGGTGCCCCTACATTGTATTTCTATTAAACAGTGCTATTCTGTAGAAATTACTAAAAATATATGAGAGTGATACAGCTCAAAAGTCAAATAAAAGACTCTTTGCAATACCAAAAAGTACCCATTTACCCAAATTAATCAAAGAAAAGAGGAAAAAAGGAACAGATGAAATAAATGGAGTAAATGGAAAACAACTAGCAAAATGATGGACTTAAGCATAACCTTACCAACAATCGCATTAAGTGTAAACGAACAAGATGCGTCATGTCCACAGCAGAGTTGTCAGATTAGATAAATATGTAAGACCTAACTATATGCCGTTTGTGAAAGATTTTAAGTATAAAGACAGATTGAAGGCAAAAGGATGGGCGAAGATACACCAGGTTAACATTAAGTTTAAGAAAGCAGATGTGGCTATGTAAATATTAGACAAAGTAGATGTCAAGACAGAAGAGTGTTAACAGAGATAAAGAAGGATATTTTACATTAATTAAATTGTCAGTTTTTCAGGAATACTCAACAGTCTAATATGTGTATGCCTCTATTAAAAAAGCTTTAATATATAGAAAACAAAAAATGACATAACTGAAGTGATAAACGGAAAAATCCACAATCATACTGGGATATTTTATTACTGTTCTTTTAGTAATTCGTAGAAAAATAGAGTAAATTAAATGCATACATGTGGTAATAGAAGTGATGTAGAATGAATAAGGATGGAATTTGCAAATTAGGATATTCTCAAAAGTCATCAGCCAATATCCCTAAAAAATTCCAAGGACCTATTCTGTTACTATGAATAAAGGTTTCTTTTCTTTTCTTTTCTTTTCTTTTCTTTTCTTTTCTTTTCTTTTCTTCTCTTTTCTTTTCTTCTCTTTTCTTTTCTTCTCTTTTCTTCTCTTTTCTTCTCTTTTCTCTCTTCTCTTTTCTTTTTTTTTTTTTTTGCTATTGTTATAGCTACATATTGATTTTAAACTAATACAATCAACTAATAGTTCTAATTTCTTTTCCTATGTGCATATTTACATAAATTATATTGGGGAAGATAGTTTGGAGACAGCCAGTGTTATCATTACTATTAGCAATTTGGATTATACTTTTCCTAACTATTATAATACAGATATCTAGAAATAATTTGTAAGCATAATTCCTTAATATCGTTTTAAAATTTTATAGGGTATCTTAGAGGTCTTTTAATGTCAGTATATAAAGATGTGTGTTATTCTTTTAAACTCTTACCTAGTGTTTCCCAGTATGAATGTTTTATACTCTATTTAGCAATTCATCTGTGACTGCACCATTAGGCTATTTCCAGATTTTCACAATAACAAACAGTGTTGCAACAAAAATCCATTTCTCATTTTTCCCAGGTATGTGAGTTTTTCCCTAGGGTTAATACTCAGCAACATGGAGGGATATATGCATTTTAAAGTTTCTTACATACACCCAAAATTTTCACAAAACTGTTAACAGTTTGCCCTTCTACAAATAGAACATAAGAATAACATTTGCATTTTCCTGATCATTTACTGAATTTGAACATTCTTTCATGAATTGATGGATCATGTGAACACCGTTTTCCATCTAGGAATTACTTGTCCTATCTTTTGCCCAGTTTTTATTTGGTCTGCTTGCCTTTTTCTTATTCATTTGTGAGAAAATTTTAAAATACGTATATTTACATAATAATCCTTTGTTACATGTGTGGCAAATATTTTCTCCTTGCCTGTCTCTTGCCCTTGCTTATCAGAAATTGTTTTTAGTGGTATCTTTATTACCTTGTGTCTTTTACCTTTCTCTTTCCATGACTGCTTACAGATATTTCTTGTGTCCACATGTGGGTTTCTTTGGGCATCTCCTTGCTTCTTTGGATGGTGTGCTAGGGGCAAATTTTGGCTGACTTGAGTCAGCATTTCTGTAGTAAGTGATATTTTATTTTTATTTTTATTTTTAAGTTTATGTATTTATTTTGGGAGAGAGTGTATACAAGTTGGGCAGGGGCAGAGAGAGAGGGACAGAGAGAGACTCCCAAGCAGGCCTCCCACTGCCAGCACAGAGCCCTGATGCAGGGCTCGAACCAACAAACTGTGAGATCATCACCTTAGCTGAAGTTGGATGTTAAACCAGCTGAGCCACCCAGGCGCCCCAGAACGTAATATTTTAATCAGAACAATTAGCTTGGCTCAGTCCTGGTGACCTCTGCTGTTTGCTGGCGGAGTGGTAACATCTGCTATTGAATAAGGTGGCTGCGGACCCCCTTCCCTGCTCTGGCAGGGATGGATGAGTGTCATCTCAGCCCCGCGAGGCATCCTGAAGCAATAGTGATCGCTCCTGGCTGCATGGTGTGGGCCACTTGGCTCCCTCACTCACTAGAAACTGGGTTTTTTGGAGCATGCCCTACCCTAAATGGACCCTCTCAGCAGAAAGTGCCTGGCAGGACTTGAAATCTTGGGATGGCGTTTTGGCTTTTGGCAGAAGACTGAATAATGAGGCCTTAAGACTTAGTGGTCTTCTTGCAAACATTTTCAAACTGGGGCCTGTTTGGCACTGCGCGCACACACAAAACAACTGTTTGTTCAAGCAGAAAGCTGGGAAATGTGACAGGATCTCAAATATGTCACTGTTCAAGTTCTCAGGTGTTTCATGAACACCTTCTCACAACAAAAGCGCAGGCAACCCAGGATTGGTGAAGTCTCCGTCTTCAATCCTGCCCCTCTCTCAAGAGGTAACCACCGATACAAGTTGGGTTGCATCTCCCCAGGCGCGCAAGAGGTACTCTTTAACCAGTGCCCGCATTGTACCTATTGTTCTATAGCTTCATTTCCCCCCACTTCTTGATTCACATGCCCTTCCATAAGTGACAGATCTTTCTATGCCTCAGATCTGCTCCCTGCCTCCAAAGAGATGAGTTTAATTAGGGAGCAGACCAGTGACAGTGTCACATACCGTAGTGTGCTCAGTGTGCAGGGGAGGCGAGGACATATAACCTTGAGCTGAGGGGAGAAGAGAGCAGTGAGGGCATCCCGGAGCAACCAGCTGACATCCCAGGTGACTCCTGATAGATGTGTAGGAAGTGAATGTGGAAGGCTGGTAATGAACCCACATGAGATATCCAGGTCCTAACCTCCTGGAACCTGAGGATGTTACCTTATGTGGCAAAAGGGGCTTGCGGATGTGATTAAGATAAGGATTTTGAATTGAGGAGATTTTCCTGGATTATCTAGATGGGCCCTAGATGCAACCACAAGTGTCCTTATAAGAAGGAGGCACGGGGAGATCAGACAGAAGAAGAAGGCTATTGGAGCAACAAGGCAAAATGCTATGCTATTTCGGAGATGGAAGAAGTGACCAGGGGCCAAGGAATGCGAGGAATATAGCTCTAGAAGCTGGGAAAGGCAACCAAATAGATTCTCCCTTATAGCCTCTGGAGGGAGCATGGCCCTGCCGATTCAGTCCAGTGAAACCAGCTGGGGCTTCTGGCCTCCAGAACTGTAAGAAAAGACAGTGTCTTGTTTTTAGCCACAAAGTTTGTATTTATTTGTTAGTGGCAAAAGGAAACTAATGCAGTAACCGAGTAGAGAAACACATTAGGAAGAGAGAACAGCTTGTAAGCTTTCTGGCAAGAGAGCAAGATCCACTCTCTAAGACATGTTGGAGAAAAGTGGAGGGATGAATCAGCACAGAGAATTGAGACTGGAAAAGTTAAGTAGGGGACAGATCATACAGGACCTGCAAGGCACATTCTGGAGGTTGTTTTTTATATAGAAGAAAATAGGGAGCCAGAGAAGGCTTTTGAGTAGGGGACAAGCAGATTTTAGTGTTGAGATCACCACTTGACTCTCTTCCTTGTTCTTAGAAAAGAAGTGGACTTTGGTTGCCTAGATAACAACTTAGTTTTCTTACCGTTTTATTCTCATTACACTCAACGTTCTTCCCTCCCATCCCAAACTACCCTGGAAAGAGCTGAGCCCTCTCCTCAGATGAAACTACACAACCATATCTTCAAGGCTGCAGGCTGATCGTTTCTTCTGGGGCTTCTCAGGGGGTGTTTGGTTACTGCAGGAAAAGGGGCCTCACTTGAGCTGGGCTGTGGCTCAGAGCAGACTAGACGCAGGAAACAGAGTTGAAAGCCCTTTACTTCGTCTCAACCAGACCCAGTGATGTCTTGGGGCCAGCTGCTGATGGAGGACAAGGGGGTAGAGAGGCTAGTCCCTGTTCCCAAGGCCTGAAGGGTAGCAATCTATCACTGGTGCTCAGATTCCTTTTCAGGGCCGAGGTCATTAATAGAAAAAACACTTCAGATATCCTGGTTCTGTAAGGATTGCAGTATTCCCTGCAGCAAATTTCTAAATCTCTATAATGATTAAAGCAGACAGTCACCAAACCACTCAGTAAGGGAGAAAATAAAGATAGCCTTCAGGGTTAGGTAAAGGAACAAAAATACACCTGAGCAGGAGGCCTGTCAGGAGACAGGAAGTTTTTCTCTTCTCCCTTTAACAGTGGCTGTTGACTGGCAGAAACAAGACTGCGGGAGATAGAGAGTGTCTATTACTGGGAGCTGCTATCTCCAAAGGAGAGCAGTTGAAATGAGCAAACAGGGCTGTCACTGGGATGAAGGGGTCCATGGGCTTCCCGTGCCTTCTAGCTTCTCCATCTTATTTTGCTTTGTCTGATGTACAAGGCTTTAAGAGCAGCATTGAATAAGCATCAGCTTCCAGACCAGACAGCAACAACCCACTAGCTATGATTGCTGTTTATTATGACTGTGTTGGACACAGATTGATTCTGCCCATTCGGGGTCCCTTGTCTATTTCCTTTGGTAATGGCACATTGATTTTTCTTGGGGAGCCAACCCTTCCCCACTCCCAGTGTGTGCGGTTTGGGTGGTTGGCCTCACCACCTCTAGATCTCACTGTGGGCTTGAAACTGAAACAAGGCCATTAGGATATGCTGTCCCTCAGGCCTAGAGAACGGTTCAAGGATGGGCAGGTGACTTGAAGTGATCCACCTAAGACCATCCTGAGTTTCCTCTGTAACTATTGGGAAACTTGCGCAGGAGTTACTGAAAGTATAGGCTGTGAATCTGGAGCGGCTGGCAGCCATCTTGCCCCAACACGGAGAGAGCATGGCGGAGAATACAACAAGATCCTGGAAAGATGAACCAAGAAGTTAGAGAATCTAGAGGAGTTCGTCTGTGCACCTAGATCCAGCTGCGCCTAAAGCTGATGTTCCCAATAACCCCCATGTTGTTTAAACTAGTTTCAGTTGAGTTTCTATTCCTTGCAATCGGAAGAGACTAATTTCGCATTTATTTTCACATCATTATAATTAATAGCTTTCATTTATTGAGAAGTTACTATGTTGCAGCCTGCACTAAGCGCTTTTGTTTAAGAAAGGGTAATTTAGGGAATGTCATAACATGGAGGAGCTCTAGGACCATCTAGCCGAGGGGTTCTTACCCAGGATCCGTTGACTCACGGAGAGTCCCTGCTTATTTCAGAGAGCTTTTTAGGCTCTGGCTTTTATGCAGAATCTTGAGCACTGAATTTTTTCCTGGCAAGAGGGTCTATAACTCTTATCCAATCCTCACATAGTTTGTGGTCCTAGATCCTCTTCTTTACATCACACAGAATCTTTCCTTTTGTCATGGGAAGATTGGATTCCAGTCCTTATTCCTCCACTGAATGCGTTTGGGGATATTGACTTGCTACTTCTTGAAATGCAGCGTGAGGATCTATGGAACTGGATTTATGGTTCTCATGAAACTTTTACAAATGTAGAAGAAGGTGCTTTAAGTCTGTTTCTCCTTTTTGGTGGCTGCTTTGGGGTTTGCCCCTGATACCAGCTCCCATTCCCAACTTCTTTGAGACTCAGTTTCCTCCCACAAAAAAAGAGACGTTTAAAAGTGTTGCCCTGTGTGCTTTACGGGGCGATAAGCTGAGGGCAGGACAGTACTGGTCTCCTGGCCCCGCCTCTGCTTGCATTCTTCCATGCAAGGTGTTTGCTGCTTTCAGGCTGGTTGCAGCTTCTAGTCTGGGGTGCCTGCCTGCTTGCATTCCATGTTCCCAGTAGCATCACTGATATCCTGGACTGGCTTGTGTACATGAGAGCCTGTTCATTAAGTTACTGTATATAGTTCTTCTTAACAAACACATAAAGGAAACATTCAGAATGTCGCTTGCAGAGCAAATGAACAAAAATAGATGGGCCATCTGATACAGAGAGAGATCTTCTCTTAGCTGGTGGATTTTATGTCCCCTAACACAAGGCTAAGTCCTCCAGAACGAGTTTGTTCACTAGTGCACTTATTCACTCACTCATTTGTGTGAATATTGAGGAACAACTCTGTGCCCAGCCCTGGGCTGAGAAGATGGGGGGTGTGAGTGCAAGCAGTGCCAGATTCCTACCCTCAGGGGGCTCATGTCCCAGTGATGGGACAGAGACACCCAAACAAATAATTGCAACCCAACGCAGTGGGCGATAAGACAGGTGTTAGGAAAGTATGGTGTGAAGACAGAAGAGGAAAGCGACTAAGTTCTAGGGTGATGTGTGGGAAGGCTTCAGAGAGGAGGGGACATTTGATCTAGGTTTTGAAAGATGAGGAAGAGTTTGCCAGGCAGAAGAGGCAGGAAATTTCCACTGGGAAAGAGGAGGCTTCTCTGTGGATTGTGGTCCTGTGAAGGAGCAGAGTCTTGCTGGGCTGGGTGCTTGTGGTGATGTGGGGATGTACACAGGCACAGTTGGGAGATGGCCAGGCGCTGGTGGCCAGGGGCTGTGGCATGGCTGCTTAGGAGTGGTTCCTACCTTTTGCAGGCCCGTGACAGGTTTTTGTTTTTGTTTTTGTTTTTTGTTTTCTCCCAAGCAGGCAAGTGGTGTGATTAAATGTTTTAAGGGAAAGGAAAGAGGAAATATTGGATGTCCAAGTAAAAGAGAATAAAGGAAGGAATCCACTATTCGAAAAGCAGTGAATCCCAACTCAGGCTGCACATTAAATCACCAGGGGACCTTTAAAAAAGACCCATGTCTGATCCCTCTTGTTGCCAATTGAATCAGTTTCTGGGGGTGGGGTCTAAGTATCTTTTTTGTTTGTTTTGGTTTTGTTTTCTTAAGTTTCCTAAGTGATTATATGATTATATACATTAAAAAATATATAAAATTATATATATAAATATATAATATATATAATTATATAAAATATATATATACAAAAGAAATTATATATATAATATAACATATGTATATATAGATCTTTTTTTTTTTTGCGCGCGCGAGCGAGAGAGAGAGAGAGAGAGAGAGAGAGCGAGCTTGAGGACATGAGAGGGGAAGCAGGAGAGAGAGAGAGAGAGAGAGAGAGAGAGAGAGAGAGAGAGAGAATCTTAAGCAGGCTCCACACTCAGGGTGAGCCACACATGGGACTCAATGTCATGACTGACCGTGAGATCATGAGCTGAGCCAAAATCAAGAGTTGAATACTTGCGGGGCCTGGGTGGCTCCGTCGATTAAGCGTCTGACTTCAGCTCAGGTCATGATCTCACAGTTCGTGGGTTCAAGCTCCTCATCAGGCTCTGTGCTGATAGCTCAGAGCCTGGATCCTGCTTGGGATTCTGAGTCTCCCTGTCTCTGCCCCTCCCTGGCTTGCTGTCTCTCTCTCTCTCTCAAAAATAAACATTAAAAAAAAAAAAAGAGTTGGACACTTAACCAACTGAGCCCAGAGGCCCCTCCAAACTGATTCTAATGAGCAGCCCAGGTTTGAGAACTACCGCTTTAGGGTTTCTTGGATACACTCAAGTATGTTGAGCACAGAGTATAAGGAAGGCAACACAGGCCAGAGATTGTGATTGAATAGGTCTGTAATCTACTTTTTATTTTTACTTTTTAAATTTTTATTTAAATTCTAGTTTAGTTAAAATACAGTGCGATATTGGTTTCAGGAGCAGAATTCAGTGATACATCACTTACATACAACACTCAGTGCTCATCCTGATAAGTGCCCTCCTTAATCCCCATTACCCATCTAGAAACATTTTTAAAAGATTTTTACCTATCTATCTATCTATCTATCTAAGTTTATTTATTTATTTTGAGAGTGATTGTGAGTACGAGTGAGGTGGAGGCAGAGAGAGAGGGAGAGAGAATCCTAAGCAGGCTCCACACTGCCAGCCCAGAGCCTGATGTGGGGCTCAATCCTACAAACTGTGAGTTCATGACCTGAATCGAAATCAAGAGTCGGACACGTAACCTACTGAGCCACGCAGGGGCTCCTTTAAGATTTTATTTGTAAATAATCACTACACACAACTTGGGGCTTGAACTTACAACCCTGAGATCAAGAGTCACATGCTCTAGTGACTGAAATGGCCAGGTGCCCGAGTAGGGCTGTAATAAAAATAAATAAATAAACTTAATTTTAGAATAGTTTTAGATTTACAGAAACATTGCAAAGATAGTGCAGAGATTTCCCATATACCCTAAGCCCAGTTTCCCCTATTACTAATATTTTACATTTGTCAAATTAATTAACCAATATTAATATATTCTTATTAACTAAAGTCCATACTTTATTCCAATTACCTTATTTTTTAGCTAATGGCCTTTTTCTGTCTTAGGATTCCATCCAGGATATTATATTACATTTACTTGTCATGTCCCCTTGGCTGCTGCAATTTCTCAGATTTCTCTTGTTTTTGATAACTTCACAGTTTTTAAGAGTACCAGTAAGGTATTTTATGGACTATCCCACACTTAAGATTTGTCTGATGTTTCTCATGGACTGTGGTTATAGGTTTTTTTTTTTTTTTTAAACCACAGGGGTAGGTGCCGTTCTCATCACGTAGTATCAGTAGGTATACTATCAACATGACTTATCACTTTGATGATGGCCTTGATCATGTGGCTGATGTCATATTTGTACACTTTAGAAAGAAGTCACTGTGCACAGCCCACACTGAAAGAGTGAAGAATTAAGTTCCCTCTCCTTGAGGGTAGAATATCTACATAAATTATTTGGAATTTTTCTTTATGAGAGTGTTTTCTATTTCCTTCCTTCCTTCCTCCCTCCCTCTCCTTCTCCCTCTTTCCTTCTTTTCTTTATTCCTTCCTTTTCTCCTTCCTTCCTTCCTTCCTTCCTTCCTTCCTTCCTTCCTTCCTTCCTCCCTCCCTTCCTTCCTTCCTTCCTTCCTTCCCTCGATATGGACACATGGTTATATACGTTATACCTTTGGGTTCTATCCAATACTACTTTATTTTCTTGCTCAAATTGTTTCAGTTTTGGCCATTGGGAGTGCCTTTGGTTGATTCTCTATTTGACACATCTACATCATTGTGGGCTACCCCCCCTCCAGTACTTCCTTACTTTCTTGCACCCTCTGTAGCTCAGGGCTCATCTGTATATGCCTATGTTCTAGAATCAGCCCTGGTTCCTTGAATTGGACAATGATATTAGAAACCAACATTTGAGTACTAGTTTTTTTGCTCATTGCTCCTGGGGTGTTTTGCTTCTAATAAGCCTGAATTTTGTAAATTTTAATGGTTAAATCAATTTTATTGGAGCACCTGGGTGGCTCAGTAGGCTAAGCATCAGGCTCTTGGTTTTGGCTCAGGTCATGATCTCACAGTTTGTGGGATTGAGCTCTGCATGAGGCTCTGTGCTGCAGCAGGGCATCTGCTTGGGATTCTCTCTCTCCCTCTCTCTCTGTCCCTCCCTCACTTGCACCATCTCTGTCTCTCTCAAAATAAATAAATCAACCTTTTAAAAAAGTTGTAAATCAATTTTACTGAGGTATACTTTACATAAAATAAAATGCTCCCACTTTAAGTGTACACTTTGATAAGTTTGGACAAATTTATATACCCATAAGCTCCTACAAGTAGAATTGCCACCCCTCCAATCAAGGTTGAGAACATTCCCACATTTTTGTGCCATTTCCCCTTCACTCTCCACTCCCCTCTCTCCCTGCCTTGTCACTGTAGAGTAGATTTGTCTTTTCTAGAGTTTCATGTAAGTGGAAACATACAGTATGTACTTTTGTGTCTGGTTTCTTTGCCTTACCGTAACATTTTTGAGATTCATACATGTTATACTTATCAGTCGCTCACTGTATTGATTGCTGAATAAAATTCCAATGTGTGGAGATACCAATTTAGATTATCCATTCACCAGTTAATGGACATTTGGGTTGTTTCTAGATTTTGGTTACTACAAATAAATATAACTACATTTCAACTAGAATTCCCCTATGATTCTGATGTTGACGGTGTGAAGGACCCCAGTGAGAATAATTTTAATGTTATTTTGAAAGAGAGTCCCTTCTGGTATCTCTCATTTTATCATTCTTGTGTAACATGTTTAGGGTAGTTTGGATTCTTAAACCCTGATCACAAATTGAGAAGATAATAGCTTTTGTCTTCTGTTAACTCATCTGTGATTTAGGTGATCTCATCAGACCTTTCCCTGGGCCTGAGGCTCTCCAGTCTAAGATGTTTCTCAGCCTTTGAAATTGGTCTTATGTCCTTCAAGTTTCTTGAGCTCTCTCTGTGACTCTGCTTCTAAATTCTCCAGCCAGCCTGAGGATTTCCTTTGTATTTTCTCTCTCTCTCTTTTTTTTTCTCCTGTTCTCTGTGAAAGAAATCATGTCAAGCCAAAGTTATGTTTTTCTTTTCCTAAAGCAGTGGGCATATAATCCCCTTTTGTGGCTCATGTTTTATTACTAAGCTCAGTGGAAAAATAAACCACATTTACTTTTTGATGTTAAAGAACAGAAAAACTTACAAGAGCAACAGAATATTATTGAATTCCCATCCTATTCATCATCCATCTTGTTTTCTCATTTAGCTTCTCTGTTGCTCCCCACAATCCCTTACCACTTCTGTACATTAATATTGTATCAGCTGTGATAAAACATAACCCCCAAGTTTCCAAGTTTATTTCTCACTCCTGTCAAACTCCAGTGCAAGTTTTCTGGTTGAACAACTTTCTCCCAAGTGGTGATTCGGGAGCTCAGACTTCTGTCTTATGATTCTGCTGTCTTCAACAGGTGACTCTTAAGTTGCCATGGGAGTCCTTTCTATTCAAGACCACCCAGAAGGGACAAAAGCATGGAGAGCATCTCCTGTTGGAAGTTCTCATGGACCAAGCTTAGAAGCAGCTCACATCACTTTTGCCCAGGTTCTGTGGGCCAGACTCCGTCCCATGGCCACATAGCTGCAGAGGAGGCCCAAGAGAAAAAGGGAACCCAGGCCACCATCATGGTGATGCTTCTTTCCTTCTTTTCTTAGCCTTAGGGCTTCCACTGGGCACATGTGCAACACAGGGCAGGGGTGCTGAACATTTTCTTGAGTCTTTTGTCAGCTTTCACTGTCAGCCTTTGCCTCTGGGTTCCTTGAGGGGGAAGTTTTACTGCACAGTAAATTTCACCGGAGTAAAAATCTTGTCTCCCTTTACCCCATGTTACATTACTAGTACATAGCATAGTTTCTGGCATTGCATGGGTGCTCAATAAATATTTATCGAATGGATTTTTCTAAAATGAATTTTTGAGTTGAAGTTTTATCTTGGCTGGGTGCCCCTGGAGTGTGTGCAGGCCACCAGCAGGTGGCAGTGTGGTTTGAAGTGTGCACACAGAAGCAGGGAGGTAAGAGAACTGCCAGGTGGCCCAGCTCCTGCCCCATCTTGGGTGCCAGGTCTGGGGTGGAAACGGGGTGAGTGCAAGAGAGTAATAATTACTGGGTGTTTACCATGTGCTGGGGCCATACATAAAACTGTGCTATATTGACCCTGTTAATTCTCCCAAGAACCACATGCAGTTGGATGGGTTGCTGTCTGTATATTGTAGATGAGGATACTGATTCACAGAGTGGTTAACTTAATCAAAGATCATGTAGCTAGAAAGGAGCAGAGTCAGGATTTGAATGTAGGCAGCCTGACTAGGGAGTCTCTACTCCTAACCATCAGGCCAAATTGTCCAGAAGGCAGTTAGGTCTTAGGGCTCAAGGAAATTCTCACCTTGGGGAGGAGCTAGTCAATGTGCTGGTCAAGGGAGCCCTTTTAGGTGTTAAAGGCCAAGCAGGGGACTGGGGAGCACTGGGTTAGGGGCCCTGCCATACTCAGGCTCCTCCTTACTGGGAGTGGTATGGCAAGGGTTGCTGAGAGGGAGGGCAGAGCCTCCAGGGTGGCTTGGTACCAGCTACTATAAGAACAGTGGATGCCAGGCAGGGACAGACTCACAGATGTGGCCATGAAAGACTAGAGTTGAGAACATGCTAGAAATTCTCAAGAGGGGATTTCAGCTCTATTAAAGGGCTGACTCACAATTTCCAAATGACATCTGGCAGAAATCTGGGCTTTTAGGAGACACCTGGGTAGCCTGTGGTATTGATGGGGAGAGAAAGCAGGGGAGGGTCCTGGGTCCTCCTCTCAATGTCATCTGATACAAAGCTACAGTTACCTCTTTTATGTATTGGGGTTCCATGTAGGAGTTTGTTTACTTTTCTTTTTAAGTCTCTGTTTTGGTAACCATCCAGCTAAATGGCTCCTAGAATCCTCCTTTTGAACTTGAAGTGGAAATGGTATTAGAAGCCTGCTGACCTAAAGTTGGAGTGTGTATCGTGGGCTGACTGGAGAGTCCACTTAGATGGCTTAGGATGAGGCCTTTGCACCTGCTCTTTCCACCCTCACTGCCCTTGCCCTGTCCCACCGTCCTCCTCATACATCATGCAGAAGAGAAATGGCCGTGATGGACCCAGCCAGGGGGAAATGTGACTGGCAGCTCAGAAACCCTCTGGTTTGGACCATGCAGTCTTGTTTCCATCCTAGCCCGAGCCCCACACAGGCCCAGCTCAAGAGCATGCCTGGCTCATTATCTGAAAGAAATGGCCTGAGTGGTGGCCTGTGGAGAGTGAGGAGGAAAAAGAGAAATAGTAACATTGATTTATTTGGGACAGAAAGATCCACAGACTGGGGAAACAGGGAGAGAGCAATCATAAAGCTGGCTCGGTTTTGCAACCTGCCGGGGGCAGAGACCATCACAGTGCATGGTAGAGAAGGCAGACGAGGTGGACACAGGGAGAGTGGTCCCTTCCTCCTCATCACAGAACAATAAAGCTGGAAGTCAAAGATGAAATAGATGGGCTTAGAGCCCCTAGGACCTTGGCTAATGGCAGGCCTAGCGTCTACCTTGTGATAGGCTGCCTGCATTTGTATTGATGTGTTCTCTGCAGCTACTCTGTAGGAGCTGTTTGATAACAAAGGCTTGGAAGGGCAGACAGGCTTTTCTTTCCACGTCAGCCCCACTGCTCAGCTATAGCTGTCAGCTTAGCCGCTGCCAAGAGGCCCACCTTGCCTGCTTCTCCTGTGGGGCTACAGGGGCCTCAAAGGGCAGAACCCTCCAGCTGGGTGACTCCTGGGTAGCATCTGTCTCTGGGATCAGGGTCTTCTTTGGACAGCTCTGGTACCCTGCAGGCCCAGTCTGTGGGGTCTGAGAGGTCACATGAAGGAGGTTCCTCATAACCAGGTCTATTTGGGGACTCAGGAACCCCATGGCCCATTTCATCACCTACCGATTCTGCAAATTGCTGCAAATCAGAATAGGGAGAAGCACTTTTATTTTTTTTCTTTAAGGGTTGGAGAGGATTTTACTGCATAAATTGAAGCATCTCCCCAGGTGGTACTTTCTCTGGGGCTGAAGGACATGCAGGAATTGTAGGAACTTTGCTTCCCCAACAGTTCAGAAGTACAGGAGGTGGCAGAAAACCAGCACCCACTTGGAAGAGTCTAAAATATTTTTCACTGAAAACCTTGTGCCTGGAGTTAGGTGTTCAAGACACATTCAATGACGTGGCCAAAGAGTTGATACACACACCTGGGCTGCTCTTGTCCCATGAGACTGGGGCCCTGGGAGCAACATGACTAAAATATCTGGGTGAGGGTGCATGTGAGTATGGGGTCACCAGATCTGTTCTTAGTTCTGGATTACCATGATATGCTAGGGCACAATTGCTTCCCCTGATCCTGGAACCCTGGAGCCCTGATCATCCTTTCCACATGTTTGTTGACCATTTTCTACCTTGATTGGGGTTGGAGGGAAACACTTGCAGCCTAGAGTTGGTGGTTAATGGTCACCAGAACACCTGGATTCCCAGTCTAGCTCTGGCTTTCAAGCTGTAGAAGCTTGGACATGTTCCTCAGCTGCTTGATAGCTCAGTTTCCTTATCTGTCAAGAGCAAATGATAATGGTCATACCCTGGACATTTCCCTTCTCCATCCTTCTTTGTGCAGAAGAGGTTGACTTATGTGGGCTGCATCAATGGGCTTCCTTGTTCTGTGGAGTCTGAATGGTTAATGGGACTTGTCAGCAGGAAACTGGAGAAAGGGAATTTATTCCCCAACCTCCCTGCTTTATGGGTCCCTGTGAGTTGGTCTCATCCTCTTTCCTACTTAGGGTGGCTTCCTCCAGGGGCTGGTACCTACTCCTCCCCTTGCAAGTTCTTTCAGACCCAGGGAAGTGATAGCTTCCTGCTGATGCCAGCTTTGGGGTACCACACCAGTGCCTGCTGGTCCCTGGGACACTGCCTACACCTTTGTAAATGGCCTTTTATGAAGCTCTCCTCAATCACCTCGTTTGAATGTGCCGTCTGCGTCCTGCCAGGACCCTACAGGAACATCTTATGATGATAACATTTTCTAGAGTGGCCACGATAACTAAATGAGTTCATATGTGAAAAGCTTAAAATGGTGCCCAGTGCATAGGGTGGGCTTGTTAAATTTTAGCTGCTGCATGAGTCTTAATTCTTCTTATGTTGTTATGCTATCTCTGAGTAACAGAAGCATGTCACATCATGGGCGCTTGATTTCATGGCCATTTGGCTATTCTATCATGTGTTTTTGTTTTTTGTTTTTCAAAGTTTACTTATTTTGAGAGAGAGAGAGTAAATGGGGGAGAGGCAGAGAGAGAATCCCAAGGAGGCTCCAGACTGTCAGCTGAGAGCCCCTCATGGGGTCTGAATCCACGAACTGTGAGATCATGACCTGAGCTGAAATCAAGAGTCCTTAAGTGACTCTTAACTGAGCCACCCAGGTGTCCCTTCTATCATGTTTCTGACCGTTACGTGTTCTTCCCCTCTGAGGTGTGGTGTGGGTTGATGGGTGGGTTAGCTAGTGCCACTTCTGAGCTCACCAGTCTCCTTCTCACACTGTGCTCGACTATAGCCTCCTTCCAGGGTTCTCTTGAGCCCTGTGTCATGGCTCAACTCCAGAGGTCTAAACACAGACATGGGGAGCATAACCTGTTTGTAGTGGTGTTTGTTCAGTCACGCAAAGCTGAAGGGTGTGTGGTTGGACAACCATCCCCACTTTCTAGTTTTAGAAACTTTCCATTATCCAAAGATATCCCTCATGCCTGTTTGAAGTCACTTCCTCTTTCCCCCAACTCCCCAGTGCCCTGGCAGGCACAGATCGAGTTTCTGTATCTGTAGATTTTCCTTTTTGGACATTTCATATAAATGGAATTAAACAATACATGGCCTTTTGTGTCTGTCTTCTTTCACTTAGCATGTTTTCGAGATCTATTTATGTTGTAACATGTCATCAGTACTTCATTCCTTTTTATTACCGAATAATATTCCATGGTATGGATATATCACATTTTATGTTTCCATCTCCTGTGGTTGAGCATTTCAATTGTTTCCATTTTTTTGGTTATTATGACTAATGCTGCTATGAACAGCTACATATATCACATAGGCTATTTGTTGATTACTTGACTTGTGTCATGAGAATTTAAGCTCTGTGAAAGCCAAGTTTGTTCTATATCATATATAACAATATATCAATATATATACAATTAGTATATATGTGTACAATGAATATATATATATATATATAATATATATATAATGACATGACTAATTGTGTTTGGCATTAGTAGCTTGGAAATCCATATTGGTAGAGAATACTTCTCAAGGGCAACCTGAATGCTCTCTCTGTGTCACTTGAGGGGTGGGGTCAGACAATCTGCATTTTAGCAAGCTTTCCAGGTGATTCTGAGCACCCTGATGTTGGAGAAACCCTGAGCCTTCTGCCTCTTGGAAAAGCCTGCCTGTGGGTGGTAAAATGAGGAGAAGTACCTCATTTATTCCTGCCCAAACATTTTACTCTTACCACTTTGTTTATGAGAAAAACGGAATTGCATTCCTCTCCCACCGATGGTCCCATGTGGGACATCTCTGTCTGGGTCAGCTTGAGGCTGAAGCATTTTCTAAAAGTAATTCCGGTTTTCTTCTTTTGCCCTGTGTGCCAACTCTCTCACAACTCATCTGTGAGGTACAGGTTTTCCTTTGTTGGGGGAGGGGAATGCAGGACAGTTGAAGAGGCAAATAAAGAGGGAGGTTCAGATCCACAGATGTGACCATAGGGAGCCATAGAGCCTTGGAGAGGGTAAGCAGCAGGTTGGGTGTGTGAGGACCAGCAGTCTGCGTGAGCAGGAAGGGGCTAACAGGTACCCCTGTAGAGTCATTGCGAGGCAGCACTTCCATATTTCAACACACAGGCAGGCTCGTAACTCTCTCTTGTCTTGTATTGAGCCAGACACTGTTAGTTTGCTTTTCAACTGTGCAGAGATGTACACGGCTGTCTTTTCTGGAGGAAGCTGCTGCTGGTTTTTAGAGGAAAGGTTTGGTCTTTACTTTGATCTGACTTCTGAAAGAATAAGGCATATTATTTTTTACAGCAAAGGAGACTTCTAAGAACTTTGAGTATTTAAATTTGAAGTCTCCCCTCAGCATGTGAAAGCAATATTAGTGTCAGTTAGGTGTAATGGATGAATAGTTAATGTAACAAGAGACAAAAAAAATCTGAAAAAGATCCATATCCAAATGAAAACCCATGTTTGAGCTAAACTACTGCCTTTTTGCTACTTATTTTTTATTTGATAATGAGCATTAACTACATATGGGCACCGAGAGGCTCTGTAGGTTAAATAAGGCATATGTCTCCCTGAAAATGCATGTAAATTCAGAGGAGTGCTTAGTCCTTTTCTCTCCTTCAGATCCTGAAATAGAATGGGGAAGACCGGCATGCATCTACGTGTGTATTATACAAAGTAGAATAAAATGCCATTTCCCCCTTTATAGCTCATATTGTGTGTCCTCCTCTATTCACACTCACATCGCATTGTAGTAATATACTTTCTTAAAATTGATGAATTATTTATCAGGTACCTTACTCTGTGTCCGGCACTGTATTAAGCTCTTCACAGAACATATTTCAGGTGACCCTAACTGCAGTCCTATGAAGTAGGAACTACCGTTAGTCCTATTTTACAGATGAGGCTCAGAGAGAAGGATCATGCACTTGTCCAGGGTCATGCACTTAGCATGTGGCAGAGGCTGACTGTGCTTGACTCCAAAGCTGACTGTCTTTAGTCACTAGATTCCAGCTGTTCTCAAGTTGTGGTGCATGGAACTGGGGTTTGGGGGGAGGGGGGTTCCCTTGAGATGCTTTCAGAAGCAGCCCATGAAGTCAAAATTTTTTCATATTAATATCAATTCATAATTTGTCTTGATATTTGTACTGTTGGAGTAAAAGCAGTGGTGATGCATTAACTCCTTGATCCAGTATGTTCCAAATGCCCAATGTATGATGTAACAAAGTCATGCACCGGTAGAGATCCATTCAAAGTTTATTTTTTGTGTTTTTAATGGAATGGTTTTAGGCAATACACTGAACTCCCCTGGCCTTATGTATCCCAGCTAGAAAGTGCTAGAACAAAAGCATCTACCTGTAGGGTTGCCTGCAGGATTAAAGGACGCGGAGCAGGTAGGGGGAGAGCACACGGCCTGACACAGCATATGAGCTCAAGAACTGTTCCTCATCATTGCGGCTGCACTTCCATCAGCATCGCGTCCTGGGCACTTTCTGAGCGCCACGCCCTGGAGCCTTTGCCAGGGTTCAGTGGGACGGGCACCGTGAGGCCCGCTTCACAGATGAGAAAACTGGGCTTTGGAAGTAGGGAATCATGATACAGATGTAGACCTATGGGGTTTATCTTTTGTCTCTGCACCCTACCACACGGTGGGCTCCCTCTTTTGTTTTACGCAGTACTGTTTGTAATTTAATAATTGACTGTGGCCTAAGGAACTTGAGAGCCAGAGGAAGGCTGCTTTTTATTTTGCCATTAAGAACCCATCTCATAGCACTGAAGACCCAACAAGATCGTGTGTGAAAAGACTATGCAGAACTTGAACGCACTCTTCAAAATATTTGTTGTTTTTTTATTTGTGTAGGCCCCATCATGTTCCAGAAAGGGATGTGAAGTAGCCTATTAGCTGTCATTAGGGTGATGATGATTAATGATTATAATAACAAGACAGGCGTAATTGGTTCAAATTGTGCCTTTTGAAATGGCCTCCATGGAGGCCAAGCGGTGGGGAGGGAGGCAGCAGCCTCTGCCTCAGGGAGCTGAAAAGATGGGCCTAATTGGTTAAAAGCAGCTTTGCTAATTGCTTTGGCAAGAGCCTGAGAGAAAGCTCTGGTATGATTATACATGAACCGGGGTCCCTCGAAGGCCTGTGATTTCAGGCTAGATCTGTTCCTCAAAACACAAGCAGAAAAGAGAACAGATGTTCAGCCACTTGACAGAGATTTAATAAGACACTTAGAAAAATTACCATGTTCACTTTGCCCCTCCTGACCTCTGGGCTGGAAGCCGGAAGAAGGCCTGTTTCGGGCGGCTGATGTTCTGAGCTGGGACCGAAAGGGGCACGTGCTATATACTTTTCCATTTATCTGAGATCCTGCTGTTTTCTGCCCCACCCCCTCCGTCCAAAGGGTTTTCAGTGGTTGGAGGAGAAGGAAGACGCTTGATTATAAGCAACAGATGTGCTCTAAATTTCTTTTGAGGGTAGGCAGGCTGTGACTGAGTTATTGAAACATTCTATTTGGGGTACCAAGGAGTAATGTCAAGCCAGCTCATAGCTCAGTGTGGTAAATCTCCGTGGCATGAGCGGGGCCATTCAGGAGGGACAGAAGCCCAAAGATAAGATTTTTCTGAAAAGAAATTCCCCTTGTAAACCGTGTTAGTCACAACACAGGGACTGGCAGTTAGAGTGTACTGTGGGACTCTGCTCCAGTCGGGGGAGGCCAGGGAGGCCTCCAGTAGCTATAGGAAGTCGAGAGTGACCACCCAGCTTCAAAGCTGACTGAACAATTTGTTGGTTATATACTCATGCAAATCACCTCACCTAACCTGAGCCTCAGTATCCTCAGTTCTAAACTCATGCCTCTAAGGGCAAGGACATGGGCAGAGTTTATAAGGAAGGCAAGCTGAAGGTGGGCAGGGGGATTTGTGTGTTTCCAGCAGATGCTTGGGATGGTGACCAGTGGCTCAAGGTGTTCTAGGCTAATTCATTTACAAGTCCATGCAGATCTGTGCCCCCGCTTTGGGCCAGGTGCTGTGCTAAGTGTGGGAAATTCATAGTGGAGAGCCAGAAGTACAGCCTGTATTCTCCTGGAGCTTACAGTTTAGAGGGGGAGATGTTGTAGAGATGTTCTTCCAAAAACCTAACGAAGATACAAAAATAAATTGTGTTAATTGCTGGGAAAGAACAGGGCTGGGAGTAGCTATGAGGGGCCAGCTATAATGGGGCCTCTGAGCTAGTTGGGAGGAAGTGGAGGCCAAGGAAGGCGTGTGCCGAACAAGGGGCATTTGAATGGAGAGCTAAAGGAGGAGAAGGAGTTGATCAGATTGGGATGCGGTGGAGTGGAGGCAGATGTGCAGGAGTGCGTGGGCTGATCTGAGGTGTGTGCCCTCATCTCTGAGTGTGCGGTACTGTTCCTCCATGTCCATGGCAGGGGGGTTGCCTCCTCCCCAGCCCCCCAAAAGATAACCAGTCTGTCTGCTCCAGTTCTGTGGAGCATGAGGCCACAGACATGTGTATGTTGGTCCACAAAGTGTTTTGATGCTTTTGTTTTGTTTTGTTTTCGGAAGTGTTGCCACCATATATCTTTGGGAAAGTCACATAGAATTTTGGAGTCCTAATTTCTCTTGGGAAACCAGAAGGTCTGGCAATACTGGCTTTCGTCTCTTCATGACAACGCCCAAGAGTTGCTGTGTAGCAGCTTTTGAATGCGAAATACAAACACCCCATAGGCCCCTTCTCTTTGGACACTTCTTTCCTGGCCCTTGCAGGTGCTCGAGTTTGAGACCCCTGATCTCTGCTCTGTTGAAGATGGTCAAACGGGACCAACAGTAACATACCTTGTTGGTTCTTCCGAGGAGATTGTTTCAAATTAATGTCCTGACACCCAATTTTTACCTTCCTTCCTGGGAATCTCTCCATGGAAGGATTCTCTTCAAATGGGAGACACCTGGATGGCTGTTAAGTGGCTTTCCTTTATTCTACCTCTTTCTCCTTTCCATATCTTTAAAAAATAGCAACGGAACCCTTTTGGCAAAGAGTATCTTATGCAATGGGGTGCCTGGGTGGCTCAGTCGGTTAAGCATCCGACTTCGGCTCAGGTCATGATCTCACTGTTCATGAGTTCGAACCCCGCGTTGGGCTCTGTGCTGACAACTCAGAGCCTGGAGCCTGCTTCAGATTCTGTGTCTCCCTCTCTCTCTGCCCCTCCCCTGCTCTCACTCTATCTTTCTCAAAAATAAATAAACATTAAAAAAATTTTTTAAAAAGAGTATCTTATGCAAAACCCCAGCCTAAGATACAGATCAAAGCAAGTTTGCTCAAACTGAACTTGGTGTGTCTACCCTGGAACGCTGGCTGCTTGACTTTCTCTCAGTCTCCTCCCCAGGGTAGCTCTGGGGCATCTCTAGGGACACCCAGGCTTCCCCAGAATACAGTTGAGAACCCCTACTTAAATGCTGAGGGAGAGGCTGCTGCCTGTTGGAAAACCAGGGCATAGAGATAAAAAAAAAAATACAAGACAAAGGTACTGTTGGTTCCTCAGCTTGTAATTTGGAGCCAGCCTGAAATTGGACGACATGTAAAAGGCAAATCTCGATCTCTATTCACCTATCTTCCCCAGACCCAGACCCCCCACAGCAGGGATTTCCAGACAGCTCAGGTAGCAGCTGGTGAATATTAGAGTCACCGCTGCAAGGTGCAAGGTCTGCTTTGTGACTTTGTGACTTGCAGGGGACCTGGAACCGCACCCTCCTCAGGAGTGTGTGAAGTGTGTGACTTTCTGTGGCATGCAGTATGGAAAAGCAGTCACTGTCCTGCTGCAGCTTTGAAGCAGAGGCTGGCTCTCCTTTGCCTGGAGAGATGTTGGTACATAGAACTCTGCGACTGGAGCTTTGGCTGCACTCTACAGGAAGTGCCCTGAGTATTGCCAGCAACGAGAGGGAGGTTTCTGAGCTTCCTCAGCTCAGCCCAGCAGCTGTACTGTCACGTTATTACAGATGCTTGTCACTGAAGCATCGCTGTCTGCAACCTTGACATGCACCGTTTCAGATTCATTTTTCAAAATTGGTTTGAAAGCCCAGGGCCCGTCCCATCCATTAGGGGAACTCCTCTGTGACAGCTGCTAGGGGTGAGGAAGGTGGTGGAGAACTGCATGTGCCCTGCTGGTTCCCAGGAGACATGTGCAGAAAGGCACAGGCTGGCGCTGGGGTAAAGCCTCAACGGAGGTTTGCAGGCAGTTTCTTCTTTCCCAGAGGAGGGCGTCATGCTTCTCCAGGGCTGCTTGGCCCCTACCTGCAGACCCCCCACAAGGACCAGCTTCTTCAGATCTGATTCTTCATCTGTCCACGCTATATGCTCTTAGGCAAGCTTCTCAGCTTTTTTGGGTTTCTGTCTCCTCATCTCTATAAAGAAACAATATAATCTATCTCACAACCTCATCTACAGAATAGAAGTCATATTACCCACCTCACAATCTCATCTGTTTGATAGAAACCATGTACCCACCTCTCAATATCAGCTGTATAATAGAAATAATAATACCCTAAATACCCAATTTTGTTGTGAGAATTAGAAATAATACACCTAAAGTGCCAAGCAGTCCATTTATTTATTAAAAATTTTTAAATGTTTATTTATTTTGAGAGAGAAAGAGAGAGAGTGAGCACAAGGAGGGGAGGGGCAAAGAGAGAGGGAGAGAGGGAGATTCCCAAGCAGGCTCTGCGCTGTCAGCCTGGAGCTGGATGCAGGGCTTGAACTCACACACACATTCTAATAAAATGAAGAAATTTCAAAGTTGTTACAAAAGTGCTACATTTTAAATGTTTACTTTGAACAGATGAATGCCTTTAATAAACATACAAGAATAGAAGGACCATGTAAATAGCCTCATTCAGGGTGACCTCAAAAGTGTAAATCCATGCTCTTAAAGAGATGGGGTCTGGGCCAAATGTGCAACCCCCCCATGTACATTAATAAAGTAGGCCCTTAATAAATGATAGTCATGATGGCATGATACAATGATATTACATCTATCCCTTGAGATTATGAACAATGTTTTGTCTCCATCTGCCTATAATTCAGGTGAGTCTTTCTCAGCTTTAAAGCACTTTGGAGTGGCCCAGCGGGCTGTGCTGGGGGAAGCTGGGTGGGGCAGGCTCTAGCTTTTGGCTGCTGCTGAGAGCTTCGGTGCCCCGAATGGGACCCACATGTGTGGCTGTGGAATTTTTTTGTACTGAGTGATACAGGTTGACCCACAGACCAGATTCAGTTTGTGCTCTAGAGGGTGGGATGGTTTGGGGTCAGGAAATTCCTGCTGCCTACAAAATGGCCGGGGGGCTAGATGGGGTCAGGGTGAGAGTCTTTCAGCTGTTGCCTTGGCAACAGGGCAGCTCCCTCAGGGACTTCCAGCCACATTTCAGGTATTGGCCTTGCTATAAAATAGCCTTCTCCTTACCTGAACTAGTAATCCTATGCTTTTGCCATTAGTGAGTGTGCGCATGCCTTTTTGAGGAGAAGGGACTTAACCTTCTTGGATTTTGCTGAGTTAGAATATCCAAATCTCCAAATACTGACCCTAAAGGAGGAGTCAGTGTCTTATCACAGACCTAGGAGAACATAAAAGCACCTCCTTGTTCTTATGCAATGGCCAGAGTCTGTCCTGAGCCAGGCTGGAAAAAACAACTGTTCCAAAGACAACAGGGCTACCCTGACTTGTGAATTCTCAGACCTCCTGAAGTTTGGGAATCAACCCTCATTGCCAGAGGCTGGTGGTCATCCTTCTAAACTAAAAGTGAGAATTGTAATTTAGCTAATATTTGGATACTCATGAGGATAACAGGGATGGGTCATTCATTCATTCATTCATTCATTTATGAGAAAGAGTGTGAGCAGGGGAGAGGAGGGTAGAGGGAGAGAGAGAATCTTAAGCAGGCTCCAGCATTGAGCCCGATGTGGAGCTTGATCCCATGACCCTGGGATCATGACCTGAACCAAAATCAGAAGTCAAATTTTCAATGGACTGAGCCACCCAGGTGCCCCTGGGATGGGGTATTTTAAAATGGAGGCCTCTTGAGAAAATCCAGGACCCATGACCACATGTAGAAGTGAGCGCTCAGAGCCTGTCTATCTGATGTTTGGGCTACCAGCAAAGAGTATGCTTTTTAAGAGTTAATTTTGGGACCACTCAGTACTTTGTAATCACTCCTTGGACACATCTAGAATTTACCGTTATAATCAAATGGAACTTACTACAAAGTTAATTTGAGATTATATTTAGTGATACGCTTTAGCATTGTTGTAGTGAGTGGTAATTAGGAATAAAATGAGAAACAATTCCCATAAAAGATTGTGATTAGCATTGATTATGCAGACGACCTGAGCTTTTCTACTAGCACCTTGTTGCTTCTTCCTTCTCACTAATTAGCATGAGTTTTGCCTTCTCCTTTGCTCTGAAACACAGATTCTAGTTCTAATTCCATGCCCAGGTTCCCTTGTCCTGTCACTCCCCACCAGTGGCTCTAGATTGAGGATCAGAATATTACTTTTGATGCCCATCTGGCCAGACCCCTCCTTGGTTTCCTACTTCTAGAATGCTTTAAGTTCTCCTCTCTGCCCCTTGTAGCTCTGGGTGGCAGATAGAGCAGGGAAGACTTCCAGGGGAAGGCAGCCAGTGATCCTGGTGTTGGTGAGGGGTGAGAGGTGTCCTGAGACCAAGTCTGGGGGAGGAGAGGTTAGATTAGGGGAGGAAGAGCAGCAGCCATCAGTTGAGGGGCTTCCTGCAGAAAACATCAAGTGCGGGGCGCCTGGGTGGCTCAGTCGGTTGGGCGACCGACTTTGGCTCAGGTCATGATCTCGCAGTCTGTGAGTTCGAGCCCCGCATCGGGCTCTGTGCTGACAGCTCAGAGCCTGGAGCCTGTTTCAGATTCTGTGTCTCCCTCTCTCTCTGACCTTCCCCCGTTCATGCTCTGTCTCTCTCTGTCTCAAAAATAAATAAATGTAAAAAAAAAAAAAAAAAAAAAAGAAAACATCAAGTGCATAGTCTCTTCACCATGCCATTCACGGTCCAGGCCAGTTAGGGATGCAGCATCAGCTAACAGCCCTATATCCCTCTGTCTGCAAGCCTCTCCACTTCTTATTTCGTACAGCCTGGAAATCCCAACTGGAGACAGGCATTACATTGAATGCTCAGGGAACTCAGACTTATGTTCTGAAAACTGAGATTGTCCACATGCTGATGTGAAGAGTTTTAGGCTCCAGGCTGATTGCCACATCAGCTCCTTGTGCTTTTGAGTCATGGTGAGGGCTAGAGAGCAGAGGAGTACTGAGTGTCTGAAGGGGTAGGGGGAGTTAGGGTGGGGGATGCTGAGTGGAGGAGTGAGTCAGAAGGAAGAGGCCTGGAGGTAGTGAAGACAGAATGCTGAAGTCTGCAGATTTTATCCCGCAAGGATGCCAATGTGCTGTGTTTGCCTTGTCCAGCTTGACCACTGAGCAACTATAACTGAGGCCAGGCCCTTGGGCTGCCTGTACGGCTCTCCCAGGCTATAGTGTCTTTCTGGAAAGCAGTTCTGGCCCCTTCCGTCTGCCATGAGTAGTGAAAAGGTTTGGGGTGGAGTCAGTGGGAGTAGGTGGTATGATTCCTCTACCTCAGAGGTAAGAAGCAACCCGCACTGGAACATTGCTCCCGTCTATCCTTTAGATCTGTCTTCCACTTTAGGGGCACTTGGGTGCCTTAGTCAGTTGAGCATCCAACTTTGGCTCAGGTCATGATCTGACAGTTGGTGAGTTCGAGCCCTGCGTGGGGCTCTGTGCTGATAGCTCAGAGCCTGGAACCTCCTTCAGATTCTGCGACTCCCTCTCTCTCTCTCTGCCCCTCCCCCGCTCACTCTCTCTTTCTGTCTCTCAAAAATAAATAAAAATGTTAAAAAAACAATTTTAAATCTGTCTTGCACTTGAGCTCTGAAAATGCAAATGAGATCACACAGTGCCCAGAGAGGACCATCTGATGGTTTGTTGGTTTCCCAGTCCTATTAGAATCAAATCATAGCTCCTTCTTTCAAAATGCTGTCTGATCTGGTCCTTGCTTCTCTTTTGATATCATCTGCTGTCCACCACTTCATTTGTCCATGTATCTGTCCTTCCTTCCACTCACTCATCCATGCATGCATCCATCCATCCATCTGCTTTGACTCAGACACAGTTGCTTTCTTGCTATGCCTTAAGTGCCTTTAGTTCATTCCTTCTCTGCATTGCTGTTCCTTCTGTCGGAATACTCTTTTCCTCATGCTCACACAGCTCACTTGTTCTCTTCCTTTATCTGGCTCTCACTTCTAATGTCACTTTCTTCAAGAGAACTCTCCCGCATCATCCAGGATTGTGCCTGGAAGAGGGTCTTGGGGGGCTTCTAAAGTATGGTCTTCCATTTCTTGATATGAATGCTTGTAACATTTTTGTGTTCAGCATGTTAACATTCAGTCAACCATAAACTAATACACTTCTGTGTGTGTGTGTGTGTGTTATGCTTCAACAGAAACATAAATCCCCTCACGCCCATCTCATTCTTCTTACTTTTGCTTTATTTTTCTTCATGGTCCTTATCAATGCCTGACATTGTCTTAAGTCCTTGTTTGCATTGTCTGTCATTCCCACACCATGTGTAAATTACATGAGGCTAGAGGCTCAATCTAGTGTCCTGTTTTATACCCAGTGCTTAGCCAAGTGGCTGGCATTGTAGGAGGAAACCAATCATTGTTGAATGAATGCATGAGTAACTTGTTGGATACCTTAAGCAACTAGAAGGTATAACAGAAACTGGGAGCAGGCCATCTCACTCATCTGGCACTTTAAGTTATAAGGGTCTGAGACAGGCTTTAGCTTCCAGCAGATCTCTTCTTTCCTCTTGGAACCTTCTGTCCCCATCCGACCTGCAATCCTGACTTCGTGACTCAGAGCCTTGTTCCTTTCCTCTAGTTGCCTCTCAGTCCACTGGTCTCTTATGTGAACCTTTTCATCAAGGACTGAGCTTAGAGCATCCATGGCACCCAGGTCAGTTGCCAAATAATAAAATGTCTTGGCCAATGGGTCATTCCCCCGAAACTCATCTTCATCCACAGTGAATGCAGTGAGTAAGAATACCAGCTTTGAGGTCCAAAAACCTGTTTTTTTTTTTAAGTTTATTTATTTATTTTGAGAGAGAGAGAGAGAGAGCATGAGCAGAGGGGCAGAGAAGGAGAGAGAGAATCCCAAGCAAGCTCCGCGCTGTCAGCACGGAGCCCAGTGTGGGGCTTGAACTCACTAACTGTGAGATCATGACCTGAGCCAAAATCAAGAGTCGGTCGCTTAACCAACTGAGCCACCCAGGCACCCCCAGAAACCTGGGTTTTAATCTTATTTCTATCTTTTCCTAACCGTGTGATCTTAGACAATGTACTTAGCCAGCTGGGCCTCAGTTCCTCATTTGGATAATAGGACTGGTTATTGTACCTAACTTCTGGGTTTGTTCTGAGGATCAAGTGAGGTGTTGTGCATCGAGCCCTTGGGACACTTTTTGACATTCCAGTAACTGTTAAGAATGTTTGACATTCCTAGGCATTTAGTCACTGTTAGTTCCCACAATGTTATTATTGATATCTGTGTCCCTCTTATGATGTTATGATGCCAAATCTCTTTCTACTTTTTACCTTTAGAGTTCACCACTGGGTCCCTCACGATGCATCTGTCTTCACGTGAAGTCTATTTTGAGAAATGAACTTCTAATTTTTTGTCTTGTATCTTAAACAAAACATCATTGTTTGAAGATACTTGGAAAACCATAAAGGCTTTATTGATGTACTTGCGCATTCAGAGACTTTTCTTTGTGCATTAGTTTCTCTTGGACACAGTGTGATAGAACAGGACTGCTGTGGACATTGGTTGGAGTGACAGCGAGTGATCACTTAACTTTTCAAAGACTCAGTTTCCTCATTTGGGGAATAGGGTAGCAGCAAGCCCACCTACAGGATGATTTCGTGTCTTTGAAGGTGGTAGATATGGAATCACTTGCAGAAAATATGGCAGAAATTCAAATGTCCCCTCAACCCCCCTTCTTCTCCATTTCATTTGTGATTTACTTATATCTATATAACTTAACCTATACATCTATTTAATTATATCTCATGTCTCTTATCCAAATTTTTTCTAAATACTTTTTTTTTTTTTTTTTTACTAGCTGTAGAGAAATTTGTTTAAAAAGTTTTTCTGCCTTGTCCACTGGACTTTTTATCAGTTTTGTCCTGAGGACCATGGAGGAGGCCTACTGGGATGGACAGCTCTGTGCAGGTTCTGTGCTGGGCCTGAGCTGCTCTGCATATACATTGTCCTGTTGTTTGGTGGTGTCCCCATTCCGTTAAGCTCTAGGTTTTCCACACACAGTGCATTGGGCCATAGTAATCGTAGCAGTTGATTGATTTTAAACCATGGGCCTCCCATTGCTCAGAAAATGTCCAGTAAGCACTGGTTGACTGACTACCCAGTTAGAGGAATTCATGTGTCTGGAAGGCAACAGGATAAGGGCCTGCTATTTTTTAGAAGACCACCCACTGGGGCCAGATAAGACCTCTACATCTGTGGACGCTTCACTTGTTTGTCTGGTGTCATATCCCTTTGGCCTGACCCCATTTCCCTCATCTCTGTAGGTCTGTGGTCCCACTGGATACCAATCACCATAGCTGTGGTCATTGTTATCTCTTCTGATGCCCCAAAAGCCTCCTTAAGAGTTGGCTGATTCAGTTAGAGAAATCCAAGTATCAAGAAAGGAAGCACAAATTAGTTTGTTTTTGTCTTGCTTATCTGTCTAGAGAAAGCATCTCTGCTCTTTCAAACGTCTGATAAATGGACTTGATTATCCTTCAAGCAAACACGTGGTTAAACGGTGGGGGTTGTTGGTTGTTGGAGAGTCTGCTGTCTGACAGCAAATCCTTCTCTGCGGTTCTCTTCTCAGTCTTGATGACAGCAAGTTTTCCGAGACACAGAACCTCTAAGTTTATGTTTGAGAAACATGGTGAAGGTTTCTCCTCTCTGCTCCCCTTGAAGAGGTGGCCTGTGTGGAAGTTGAAGTGTCTGAGGAGAGGTGGTAATGACTGGGATTGGGGATCAGCAGAGCTGTCCTGTGGCGTCAGTTTGTTACTAACAGGGTTGTTGATTTGTCAAGTTGATTTTTCTATTCACTTCTTCCTCATTCAGCTGATAGATATTAAACTCACAGCATAGTGGGCTCTGGGTGAGTTCTCTGGGGCCATACTTCTTGGGTTTGTATCCTGGCTTTTCATTTAGCAGCTATGAGGCCTCTGAAAAGTTATTTGATCTCCCTGTGCCTTGGTTTCCTCATTTATAAAATGGGGTTAATAAAAGGATCTGTCTCATAGGGATTTTTTCTGAGGGTTAAGTGAATTAATATTTCCGTATGTTAACTGAGTCATTTCTGGCACCTGTGGGTGCAGTTTAAGTATTTGCTGATGTGTTAATACTGTAAATTGGGCACATGGCTAGGTAGCAACATAGGGCAGGGCCCTTCCCTCACAGAGTGTGCCTCCCTTTTGGAGATGAGCTGTCCCAGTGCAATATTTACAAGAAGTGCAAGGAAACAGACATGCAGGGTGCAGTGAGAGTGAATTCAGTTGCTCTGGCCCACTTGGCACATGTCCTGGAAGTTGTCCCTGGGAGGTGACATTTGTGCTGGGCTTTAGGAGGCTAGGGGACAGCCTCAAGAGGGTGGAAGTAAGCCAGTGTGCCTGGAGTGCAGACAGAGTGGGGTGGGGAAGGCCCAGAGCTGAGAAGGCAGGTAGATCATCAGATAGAAATTCTTCCTTAGGAATTCTCAACTTTCAGTGAATTTCAGAATTGCCTGGAGAAGCTGCTTAAAAATGCAGAACCTCTGAAGGTTCTGATTCAGATGATCTGGGGTGGAGGTCTTCATTTTAACAAGAATCTTGGAGTGGTTGACATAGCAGATTCATAGACACAGTGAGACCATGTTAAAGATATGTGTTCCTATCTTAATCTGTATTGAATTGGGGAACCACTGAAGAAGTTCTTTAAAAAAAATTTATTTTTAATGTTTATTTATTTTTGGGGAAAGAGAGACCGAACATGAGTGGGGAAGGGGCAGAGAGAGAGGGAGACACAAGAATCTGAAGCAGGCTCCAGGCTCTGAGCTGTCAGTACAGAGCCTGATGCAGGGCTCTGAGTCATGGGCTGTGAGATCATGACCTGAGCTGAAGTCGGACGCTTAACAGACTGAGCCCCCCAGGTCCACCAAGAAGTTCTTTGATATAATTGTGGCGTAATTTCCATCTGGGTCACCTCCACATTTTGAGATTCTGTAGGCTTTAGCAATAGCTAAATAATAGTTATATAACCATCAGCCTGTCACAGTCAAGATACAGAATATTTACATCAGCCCCAAAGTACCCTTGTGCCCTTTTTATAGTCAAGCCCTTCTTCCTCTCCCAGTCCCTGGCAGCCACTCATCAGTTTTTTTCCATAGACTTTGCCCTGAGTGTCATATGAATGAAATCATACAGCTTGTAGCCTTTTGTGTCTGGCCTCTTTCACTTAGCATGATGCTTTTGCCATCAATCCATGTTATCGCATGTGTCATAGTGTATTTCTTTTTATTTATCAATATGAAATTGTGTGTATCACAGTTTGTTTACCCATTCAACAGTTGATGGACATTTAGTTATTTGTAGTTTTTAGAAATTGTGAATACATCTGATATAAACATTCTTATACAGGTATTTGTGTAGACATGTTTTTATTTCTCTTGCACAAATATCTAATAGTGGAATTGTTGTATCATATAGGAAGCACATGTTTAATTTTTAAGAAATTGCCAAGCTGTCTTCCACAGTGGCTTTGCATTCCCACTAGTGATGAGTGAGAAATGCTATTAGTTTATATCTTTATCAGCACATGGTATTATCAGTTAAAAACATCTTTTGTAATGGCACGCCCGGGTAGTTGGTTGAGCGTTGGATTTTGGCTCAGGTCATGATCTCACAGTACGTGGGTTTAGACCCATGTTGGGCTCTGTGCTGACAGCTCAGAGCCTGCAGCCTGCTTCAGATTCTGTGTCTACCTCTCTCTCTGCCCCTCCCCTGTTCACGTTCTGTCTCTGTCTCTCAAAAATAAACTTCAAAAAAAAAAAAAAATGAAAAAAAAACCCACATCTTTTGTAGCTATTTATTGTGATTTGAATTTGGAGTTTCCCAGTTGCTAATGACATTGAGCACCTTTTCATGTATTTATTTATCACGCATTCATAGTTCTTCTTTGGTGAAGTGTTTGTTAATGCATTTTGACCATTTCAAAAAGACTGTGTTGTTTTATTCTTACTGAATTTTGAGAGTTCTTTAAGTATTCTAGCTACAAGTCCTTTATCAGTGGTATAGTTTGCAAATATTTTCTCCCAGTCTATGACTTATCTCTTCATTTTATTAATAACATCTTTCAGAGAGCAGAAGTTTTAAACTTTATAAAGTCCAATTTGTCATTTTTTTTCTTTTATGGTTCATGGTTTTTTGTTTTATCTAAGAAATCTTTGCCTAACCCAAGGTTGTAGAAATTTTTCTTTTATGAGTTTTATGGTTTTGGGTTCTAAATTTAGGTCAATGATCCATTTACATTTACACCTATGATCTAACTTGAGGTGTGGTATGGGTCGTGATTCTTACCAGTGTACCTTTATTAAAAAAATCAATTGACCACATATATTTGGGTCTATTTTGGGAATGATGTTCTATTTCATTAACCCATATGCCCATATTTTCACCAATGCCATAATGTCAGGGTTGGCCAACTATGGCCTATTGGCCAAATCTATGCTTCTACCTGTTTTTGTAAATAAAGTTTTATTAGAGCACAGTCACAATCATATATTTATATATCCTCTATGGCTGCTTTTTCTCTATTGTAGTTGTGACAGAAACTATGTGGCCTGCAAAGCCTAAAATATTTCTATGTGGCCTTTTACAGAAAATGTCTGTTAATCTCTGCTATAATGTCTTACTTACTCTAAATGTATAGTAATTCTGAAAATCAGGTAGTGTGAGTTATCCAACTTTGTTCTTTTTCCAAATTATTTTGGTTTTTCTATGTTCTTGCTTTCTCCTTTCATATAACTTTTAGAACTAACTTGCCAATTTTTAACAAAAACCTGGTGGGAATTTGATTAAGATTGCATTGAATCTTTAGATCAATTTGGAGAGAAATAAAAATAGCAAATCTTCTGTACTACACATAGTATATCTTTCCATTTATTATTATTATTTTTTATGTCTCTCATTAATGTTTTGTAGTGTTCAGGATACAAGTCTAATGCTTATTATGTTAGCTTTCTCCCTAAGTATTTCATATTTTTGGTTGTTATTGAAAATGGTGCATTAAAAAATTCAATTTCCCAATTGTTCATTGCTGGTGTATAGAAATACAATTGAGTTTTACACATTGATCTTGTTTCCTGTGACCTTGCTAAACTCACAAATACATGCTACTGGCATTTTTTGTAGATTCTTTGTGATTTTCTACTTCATCATGACATGTATAAATAATTACAGTTTTCTTTTTTTCCAATATGTATGCTTTTTATTTTTTATTTTTCCATATTGTACTGTCTAGGACATCAAATATAATATTGAATGGAGTGGTAAGAGTGGACATCTTTGCCTTGTTCCTAATTTAGGGGGAAACTAAAGTGTTTTAAACAGGATCTGATATCATCTGATTTCAATTTTATATAGCAGCAGCCAGGCTCATGTGATTGGTTCTTACCTTTTCAAAGGGATGATACTGTGCATGTATATAGCCTGTATCAGTTAGCTTTCCTCATAATAATGCTGTATAACAAATAACCACGATAGCTCAGTGGCATACACATCAATAGACATTTAGTTTTTGCTCCATATCTGTGGGTTAGTTGGAGCTTAGCTGCTCTAGGCTGAGTTAGGCTCCAGGCTGTGTGCTGGGTTAAGTTTATGCTACATGTTTCTCATCCTCCTTGGACTGTGTCTGCCAAGGGCAGGGTTTTCTCTTGTGTAGTGCAAGAGAGGAAGAGGGAAAGCCCTGCTGTGAAGTATGTTTCAAACCTCTGCTGATATTATGTCTTTTAACATCCCATTAGCCAAAGCAAGTCATATGACCAAGCCTTAGGTCAAGTGGAGAGATGCATTCTTTTCCCACTATGAGACTATGGTAGAGAGGTGGATGAATAATGTGATTCCAGGGTAGCAAATAACTGGGGTCAGTAATTCCATCATCACATCTCTTAAATGAGGGAACAGTCAAACTGCATGTGGTAGACAACCTATGAGTACTTCAAGGGCTGGGAGACTGCCTTATGTCTCTTTGTATCCATTTGAATAGCATAAAATGCCTGCATCATCATAAGTGCTTAATACATTTTTGTTGAATGAATGACTAGAATTTGTTAGTTGTTCACAAGCTAGCTTATTTTCTATTGCTGGTCAAGAGATTCTTGGTCCAACATTAACTTTACTTCTCATCTGTGTTTATACATCATTCTCAATGGGCTCCAGAAAACTACTTTTCTTTTTTTTTTTTTATGTTTATTTATTTTGAGAGAGAGAGTGTGTGTGCAGGAGAGGGCCAGAGGGAGAGAGAGAAAAGGGGGAGGGGGGAGAGAGAGAGAGAGAGAGAGAGAGAGAGAGAGAGAGAGACCTAAGCAGGTTCTGTGCTGTCTGCACAGAGCCTGATGTGGGGCTCAATCCCACAAACTATGAGATCATGACCTGAGCTGAAATCAAGAGTTGGACAGTTAACCAGCTGAACCACTCAGGTGCCTCCAGAAAACTACTTTTCAGTGACAGTAGAAAGGATAGGAAAAAATAACACCTTTGTGTCTGAGGAAAGGCTGTTCTCATTGGAAAATGCCTGGAAAGAGCCCGGAGAAAATAAGGACACCTGGGTTTGTGTTCTGGTTCCATTCGTTAGCTGTGTAATGGGAATCACTTTATGTAATTTTATCTGTAAAATGTAAAAATTCTTCATGAATACTTTGCTCTGCCCACCTAACAGGACTTTGTGATGGTGTCTATGAAATATATGGATGCATCTATATGATACATGTGAAATGACAGCATATATGAAATCATAAAGAGCTGTAACTAGGAAAGGCTGCAAACTCTAGGGAATTGCTATTCTGATGCTAACTGGTGACAGGGTTGATGGGGAGACATTTTCAGCTCTGAGAACAGCAACGCTCTGAGGTTCTGATGGTTTAAGGGAGGAGCCTCAGAGCTTTCAATCCTCTTTTTATAAAATCACAGCCTTTCATTTCACCACCCCTTACTTAACAGGCGCCTTGGTTTCCCTTTCTCCTCAGGGAAACTTCCACCTCCCTTTCTATCCTCACGTCACCTTTCCTCGGTCCCCTTCTCACCCTCTGTGCTTTACCCACATGAGCTTCTTTCCTCAAATATGCCACATGCTCGGTCTCATCTCTCAGGCTGGGCATATGCTGCTGCTTCTGCCTGAAATATGCTCCCCCACCCCCAAGCATTGCTCAATCCCACTCACCTTTCAGATCTCAGCTCTGCCAGCAAATGTTCCCTGTTCCCTGCATCTAAGTCAGTCACCCTTTTATGAGTGCCTACACATCCTGTGTAAACGTATTCTGTTTAATACCACCCTTGTGCAGTACTGCTAAGTGCTGTTTGTCTATGAAATACGTTCTAAAGCCATTTATATAAATTATAAAATATTTCAATATGAAAAACTCATTACATTACTGCATGTGTGTGTGTGTCTGTGTTTCTTCTTCATCATGTCCTGCAACTTTCTTTTTAAAGTTTATTAATTTTGAGAGAGAGAGAGAGAGAGAGAGAGAGAGAATGAATGTGCATGCACACACATGTTGGGGAGGGGCAGAGAAGGAGGGAGACAGAGAATTACAAGCAGGCTCTCCACTCAGCACAGAGCCCAATGTAAGGCTCAGTCGCACAACCATGATATCATGACCAAAGCATGATATCAGGAGTCGGATGCTCAACCACCTGAGCCACCCAGGTGCCCCTATTGTGTCCTGTGTCTTAATGTCTTTCTTTCAGCCCCTGAGAGCTGGGGCTGGGCAGACTCGTCTATATACCCTTGACCAGTGAATATCAGTGTACGCTTTTGGAGTGTTCTCCTCCGTTGAGCACCTGCAGTATGGTCCTGAAGTGAGTGTGTTTGGCAACATATGCTATTTCCTCTGCAAGAGACTTTCTTCCTGCCATGTATACTTTGAGTCCTGGAAAACAGTTCTGACTCCAGTGACTGAGGCCAAGTATGACAGTGATGATGCTGCACTTGGTCCAGATAACCCAAGGAAGAGTATTTCATTGGAGGCATTGACAATACCTGGAGTTCATGATAAGGTAAACAGAGGGCAGAGACTCAGAAGATGCTGTGGGAAGGCAGAAAGGCCTCTGACATTATGGTATCATGGTAAAAACTTGGGAGGATTGTCTAACGATAGCTTGAGAGCAGCTGTTGGAAGAAATTATGGGTGGGTGGCAAGTCATAATGTAGAAAATTTGAAGACCACTTGCCATGTACAATGACAGGCCACACATCCAAATAAACTTCGGTATAAGGACTCAAGATGGTGCCAATGTAGGGGCCACTTCCATTTCAGGAATATATTCCTCCATGCTAAATGGATACCAGTGTGCATCTATAATGGCACCAAGTGCATTTTAAAGAATCAGTTCTTTGTTTACTCTTCTCACTCCCTCTTACCACTGGATTATAAGCTCTGTGTGGGCAAACCTCTTGTCTGTTTTATTTACCAATGCAGTGAATACTGTGGTCTACCATCTATTTCCCCCTTCAAGAATTAAGTATTCATTTCCTGGCTACTGATGTGTTTGTTGCCTTCTGATGGCTCACGGCAGAGCTCTCCCCTCGGCATTGCCCTGCTATAGAGAACTGCTTTGTTCTAGATTATGCCCCTTCTCTGTGACCAGCCGATGTTCAATGAGTTTTAGACTGTGGTGGTGGTGGTGGGGGAGAGGTATGCGAAGGCCTGCTTGCCTTGCCTCAATCTAAGACAACTCTGAAGGACCTGCCAGTCCTACAGCTCCCATGTGATTGACTAAGGTCATTCTGGAACTGCATCATGGTGCAAATTCTGTGTTTAATCTAGCTCCTTCTACTCCCTCATAGGGGTTGTTCCTGAGGGTGCTCCCTAATAAGCTTCCTGAATGCAATTCTTTGTCTCAGAATCTATTTCCCAGGAAATCCCCCAGTGCTTGACTCCTTTCCAGCCTTGCACGGACAGTAGATAGATCCTCCATTTCATACATGATAAAGTGGAGGTTTGGTGCACTTCAGTGACTTTCCAAAGACCAGCCAGGTGCTACATGCTGAATTGGGAAAACACTTATTGCAAAGAGTTGATGGCTTAAATGAGAATGTATGTAAGTAACCATGAAGGATAGGTTCTTATTAAATGCTGGTGTTCTTTTTCTAAAGGGTTAGGGCTAGCCCTGCAGAGCTGGAGGAAAAAAGAAGGCAGTGTACAGAGAATCATGGTTTGTACTACCCTGTGATGAAACACACTAGGGGACCGGTTTCTACCCTTGCCCCAACTCGAAGAGTCAGCCTCTTTATCCCTACTTACCTGGTCTATCTCCTTTTCAATAGCCTAACTTCATAGAAAGGATCCTTCTTTGCAATCATAGTTGGTATAAGGAGACATTAGCCTATAAAGTAACTACTCCATAAAGACTCCTATTTCCATGTACTAGGATTCTTTTTGCTGTTGTTGTTTGAAAACATTTTGACCACACACTGAGTTGATTATCACTGTAATTGTACTATAATCCCATCTGAGGAAACTATCTAGAAAATTAACTGATGACTGTTCACCTACCCACAGGGAAGAGACTCACATTAGTCAAATCAGAACAAAGGAACAGTAGCCTCATTCACAAAGAGAGATTCTCCTTCTACCACACAGCTTTTTCTGTGGGTATATAGTGTGATTGTAGGGTCTAGAGGCATCCACCTAATATACACAAGGAATGTTTGCAAATTGATAACAAATGGCTAGTCATTTTCTCCAGAGATTTTTGGTGTAGGTGGTTTATGAGTTATTTCTCTTTTGGCATTTTGGATATAAGGGCAAAAAAAAAAAAGATATTAGGATGATAAGGAATTAAAGGCAACACATTATTCACTTAATGTTAACTTATAAATTCAAGGGATCTGAGTTTGGGGACCACTGTGTTGTGTCATCCTGGAAAATCTTTTGAATTCATCAGATTAGGCTAGGCTATGCTGTAGTAACAAACATACCACTCAAATTGGGTCATACGAGGCTATGATGTGGTAACAAGCCCCTCAAATATCCATGGGTTTATAGTCACTTACAGGAAGTACTGTGCTTATCTAAGTTCTCTTCATACTAGTTCTCTTTCAATTTATGATTCAGGGGTCCAAGTGGTTCTGTCCTAGGGCTCTTTTTTCTTGACATGTGGATGCTCGCATCATTGCACCAGGGGAAAAGGAAGCTGGGAGAACCTCCATCCATTCTTTTAAGCTTTGACCCTGAAGGGATACATGTTTTTTTCTGCTCACAATCCATTGGCCAGAACTAATTTCATGGCCTTGCCTGCTGAAAGGAGGCTAGGAAATGTCGGGCCATAACTAGGTCTCAGTTTTTGTATCTTCAAACTAATCTATTAAATAATGAATGCTTTAAAGAAATAGTACATGCCTTTTAGGTTTAGTCATTGTGCTAAACTCTGGCTGATGTGGTGGGCAAGATGCACATAATCTCTGCCTTCACAGAACCTCTGTTTTGAGGGGAGGTCAGATGTGCAAGCACTGACAATAAAGTGCAGTGATGCCCCAGCAGGGGAAACTGAGGGTACAATAGTAATTTACTGCTCCAAGTACCATATCTGGATTAAGGATAGTGTCTTCTGGAGGAAGTGTTATCTTAGCTGAAATCTGAAGGACAACTGAATGTTAACCAGCAAGTAGAATCTTCAAAGCAGAACAATTGCCTTTGTGAAGGCCTGAAAAATGGGAGAATATCTTCCCAGGGTGTTGGGAAGTTTCCATGATATAATATATGTTTAAAGTATTTTGCAAACCTTTAAGTATTATACGTGCTTGGAAGGGTTACTTACTAATTAGCACTTTGAGCAGAAATGTCAGTATAATGGCTACCACCAGACAGAATCAGCCTTGTGGATGTGGAAGAAATGGCAGTCATGGGTTGAATCCAGGCATTCAGACTCATGAGCCCAAGTTCTTAAGTACAAAGCAACATTACCCGTTTAGAAAGCAAGTTCAAATGCAAGTATAAAACACATTATTGTAGGGATAACCATTAACTTGATCCAACTTATACTTTTATAGAAGAGTAGATGATATACAGCATCTGATAATTCATTTTTAGTAGCAGATTGCTATGTTTTGATTATTTATGAATCAGGCTGAAAGCAATGAGGAGGGGAACTGCAGTGAAATCTAGAAGACTAGACTGGACCACCTGTCTGTTTGTCCATAGCCAAGCCAGGGACAGGGGAGTATTTTCTTTAGACCTAGTGCATCATGCCTCCCATGTCCAGAAATCATCCCTATTTCTATCAGATCCTGTCATGCATCTGCCAGTTCATAGGTGAAACAAACATCCCTGCTGCCCTCCTGCCCCAACCCATTTGAGGATCTCAGGGAAGTAGCAGCCAAGGGGTGAAGAAGGTAGGAAGTAGGAAGGAATGGATGAAGAAAAGTCTTTTGTACCAAGGATAAATTGGTTCTCTTTGAAAAACTCTGGCCTGTCAATTTTCTGCTCCTCCCAACTCATTTTGCCTCCATTGTTATGCGGGGACTAAAATATTCATTTCATGAAGAAATTGTCAAACTTTAGTGCTTTGAGATAATTGATGCATTTCATCAGCTCACCAAATTGAGAGAACGACTCAACAGAGGTCTGCCATCAGGCAGTCTCAGCCGAGAATTCTTTCATCAGAGTCACGCGAAGATCTTCCTTGGAGATGTGGGTAAATGGCCCAGTAATCGGGAGACATTGGAGAAAGCACGCTCCCAGAACAAGACAGGGAACAAAGGGCTTTCTTGGCCAGGAAGCGCTCTCACAGGGGACTTGTTGGTCCCAGACTCTGCCTCTGATTGGAAATGTAATCACTTGGCTGTGTTTAGCTGTGTCCAGTAAGGGGCCATTGGCGGCAATGCTCCACTAACTAGAAATCTCTTCTGCAATCAAATTAAACACGGCCACAGCTTCCTTGTGATTCATGCCGGTTATTCCAGAGACATTTTATTGCAGAAATGCTTTTTAAACATTAATTATGCTGCACATAATATGACCCAGATAAAATATGGGCGTATTATGACTTGTCTGTGGCTTCGGGGTGTGCTGTTTAATCCCTGGCAAGGGCTTTTAGGAAGAAGATGGGTCAGACCTTTTGTTTTGGATTTTCATTCCTGGGGCATTCTAGGTCTGCTCTCCAAATGTGGCTGCAAAAAGATTTGGGTTTTTATTGCTCACACTAAATTAGCCTTGTCCTTTTCCCACACTCCCAAGTCTCTAGGAGGGACCACCAAGAGCCCTCAAATTTCCTGGGAAGACCCGGAGATTGACTTGGGAACCTATGCTTTAACAACCCTCTGCCTATGCCAGGCACAGCCATCCTGTCTCCTGAAATGTTGACACTGGTGCTCTCTGATTGGCTGCTGCCTGTGCTTCACCGTTTGTTAAATATTGTCAATACCACACCTGGAGGTATGCATCATCCTCATTTCTCACATACAGAAACTGAAGCTCTGAAAACATGTTACTTGGCCAGTATCTCACTGTTATAAGCAGCAGAGCTGGATTTCTTTTTGTCCATTTCTTTTTGTCTCTGTGATGTTTCCCCAGTGTTTTTCAAACTTCTATCTAAAGCACTGGATGGGGCGCCTGGGTGGTCAGTCGGTTAAGCATCCGACTTTGGCTCAGGTCATGATCTCACAGTTTGTGAGTTTGAGCCCCACGTCGGGCTCTGTGCTGACAGCTCGGAGCCTGGAGCCTGCTTCAGATTCTGTGTCTCCTTCTCTCTCTGCCCCTCCCCAACTTGTGCTCTGTCTCTCAAAAAATAAAAAAAAAAAAAAAAAAAAATAAATAAATAAATAAATGTAAAGCACTGGAAATCTTTTTTTAAAAGCAATCTTTTTTCTTTTTTTAAGTTTTAATTTAAGTTCCAGTTAGTTAACATACAGTGTAGTATCAGTTTCAGGTGTATAATCTTACGTGAAAGTTTGGAGATGAAATGAATGTAGATGGAGCTGCCTAGGATGAAGCGGGGGGTGGGGGTGCAGAGCCTTGCAGGCAGTGCCCCTTCCCATCATTTGCTCTGGTTTTTCCCAGGTGCTTGTCTGGAACCTCTGAGTGTAATGATGACTGTCCTCTCTCCTGGAGGGCCGGGAGACAAATGAGTCCGTCTCCTGCTGGTTGTTTGTTTGTGGAGCCCATCCTTGGTCCCAGCACTCCCTTATGTTCAGAGGAAATAGCTGTGGCCCAAATTGATAACACTCCCTGTTCCTTGGAGCTTGCCTTTTCCCTGAGCAAATGGAGACAAAAACAAAGTGAGTGAAAACAGTGTACTCTACATTAGATGGCATAAGCACTGTGGACTTAAAGCCAAACAGGACTGGGAGATGAGGCCTGTGGGAGTGTCAGTGGAACAGTTTTCAACAAGATGACCAGTAAAGGCCACATTGGAAAGATGACATTTGAGCGAAGGGGGTAGGCTATCTGGGAAGGGCAGTACCCATCTGTGGGACGAGCAAGGGGGGTGGCCAGTGAGGTGAGGTGTTGAGGAAGGAGCCAAGAGGCCTGAATCCCAGTGGGATGGGGAGCAGAGTGGAAGGGCAGGCAAGCGAGGTAACAGGGCAGGTGTGAAAGACTGCGTGGGCCATTGAGGGTCCCAAGTGAGGTAAGGAGCCATTGGAGAGTTTGGACTTGGAAGGAGGCCCAATGTGGCTCACATCTCACAGGGTGTTTCCCTTATCTGTGTGGAGGACAGGCTGAAGTTGGTATAGAATCAGTCCTGGCAAAAGTCAGACTTCCCTTGAGGATGTCTTGGGGGCATGTAGCACCTTATGTCAGACCGCTTTCGACATCCCTGCTATCTTTGGAGCCTACCTCAGTTTTTTTTTTTTTAATATGAAATTTATTGTCAAATTGGTTTCCATACAACACCCAGTGCTCATCGCAACATGTGCCCTCCTCGATGCCCATCACCCACTTTCCCCTCCCTCCCACCCCCCATCAACCCTCAGTTTATTCTCAGTTTTTTAAGAGTCTCTTATGGTTTGCCTCCTTCCCTCTCTGTACCTTTTTTCCCCCTTCCCCTCTCTCATGGTCTTCTCTTAAGTTTCTTAGGATCCACATAAGAGTGAAAACATACGGTATCTGTCTTTCTCTGTATGACTTATTTCACTTAGCATAACACTCTCCAGTTTCATCCACGTTGCTACAAAAGGCCATGTTTCATTCTTTCTCATTGCCACGTAGTACTCCATTGTGTATATAAACCACAATTTCTTTATCCATTCATCAGTTGATGGACACTTAGGCTCTTTCCATAATTTGAACCTACCTCAGTTTGAAACTGAATGTGAGGTTGAAGGGAAAAATGAAAGTGTGTGTGTGTGTGTGTGTGTGTGTGTGTGTGTATGTGCACACACACTCATGAATGAATGTGTGAGAGTATGATTGTGTGAGTGTGTATGTGTGTGAGTGTGAAGTGGGTGTTTAGGGAAACGGGGGAGTGCAAACTTGCTGCCCAGGACAGGATCACGTATGTGGCAGCCCACTCTGGCCAAGTGCTGTAAACGGGTGGTGGAGGTCAGTGGAGGGACTGCATGACACAGGGAATCGTGAGCCAGCTCAGCCTGAGCTCTGTTTTCTGGTGGTTGTCCCAGCCTCCTTCTCCATCTGACTGCATCTGCTTCCAGGTCAACTCTCTGATTCCCCCGAGTGAGGGGTGTGGGTCATTCTCTCATGGTTTACCTTGGCTGTATCTCATGGTGAGCTTCCTGTTTTGGACCATCTTGAACTGTAATGAGGTGTTCCTGTCACATCTATGATATGGTGGACTTCTAGAGGGGCTCAGCCACGCCTTGTCCATTTTGGAACTCAGGTGCTCAGCCAGTGCCTGAGACTTGGCAGGAGCTCTCAGTATTAATAAGACTAATGGGGGTCTTTCTTCTTTTTATGAATATTCCCATCAGAAGTGTGTCTTCCATGGCCCAAAGCTTTATTGTTCCCACCAAATAGATTTTTCTTTAAAGCTTTCTTCATGATCAATCACTAACCAGTTGTTCTTATCAATTTGCCTGGTCAGTCTGAGTTGATTGTAAATTTAGATGGTGGAAAGAGACTGCTTTGTGGGCCAGTAATTGGGCTTTCTTTTTTTTTTTTTAATTTTTTTTTCAACGTTTTTTATTTATTTTTGGGACAGAGAGAGACAGAGCATGAACGGGGGAGGGGCAGAGAGAGAGGGAGACACAGCATCGGAAACAGGCTCCAGGCTCCGAGCCATCAGCCCAGAGCCTGACGCGGGGCTCGAACTCACGGAGCGCGAGATCGTGACCTGGCTGAAGTCGGACGCTTAACCGACTGCGCCACCCAGGCGCCCCAATTGGGCTTTCTTAATAGCGACATTGGATCTGAGCTGAGTGGCAGTGAAACAGAAGATGGTCATTGCCTAGGCCTGGTCTGGGCCTTAGATGATAGTGTCTGGTAGATGGGGAGACTGTCTAATGCTCAGGACCAAATAAACGCTATGGGAGAGCTAGATAAACGTCCCTAAAGAGGAAGTGCAAAAAAAAGGCGTTTATTTATCATAGATTTAGGAGAGGAAACATAATGACCTTGGGGAGGCAGGGTGATGAAATGGTCTGGTGGCAGGTACAGCTTTGGTCATCTCAGGCTGTAACTCTGGCAAATTCTCACTGGCCCTTCCCAAGTGGCATCTGGGACTCCTGTGGGATCATTTGGGCTGTGGGTTTCTGCAGTGTCTGTGCATTGCCTCGGGAGCCATTTGGAAGAAAGATGCTCTGTGTACATGACACAGCACAGAGGATGGTCCCCATGTGACTCACAATGGAATCTGAAGCACTGGAGGAATTGGATTAGCAAGATTCAAGGCTGGAGAGAAATTGGGTCACATGCTTTCCTAGGAAGTCGGAAATCAAACTGTCTGGCTCAGGCACAGCGGATGTGTGGATGGGCCACATAGGGAGGTGATTGTCATGTCTGTAGGTCAGCGGCTATCCCAGGGTAGGTAGCAGTGATGTTGGAAGGGAGTGGGTTGTAGTCAAGAGATTCATGTTCAAATTCTGCCACTGCCACCTACTTGCTACCTGTTATGGGAACATGCATATTTTGAAGATCCCCAATATCTCAGAACATGACTGTATTTGGAGATAGGGCCTTTAAAGATGTAATTAAGGTAAAATGGGGTCCTATGGGGGGCTCTCATCCAATCTAACTGGTGTCCTAATGAGAAGAGGAGACTGGGACCCAGACATGCATGGAGGGAAGATTATGTGAAGATGTAGGGAGAAGAAGGCCATCTGTAATCCAAGGAGAGAAGCCTGGAAGAGATCCTTCCCCCCCAGCCCTCAGAAAGAACCAACTCCACCAACATCTTGATCTTGAACTTCTAGGCTCCAGAACTGTGAGAAAGTAAGTTTCTGTTGTTGATGCCCTGTGGTACTTCGTTATGGTAGCCGTAGCAAACAAATAAATTACTTAAATGAGCATGGATAAGTTGTTTCACTTCTCTGGGCTTCAGTTTTTCCATCTGTAAAATGAGTCACTCATCTGAGAGCACCTGATGAAATAATGTATCAAATATTCTCTGTAGATGGGAAGTGTTGAAGAAATTATTGGCTATGATTGACAGTTTTCCTCAAGATTGCATCATTTACTCATCACTCATTCTGTAAATATTGAGTGCCTATAATGTGCCAGACACTGTTCTCATGGCTGACGTTACAGGTGCAGAAAATAAAGACAAAAATATCTCTGACTTCCTGGAACTTTGCATTACAGGTGGTTACTGGTGGGAGAGTAAGAAACAATGGACAACACAAGTACAACACATGGTAAACAAGAAAAGGATGAATGTGATGTAGAAAATAAAATCAGAGAAAGGGATAGGGAGGGCTGGTATTGGAGTGGTCAAGAGTTTTAAAATAGTGTGGTTGTACGAGCCTTCCTGAGAAAGGGAAATTAGGGCAAAGACAGGAAGTAAAAATGAGCAAGCCAGGTAGACATCTGGGAGAAGAGTGTTCTGCAAACAGAGACTAGCACGTGCCAAGTCCCTGGGGCCCAGAGAAAGTTTCAGGTACTTGTAACCCATAAAGCCCTGATTTAGATTGTCTGGAGGGTGTTGAGCATTTTGGCAGGTGTGTGATAAACACCTTTCTTTATAGTATGTGTTAACCCATATGGTCATTATCAAGGATGGTACTGAGACCTGATACAGAGGATTGGTTTAGAGAGACTATCTTATTGTTTGTTGGGGGAGGGGATTCAGAGGAGTGGAACAAGCTGAGACGGTCCGTAGCAGTTAGTAGACTTCCTCTTTGAGGCATGCAACTCCTACAATCGGGTGGTAAATAGCATCTCTCAGGGCCCGAGAAGCAAAAGAGCAGATGGTCCAGGTGACCTGGGGAGCCTATAACAGAGATGGGATTTGAATGTTAAAAGAAAGAGTGAGGGGCACCTGGGTGGCTCAGTTGGTTAAGCCTCCCAACTCTCTCCATTTTGGCTCAGGTCATGATCTCATGGTTCCTGCGATTGAGCCCCATGTTGGGCTCCGTGCTGACAGCGCGGAACCTGCTTGGGATTCTCTCTCTTTCCTCTCTCTGCTCCTCCTCGCCTCTATCAAAATAAATATATAAAAATTTTTTTTTTAATTTTTTTTTCAACGTTTATTTATTTTTGGGACAGAGAGAGACAGAGCATGAACGGGGGAGGGGCAGAGAGAGAGGGAGACACAGAATCGGAAACAGGCTCCAGGCTCTGAGCCATCAGCCCAGAGCCTGACGCGGGGCTCAAACTCACGGACCGCGAGATCGTGACCTGGCTGAAGTCGGACGTTTAACCGACTGCGCCACCCAGGCACCCCTAAAAATTTTTAAAAAATAAAAGAAAGAGGAGAGTCTGTATAATTTCATAAGCTCAGTGAGAATCCTCTTATAATTGAGTCCTCTGGAGGAAATCACAGCCTTATGTACAAACTATAAATCATAGAGAAGTATGAAGTAAAAGAAAATAAAAGTCACCCCCAGGTACTGGCCCAGGTTGGTGTTTTAATAAACGTTAGACGGTGGAAAGAGTGACTGTTGAATGAGAATTGCAACATTGAAAGAAAGAATGAACTGCTACCATGCTGGTATGTTTCTACTATTTTTCCCTATCTGTTATCTTTTTTAAAAACTTTTTATCTGTATTTAATATCCTGATTTTTTTAATCTCAAAAATAAAACAAGCACTTCTTTTTGTTATTATAAACTTTCCATAAATACTGTAACATTATGTTTCATAATCTATTGATGCATTCATCCAGTATTAGCCTGCTACTCATGTTTCTCATATTATAAATAAGACTGTGTAGAACATCTTTGTACATGAATTTTTCTTTTTCTTTTTTATTTCCTCTTCCAACATTCTTAGGATTATTTTCCTGGAATCAATTTCTAGGCATAGAATAGAATTACTTTAGTAAAGGGTACAATTTCTTCAGGGCTGTCAAAATCAATGTGAATCATCTTTATTTTATTCTCTATTGGATCACTTCTTTTGCTGAGTTTTGTTTCTCCTGTAAATTGGAAAAGCTTTCTTTCCATCTTTATCCAAGATGCTACTAAACACATTGAGCACAACAGGTTCAAGGGTATGATTTACTCCAGTTTGAAAGTTCTTTATGTTTGAAAATTCCAATTCTGTGAATTATAATACTGTCTTCCTTCATGTTAATTTAAAATTTTGTCTAATTATCTTGCTTAAAGGGAGTTGCCTGAGAATAGCCTTTGATGCCTAAGTGTGCAGCCTATGTTTTTCTAGTAGTGAGAATTTCTAAGCTTGATGTAGTTAAAGATAGATGTAAAAAAGCATTTAGCACTGGTATCAGATTTATTTAGTTTTAATTGTTTTATGTGAGTTGAATTGGTATGACTAGATTTGTGATGTTCTTTGCAAAATTCATTCCTTTTTTAGCAGGGCACATTTCACAAGATAATCTTGAAATGGCTAGACATCCTTATCTTTTTTAATGGTTTTTAACTCCTATTAGCTATAATGGGATTTCCACAAATAAATTGCTGCATTTTGTTGAAAGATAGATACTAGCACCCAGCTGACCGTCCCCCAAGCACGGGGGGTTTTGATCCTACTCACACACATGCCATTTTTCTTTCCTCAATGCAGTACAATTTAAAAAACTCCGTTAAAGAGCAGGAACATATTTACTAGACAACGATGTGATTCTGGTTTTTGAAGGCTGACAATGTGCTTCCATCAGTGCATTTGGCTGCCTGGGAAAAACAATTCTTTAAAAGCTCCCAATAAATGACATAAATAAACCAGTGAGGAGCCAGGGGCCTGCTCAGACTCTGCTGAATTATATGTCCCTGTGACAAACTATTGTTTGAGGACAATGACAAACATTTCAGACCATCTATGGAAGTCACTGGGGGGACTTTTGTTTCTCTCTAATAGCCCCTGAAGGCTTTCTGGCTAATAGTGTGTATAATGAGTCCAGTTTTCCAGCCCCTGAGAGGAGAGGCTGTGTTGCTTTCGTATGCGCAGGGAAGGCCTCTGAAATTTCAGCAGTGGCAAAATTTGGTCTTTTGTAAGGGAGGCACACAACCTCCTCAGCCGGGGAAGCTGAAGAGAGGGAGAAAAGGTGAGGGTCATAGGACAAGATGCCAATATAGGGCTTCACATCTGGGGCCCAAGTCAGGATCAGCTCTCAGGTTTACTCAGAGCATCACAGCCAGAGAACGGAGGGCCAGTCCAGTGCCAAGATACTAACTCAGGTTTGGAAGAGGCTTGGCAGATGCTGATGGCTAGGGGACACTCTAGTCACCTTCCCTTCCTTGTCCTCCCCATCCCCCATCCCAGGCTCTCTATATGGGAGTCTCTACGTCACTGAGGTGAGATTCCAGATCTCCATTTTAATAAACCTCAAACCCCTCAGGCGATTCTGTGGCACACTCAAGCTGGACAGCCCCTGGTTGGGTTTGGGCCTGCCCAGGGCTGGGAAGGTAGCATCTATTCCCATGTCTGCATGGATCGCTGAACTAGGAATTGGGAGGCCAGAATCGTAGTGCTGGATTCCAATATTTGTTTGTGGAACTTTGACATGCCACTGTTCCAAGTCTTGGTCCATTTATTTGTGAAGTCAGGGTATGGACCTGTGGCTCACAACCCTGGTTGCACGTTGGAATCACCAAGGAAGCTCTGAGGAAATGGAAAAGACTGGGTCCCCTCCAAGCTCTGTGAATTTGAACATCTACCTTCAGGTGGAAGCTGGGCATCTATAGATTTATTCCAGCCTGAGGCTCAGAGAAGTAAAGGCATTTGGCCAAATTCTTCCTAAATAATTATTTATACAGTTGGGCTTGAATTGAGGCTTTCCTATGCCCTGGAAGAGCACATCGTCATCACCAACAATAAAAGATGAATCTTCAGTGCAGGTCAAGTTGGCAGCCTCAGATCTGGGCTTCCAGTAGAGAGACGTAACAGAGGGTTGGAACACTATCCTGTTGGTTTGGTTACATAGGATTGGGATCTCAGCATTGGGGCCACAGGGCATGAAGAAATCTGTGGATGGGTGGAAGAGGAACTAAGGGAATTTAACCCAATTCTAGGACACGCACTGAGGTAGTAGCCACAACTCAAATCACAGTGTCCTGGAAAGTATGGAGAATTCAGTCTTCAAGGTTGGTGACCATCCTTGTGGTGTCTAAGTAGGGGTCTCACAGTGAACCAGCAGGAGGCTTGAAGATGAATCAGGATAATCCCTGTGTCATGATCTTTCTAGTTTTTCCAGCTAGGGTGAAGGCCAAGGTCTAGGCCAAGAAAGAGGAGGGCCTCAACCAAGGAAACTGGGATTCAGGAAGAGGCTGCCAACTCCAGGAGAGCTCTAGAACAGTACTTCTTATAGGGTGAGCCTCAGATCAGCAGCGTCAGAATCACCTGGTGAATCATTATACATGCAAGTTCTACTGAATCAGAAGCTCTGAGGGGTGGATCCTGCAGCGTGTGATGCAAAGAGCCCTCCAGATGATTCTGATGTACACTGAAGGCTGAGGCCCACTGGTGTAGAGTTTTTGTAAGGAGCAAAGGCAAAGCAAATGTCTTGGGGGAACATATGGTACAATGGGCCTGTCATAACTAATCACTGACTTAGAGACACAGGAGGAAACTTGCATCCCCTTGTTGGATATGGGCCTCTATTGCTATGATGAGGGTTATCAGGGCCCCCAGCTGACCAGAACTGGGCACATCAGGGACTACTAGAGACAGGGGAGGAGATGCCAATGTCCATGGATACACCTGGAGATACTCAGGTGGTACCTCCTCCCTCAGCGCTAGGGCTGAATTCTGCTCACCACACCGTCTGCTTCCCTTGCTGAGTGCTGCTGGGTCCAAGTGAGAATAAAGTCAAATATTTTTGAAAAGTTCTGTGTCCAGCCATATTCAGATGATACTTAGGCCACACAGATAACATCTTCCTCACGGTCAATAAAAGTGATGCACAGCAGACTGTGGAGTTATTCAACACAGTTTTCAAAGATCTCTTTTATTGCCTGTGTATAAAAGCATGCAGAGACTCCTTTTTTTTCTGAGAGGGCAGCAATGATACACTGATTTGGTAGAAATAAATGATGGACATGTTGTATCAGGCACAGTGGGTCCTCCATTCATGTGAATTATTTTGCTGCATAAAAAACCCCATAAGTGAACAGGCTTAAAACAGGTACAACCTCATGTCTGTGAACACCACATGGAAGAAACCTTCACTGCTTTTTTCTAATATGATTGCGACGGCTACTTTTATGTGTCAACTTGACTGAGCTAAGGGATGCCCAGAAAGCTGGTAAAACATTATTTCTGGGTGTATCTGTCAGGGTGTTTCTGGAAGAGCTTAGCATTTGAATCAGTAGACTAAGTAATAAAGATTGCCCTCACAAATGTGGAAGGGCATCATCCAGTTAGTTGAGGGCTTGAGTAGAACAAAAAGGTGGAGAAAAGCTGAATTAACTCTCTCTCTTGAAGCTGAGATATTTATCTTCTTCTGCCTTAGGACATTGGCACTCCCGACTCTTGGACATTTGAACTCAGACTGGGACTTATACCATGGCCCTCCAATGATCAGGCCTTTGGACTCAGGCTTACCTACACCGCAGATTTTCCTGGTTCTCCAGCTTGCGGATGGCAGATTGTGGGTCCTCACAGCCTCCATGACCATGTGAGCCAGTTCGTATTATTAATCTCTTTTATGTACATCTATGTATATTGTATTGGTTCTATTTCTCTGGAGAACCCCAATACAATGATAATGGATATACTTGAAGTAGTAATGTTTGAGCAGTAGTTATTGGCATTGAAAGCCCCCATTATAGAGACATGGTCCAAACTGACCACTTGAGAAGGAAATAAGTAGTTCTTAAGCTGTCTGTGGTTATTGGATATATTCAAAGGGGCTGCCTCCAATTGAAACCACATCCTTGTCTTCGCCTCCAGAAGGTGGAGATAGGCGTTTTGGCTTAAGCCAGGATGTTACTAAAATTTTTGTTTAGTTTGAGTGTAAGCAGACATATTTCTAGATCTTTGTGGCTTGATGGAACATTACTTTCTTTAACTCACCTTGACATGGTGTACAGAGTTTGACTTTCTTGTATATTTTTGGTGGGAACTAGACATGTGAAAACAGTCTCTACTGTGCAACTGAATTTCCTGCACCCGGGAAATTCTAACGTAGATATAACCACCTCCCTGCAGTGAGGAGACTGCAGAACCACAGCCTCTGGAGATGCCTGGAATTATTTTTTAACTTTCTGTTATGAAAATGTTCAAGTTCAGACAGAAAATGACAGAATAGTGCAATGAAGCCCCATGTAATCATCACCCACCTTCAACAGTCTTCAACAGAAGTGTGTTTTCTGTACCCCCATCCACTTCTCTCCAGTTCTCTCACCATGACTGATTTATTTTGAAGCAAATCTCAACTATCATGTCATTTCATCCACATATATGTCAGTATGTATTTCTAAAAGACAAGAATTCTTTAAAAAAGCATAATCACAATACCATTATCACATGTAAAAAAATGACAGTATCTACTTATTAGCATCAAATATCCAGTGTTTACTTCCCTGATTGCATCATAAGTGGTATTTTTATTGTTGATTTGCATGAATAAGGATACAATACTTAGCATCCTTCGTCTTCTGTTTGGGCTCAGAAATCCTAAATAAATTCTGAGGGGCCGAGGCTGTTGTGTCATCCCTCTGTAGCCCAGTGATTGGCCCAGCAAGCACATCGTCTGCCAAATTCTGGCAGCAGAAGCCAGAGGGGCAGGTGGTAGAAAAATCACATGAACGTAGGTTGCCAGGATCCCAGCTTGGGTTTAAGCTGTGTTCATTGTAAAATCTGGACATGATTTCAGCACTGGTGGGGAAAGGCCACTATGGAGTCTACCTGATGAGAAGCTAAGGATTCACTTGGGCAAAGGCTGAGATGAAGGATGAAAGAGTTGCTCCAAAGAATAGGTCCCAGGGTGGGGCTGGCTATCCTTGGCTGTCATCCAATGCCAGTAGATCCTACTTACCTCCTGGAAGCATGCAGTGTGTGTGACCCAGTTCACATTCTGGAAGAATGCAGTATGATGGCTCTGGGTTTGAAGGCTGGTGATAATAGGTACCTACTAGTCAGGTCCTTTCCTTACCCAAGGTCAGGGGCTCACTAAGATCTCCATGGGACTTTGAGAATTCAAGTTGCTGACACTGTGAAAGCAAGGCAAAGTAGCTGATGAATTTGATTAAAGCCCATGGTCTATGAGTGGAGTATCTGATTATTTGGGGATACAATTATTGGCATCCCTGTCTCCTTTAAAGGAAGGTAGGGGAGAACTCACCTATTTATCCTTCTGTTCATTTATCCATCTAGTTATCCATCCATCCCCTTTCTGTTCTCTCTACTTTGTGGTTCTCCTCAATAAGCAGACAAGTTCTTTCCATGTGGCTAGGGACAATGGCTGTTGATAGCCCTAGATTATTCATACTAACACAAAGGGAATTTCTCTCTTACATCATCTGTATGTCAATTCCAGTGAAGAAATGCCACTGGCCTTTTTGGAATCACATGCCCTCAGTTACTGTGTTCAGTAAAACAGGATACTCCAGTAGGTAAGCTCATATCAGGCACCCACCCTGTGGCCAGAGGAGAAGGGAAAAAGAGGGGAATATCTAGGGCAGGAAAAACAAACTCACTAATAAACTACAATATCTATCACACTCTATATCACACGTTCCCTCACTCCTCCACTGACATGAGTTGAACTCCCAAGTTAAAGCCTCCAAGATTGATGAAAAGGAAGTATGGATAGATACTGTTCCCACTTGCAAATTTTGAACTTTATAGTTTAGCTTATTCAGTTTTATTTAGTGTGACTACCTCATTTCCCACCATATTGATTTATTTATTGAGTCTCTCTCTAATACAAAGGAAGAAGCAGGTAGAGAAAGTACTGTAGTCAACTGACGGAAAAATGGTTTTCTTCATGGAATCAGCGAATACCAGCCCGTTTCTTCATCCTTAGTTGCACAAACCATCCCCACGTCGGGGTAAGTATCACCTTGCATCCCTCTCCTCTGTACCTGTCCCCATTTCTCCATGTAGGATTTGTAATAGTGTCATCAGGACAGAGAGGAGTGAGGAGGTGGGCTGGTGGGATGCGTGTGTGTGAAGGAGTAGAGAGAAGTCAGAAGAGGAGAAAGCAGACTTCTGGTTCTCCCTTGTGTGTGAGCGTGCGTGCGCGCACCCACACACACACAAACACACCTGCACGCACAGGCACATTCATGTGGATTAGCTGATCAACGCTTTATTTAAAAAAAAACAAACTCTGAAGTTGAGGATAGTTTTGTGATGACTGATAGGACTCTGAACACCATCCCTTGTTCCAGGAAACTCACAAGGGGGGTAATTTGGCACTTGGTCAACAATTCCTGAGAGATTTTAAAAACAAAATAAGAGTGTTTGCAACTTTCTTTACAAGTCTTTCTAAATCTGAAGAAACAAGCCCAATTGTTAACTAATAGCCAATAATATATTGGTTTACAGTGGATGCAATAATAATCTGTATATTTGGTATATTTATGTTCATTCTATAAGTATTATTTGTCTGTTTTTAGTTATCCAGAGGAGTTTATGATTGATCTTTTCTTTTAAAGATATTTGTTAATTTCTGATGCTCATCATTGGTCAGGAACCCTTATCCCTTTACAAAAGTGAGTCCAAGGGAAAAAGAGTACTTTTATGCAATGATCTACTTAAAAACAACATTCAAGAGCATTCTGTAGCAAACAATTGGGAACTGCTGGTACTCTTTAGATTCTAATATAAACATGGTCAAAAAGTCTGGGCATGAGTTAGAAACAACTGAATATTAAAAATGCAAATGGAACAGCTGAACTCAAGGGAAATGCTTCATAAGCAGACAAAAGTACCATCAAAAATGCTGTAGTGGTGTTATGAAATTTTAATTCATGATCAAAAAATTTTCTCGCAAGTCCCAATACTTCTTTCCAATATATCTTTCAAATTATAGTGGGACCCGGTGGATAACTTTTTAAATATCCCTCAAATTGCAAGTAGATGAACATTTGGCCCAAATACTTTAAAATTCTTACTCTGGCTAAGCTTGGGGATTCAGTCGGAAGAGTTACATCAGCACAGACCAGCCCTGCCTCTTATATCTTACATCTTCTAGCAACCAGAATGTGTTTCAGGCACGCATTTTGGAGTTATGTTTAACAATCCCGAGACATCATCTCTATTCAGCCTCACAGCCTCCGGTGGAGACGAAGAGAATATTAAATAATCGAGAGGGCCTGCCATGAAATCTTGCAGCTCTTGAGTGAAGCTCGGCATCAGGGTGACTGCTTTTTAAAAAAATATTATGTTTGCATTTTGTTTCAGAAATAATATGCTTTAAGCTCTTAAAATGAGCATTACTGGGTGCTCAAGGTCAGGCACAACCTTGAGTGTTAATGGAGTGTTAAAAGAAACCGGTTTAAGGTAAATTCCATTGGTCTTATACTGAAAAAATTTATTTAGGTGCGACTGAGCTTGCAAGCTCAGGTAAATCATCCACACTTGACAGCGGTGTGGAAAGAAAGCGGAAACAAGTAGAAAGCCAGTGTTTTGAGGTTCTCAAAGGGCTTGAGGTATGGTGTGACTAGAGGTCTGTTGGATGTCTTAGCTTTCTATGGCTGTGTAACAAATGACCACAAGTTTAGCAGCTTAAACAATTCCCGTTTGTTAGCCCACAGTTCTGTAGGTTAGATGTCCAGTACATCATGCCTAACTTCTCTGCTCAGGGCCTCACTTAGCTGAAGTCAGGGTGATCGCTGGACTGAGTTCTCACCTGAAGGCTCTAGGGATGAATCCACTTCCAGTCGCATCACTGTTGTTGTTGGCAGAATTCAGTTCCTTGTGGTTGCAGGGTTGAGGTTCCCATTTTGTTGCTGACTGTCATCTTGGGCCCACATTCCTAGACCCATGGGCCCCTCCATCTTCAAGTCAGCAATGGCACGTCAAATTCTTCTTGTGCTTTATTTTATTTTATTTTATTTTATTTTATTTTATTTTATTTTGTTAATGTTTATTTATTTTTGAGAGGGAAAGACAGAGCACAATTGGGGGAGGGGCAGAGAGAAAGAAGGAGACACAGAATTCGAAGCAGGGTCCAGGTTCTGAGCTGTCAGCCTGACGTGGGCCTTAAACCCATGAACCACAAGATGATGACATGAGCCAAAGTTGGACACTTAACCACCTGAGCCACCCAGGCACCCCTCTTCTTGTGCTTTGAAATGTTGATCTCCTCTGTTGTTGACCTTTAGACCCAGATTTATTATTTAAAAAAAATGTTTTTTAATGTTTATTTATTTTTGAGACAGAGACAGAACATGAACAGGGGAGGGTCAGAGAGAGAGGGAGACACAGAATCCGAAACAGGCTTCGGGCTCCGAGCTGTCAGCACAGAGCCCGATGCGGGGCTCGAACCCACAGACCGCGAGATCATGACCTGGGCCGAAGTCAGACACTCAACCGACTGAGCCACCCAGGCGCCCCTAGACCCAGATTTAAAGGGCTCCTGTGATTAGGTCAGGCCCACTCAGGTAATCTCCCTGTCTTAAAGTTAATTGGTTTGGGATGTAATTATATCTGTAAAATCTCTTTATAACATAAATAATTATGGCAGTGATATCATATTCACAGTCCTAGGTTATACAGGGTATGCATACCAGGGGATAGGACCTTGAGGGGCATCTCAGACTCTTTCTACCACCGTGGTGTTTGTTGAGACCCACACCCTGCAACCAGAGGCACTGCCTCTTAGAAGACTGAACTTCTGATGAGTCTGTTGGAAGGAAGGGGACAAAGGAATAATGATTCAGGCGGGGGTGGGGGTTACCTAGAAACCACATGTGCCTTTTATCGGGTCTGCTTCCTAATGTAGCAGGCACCTTATTATGTCCTTCTTAAGACCTCAAAGAATAACATGAACTATCTAGAAATCTTGATAAGTGAATACATGAACCTAGCTGGGGATGCAGGAAAGAGGCTGGCCTCCTCTTGTGCCACCACTGGGAATCCATGAAAATTGGGAAAAGATGTCATTTATTTGGATGCAGTTTTGTGGGCACTGCCTGGTCAGTTGGCTATCAGATCTGGGACAGTCCCACTCACCCCTCAACCAGGCACCTTGTGCACAGTCATGTGCAGTGTCCCTGTGTAGACTCTGGGTCCAATACAAGTGGGCCTGGGCCTGGGCCTGTGTGGGTCTGGGCAGTAGACACAGAATTTTGTTGCATCTAGAGAGGGAGAACTATAAACACTATCAATTTACACAGCAAAGAGCAAAGGGCATAGAGAAGAGCTTCTTACCTCAGCACCATTGACCTTTGGAGCCGGACAGTCCTTTGTGGTAGGGGCTGTCCTGTGCATTGTAGGATGTTAGCAACACCTCTGACCTCAGTAGCATGCCCCCTAAATTGTGACAACCAAAGATGTTTCCAGACATGGTAAAATATCCCATCGGGGGCAAAATCATTCTCAGTAGAGAATGGCCATAGATGTATAAATTCTAGAACATAGGAAATCCCTCTAATATCCCATGGAAGCTTTCTGTCTTTTAGGACTGGAAGTGAGGAATGTAAATATTGGAGAAACCACAAGCAGTTATGTGACTGTAGGGCAGAATGTATGAGAGAGTGAGACACAGAGAGAGAGAGTGATCTCTTTGCTGAAGTCCTGATCAAGTGGCATCTGAATACTGGACGTCAGTGGTGGTAGTCAGTGCTATTCCTGAGCTTTTAAATTACATGAGCCAATAAATATATACATTATATATATAAGCCAATGTATATATACATTATATATATATAATATAATATAAGATTATATTATATTATATTTTATATCTTATATATATATCATATATATTATAATCTTATAATATAAGATTATATTATATTATATCAGTTTATTAGATTATTAGATTATATTATATATAATATGTATGTATGTATGTATGTATATATGTATGTGTGTGTGTATATATATATATATATAAAACTTAAGCCAATTTATGCCATTACTTTGGCTTTCTGTCACTCATACCTAAAGAGTCCTACTTGACACAAGGGGGCATTGCAGAGAGAGTAAAAAGGATTAATAATTAGGACACAACAGGGCCTTGTCATGTCCTTCATGCATGGGAGGCTGGTTGGGGTCAGGTGGTCAAAGGGCCTTGTATGCCATCCTGAGAGATTGGAACCAACACCGCAGAGGGTTGGTAGAATAAAGCCATTCAGCATTCCTGAAACTCTGAGTTTGGCTTTTATAGCCAGAAGGTATTGGAAAGCACCCCCATTCTCATTGTCTTAGATGTTTCACTTCCATTGTAGTAAAATAATGGAACTGGTATTAGGAATGAAAATCCATAAACATCAAGAAGAGTATGGATCCATGACCCATAAAGCTGATTTATTAAGAAAAATTTGCCGAGAAAACTTGATTGGTTTTATTGATGGAATGGCTAGAGTAGAAGATGAAAGGGTTGCAGTAGAAGTCATAGATCTTACTTCAGTAATGCAGCTGATATATTATTTCACAAAATTTTGCTTGACAAATTAATTCAAATTGGGTTGGCGGGGAGCTGTCTGCACAGATTGAGAGCTGGACGAAGATTCAGAAAGCGAGGTAATGACAAACAGTCATGGATGGAGATACTATGAGCTGCCTGATGTGCTCCTGGAAGGGTGATCTCGCTCTGGCTTCACTGAATCTCTTAATTCCCTATTGAGAAGAAGGGATCTTTTGAGAAGAAGGTGTAAATACAGAATGGTCAGCCTTAGCTGACGGGGTCACTTACTGGATGGGCAGGGAAGGTCACTAGGAATTGAGTGACGTGTAGGAGGAATTGGACAGACTGAGCCTACTTAGGTTGAAGCTTCATGGGGAATGTCAGCAAGCCGAGCTCACGGTGGGGCTGCAGAAGAAGCTGGGGATCTTGGCTGGAGTGGTCAGAGTGTGGACCATGATTATGATGATGATTGTGTCTCTGTATCAGATGTCATCTGTGTCCAGATGTAAAAGCGCAAATCCAAATGCCTATAATAGGGCCAGGTGGAGAGATGACAGAAAGAATGTTTGACCCATGCAGCAATGAAAATAAATGTAATTTGTCAACCTCAGTGAGTCTCCCAACCATGATGTTGAGTAAAGTTAGCTGGACCCAAAAGAAGACATTCGGTAAGAGTTCATGTCTATACAGCTCTCCAAACTATGTGCTTAGAGGTACATACATACACAGTAAAAATAAAGTGAAAAGTAAGAAAATGATTATCCCAAAGGTCAGCATGGGGGTGACCTTGGAGGGAGGTCGAGATTGTGATTGGAAGGACAGATGGGTCTTCTGGGGTGCTATGTTCCACTCCTTGACCTGGGACTTGATTACATAGGTGTTGGCTTTCTAATTGCTGTTTAAACTGTGGTGCATTTTATGCACTTTCCTGAATATATGACGTATTCTACAATGAAAAAAGGAAAGAAAAAAGAGTTCAGGAACCCTCCAAAGGCAGCCACCGCTGGTTAGTTCCAACACACGGCCATGTGACAATGGGGTCAGTGGTGTCAGATCAAACTTTTCAAAGAAGTAAGATACATGAATTTTTTTAGAAAATGTGAAATAAACTTGTAACTAATTCCAAAATTATTTAGACATCATGTAAGCCGACAATGTGGACCAGATAAAATAGGTCTAAAGGCAAGACTGAGCCCATGACTGCCAGTTTATGACTTTTGTCTCAAAAGTCAAAGATGGAGGGAAGGAGAACATTTTTACCTGGCTGTATTTATCAGCTTTGTTTGCACTGATTTTTATCTGAGGAACTTTATGATAATTGCTAAGGCACTAGTGGGTCCTAACTAAGCACTTCCCAAACATGTCAGTCTTTCTACTTGCAGCTATTCTATTTTAGCTGGCATTCAGAGAGTTTAAGAATTTTTCACAGTATTAGACAGCTAGTAAGTGGGAGGGCCAATATTTGAACCTAGGCTGATTTGATGGCACAGCCTGTGCCTTTTACTGACTTTGCAGGGGCTGTGAGTAGGCCGCAAACCTGGTGCCTTTTTCTAGCCCTCTGCTCTGGCAGACGTCATTAACCCATCAGTGCTCTTTCCTGCTATGTGGAGGCCCGTCTCCTGTGTGCTTCACCCCAGCACTCCAGGAACCCATTCATAATTGATTGGACTTGGTGACTTAGATGAGATGCATTTACTCTTCGGACATCACGGACTACTTCTCCTGTGATTCAGGGTCAGGATGGACAGTTCCTAAATGGTGCTGTTAGCTCAAGTAATGTCTGTTTCAGCCTGGTTCTTCAATAAAGAACTGGTCAACCTGTTGCTCTCTCACGGACCTGGATTATTTTTCCTGCTGTTGACATTGGTCCCATCGCATCTGCTCCAGAACCAGGATGCTGGCTATGGGCTCTCCAGAGACTGACATGTCCTCAGTGCAGAGAAATCACCTTGAAATCTGCTCCTCTCACTGTACTTTGAAAGAAGAGCATTATCAAAGGTGACTAAATGGGGTGTTAAATGATCTTTAGAAAAAGGGAAGGACAATGATGTACGTGACATCAGGTTAGTGCGGAAAGGAGAAAGGTGATAATGATACATCCATCTCCTGTATCCTGGTTAGAGACTGACCCAACCACAGGGGCTGCTCCGAGAAACTGCAGACCACTGGGTTCTGGTGGAGCCTGAGGGAACACATGGCCCACCACCCTCATTTCACAAATGAGGGCCAGGGGTGTAATGTGATTCATCCAAGGAGCAAGGATGCTCTTTCCTTCACGCCTGGCCACTCTCGCCATGATAAGAACAAAATGGAGAGCAGTCGTTAAGAGAACTAGTCTTGAGTTTACATCCTGACTCTGTTACATTCTAGCTGTGTGACTTTGGTTTCTTAACCTGTCGTCTATAAGATGCACATAATAGCAGGACATATTTTATAGAGCTGTAGGGATTATAGGAAGAAATGCAGGTGAAAGTATGTATGTGTGATGCCTGGTGTGAAGCAAGGACTCAAAGGATATCAAAGGATATACACATGTATACACATTTATATATTTACATAAAACCCTCACATCTAATATTCTGGCAGGTAATATGCTGTAAGACCTGTATTTCTAAGGGCTTCAATAGTTAAAATTGACTCTTACTTTATGAGGTTGGATTTATATGGCCATTTCAGTTCTGGCATGTGATCGTAGAAGGACAGCACTGTATCTTTTATAAGGAAATATTGTGTAAGTGTTGCTGTGAGAGGCCCCTTGGCCCTGTGCTGGCACCGTTGTCTAAGACATAATGCTTCTTAGTATCAGAATGGCGAATATAAGTGACAGTTTTCCTGCATTGGGTATCTTTTAAATTTTTTTTTTTCAACGTTTATTTATTTTTGGGACAGAGAGAGACAGAGCATGAACGGGGGAGGGGCAGAGAGAGAGGGAGACACAGAATCGGAAACAGGCTCCAGGCTCCGAGCCATCAGCCCAGAGCCCGACGCGGGGCTCGAACTCACGGACCGCGAGATCGTGACCTGGCTGAAGTCGGACGCTTAACCGACTGCGCCACCCAGGCGCCCCTGGGTATCTTTTAATAATAGTTGAAAGGTATTTGAAATCAGGTCTTTATAAAGAGAAAAGAAAGCTTCATTTAGAACAAAACAGATATGGGGTGCCTGGGTGGCTCAGTTGGTTAAGTGTCTGACTTCGGCTCGGGTCATGATCTCGCGGTCCGTGAGTTCGAGCCCCGCGTCGGGCTCTGTGCTGACAGCTCGGAGCCTGGAGCCTGCTTCCGATTCTGTGTCCTGTCTCTTGGCCCCTCCCATGCTCATGCTCTGTCTCTCTCTGTCTCTCAATAATAAGTAAATGTTAAACAGAAATGGAACAAAACAGATACTATTCATAGAAGAAAATGAACTATGTCCTGATGACTATCTGGGGTCTTTCTTGGACAGCCGTGGCCATATTGGTCCTAGTGGTGGGAGGGACTGAGCCTAGGCTTGTTAAGGATGGGGCAGTTAGGTAATTACTTACCTGTTGGGAGGAGCTGAGCATCCCAGGGTGGAGTCAGGATCCAGAGCTGAGCAGGCTATTTGAATGAGGGCCAAGGAGAAAGCAGAAGCCAGATGTGAGGCTTTGGGAAGAGACAGGGATTCCAGGGAAGGTGCAGGTCACAGAGCTTCCTATGGCCTGTGGGGTTGCTATCCAAGTTGTCACTGTTTGGTTGTTGTTGTTGGCCCTTCCCAGGAGGAAAGCATGTGTGTTTGGGGGTAGAGGTGGGAAGTCAGGGAGAGAAGGCTGCTGTTAAGGGAACTGAGTCACTTCAGGCAGCAAAGATAGACAGATGAATAGATGGAAATACACATAATAAATATATACTATTTAGGCAATAGGTAAGTAAAATAGGTAAGGTGATACAATAAGCAATGATATGTAAGTGACAGGTAATAGAGTGATGGATGGTGCATGGGTTTTCTGTTGTTGCTGTAACATGTTACCACAAACCTAGTGGCTTAAAACAGCACAGTTTTTCATCTCATAGTTCTATAGGTCAGAAATCTGGGCAGCTAGATTGGTTTCTCTGATCTCAGTTTCATGTGTCCAAAGTCAAGGCATCAGCCAGGCCTGTTGTCCCTTTCTGGAGGCTCTGAGATGAATCTCCTTCCAAGCTCATTCAGATTGTTGCTCGAATTCAGTTCCTCCTAGTTATGAGACCAAGGTTCCCAGGGAGCAAGGGAACAAGTAAGAGAGCAAGTCTCTCTTACTCTTGGAATGTCTCCTGCTTCCCACTTCTGTCTCATTTCTTCTACTTCCTCTTCTGCTTTAAAGGCACACCTGATTACGTCAGGCCCACCAGGATGATCCAGAATAACCTCCCTATTTTAAAGGCAGCTGATTAGAACCTTAATTATATCTTCAAATTCCCTTTACAGCAGTAACTAGGTTTGTGTTTGTCCTATAACTAGGCTGTAGGAATCTTGGGGGACATCTTTATAATTTTGCCTATGACAGTTGGATGGATGCGTGACTGCATGGATAAATACATAGCTAGATAAGCAGGCTATTGATAGGTAATAAATGGATGGGTAGCTAGCTAGAAAATGGATAGGTAGATATGTGAACAGATGGAAGTATAACATTGATAAGTTAGGTAAATACCAGTTCATGTCTGTTATATAATTACCAATGCTTCCACAAATAGAGTTTGGGTAGAGTTCTTATCCAGGAGTGAGCATGATGATGCCATCAAGGTCTGGATCTGATATTTCCTTTTTCATGATCCTATATTTACGACTTACTTATATGGCCACCACTTTCCACATCCTGGTCTTGTGACACTTTATAATTGAAGCTGATATCAGAGTTGGATAGATTTTTTAGTGTTTGTAAGTAATTATCCTATTTTCCATCTCTGCTTATTTATTCTTTTTTAAAAAATGTTTGCTTACTTATTTTTTGAGACAAACACAGAAAGAGAGCATGAGTTTGGGAGGGGCAGAGAGAGAGAGGGAGACAGAGAATCCCAAGCAGGTTCCACACTGTCAGCATAGAGCCCAGTGTGGGACTCGAACTCATAAACTGTGAGATCATAACCTGAGCCAAAATCAAGAGTTGGATGCTTAACCGACTGAGCCACCCAGGCGCCCCACTGCTTATTTATTGTGATCCACTCAAAAACATTTACTGAGCAACTACTTTGTGCCAGGCACTGTGAGACATACTAGTGATACAATATATAAGGCAGCTCTCACAAAGCCTATAGTCTAGGGGGAGAAACTGAGAAGTAAACTGGCAATACTGATCTCAGGCAACAGGTTCGACCAGAAGGAGAAATACAAGGTGAAACTCATCAGATGGGCACATAGCCTAGACTTTGGGAGTCTGGGAAACTTTGTAGAAAAAGCAACATCTAATCTGAAACCCCAAGAATGCATAGGGATTAGTCATATAAAGGAAGCGGCTGCCTTGAACACCAGAATCTCATCAACTCTAATTCAGTTGCGCTGGTTATTTCTGTTCCTAATTGCTACTGCACAGATCTGTGCATACACTGCACATTTAGAATGTGTTGGTACTTTCAAATGCAAATGTGTTCTACAAAAATGTCCTTTGCTTGTACAACTCAGCAAAAGTTCTCTGTGACTTTGGTGGTGGTGTGGGTTTTGAGGATTTTATTTTTAATTTAATTTTATTTTTTGCTCCAAGTGGGGAAAGGATTCAGTGTTGTCAGACTAGGGGCTGCCTGGATAATTCTTCTCCATTACTAAGAGGGTTTTGGGCTGTGTCTGCCATTGCTGTATTCCTCAAGTACAGAGGCTGCTCTTAAAGCTCTATTTGTAGAAAAAAATGCTGAGGCCACAGAGGTTTTTGTTTAGTTCTTCTCTGCTCCTTAAATATGGGGTCACACTGTGGGGGATAGAGCTGAAGGGTCTAGCAAATAAAGAACTGGGGATTCAAGCTCTCATTCCTTCTCTCTCCTGCCTGTCAAACTCTGGTTTTTGATCGTCACCTACCTGACCACAGCGTTCCAAGTCAGAACTCCAATGGTGTCCAGGGAAAAGTGAATCCTGAGAAAGGAGCTGAGATCATGGGAAATCATCTTCCCCCTCCCAGTGTTGTGTGACCTGATGGGTGATACAGGTTCTTGGAATTAACAGTGTGTGAGCTTGTATAAGCCCCTCACCTCTCTGCACTTCCATGCCCTAATTCTTAACTCAAGGAAAAGAGTGGAATCAAGGGGTGGCATGTCGCCCTGGGTCAGAGCATCAATTTTACAGTATTTGAATCACAGCCTCACCCCTGACTGGCTGTGTAGCCTTAGGCATGTTACATAACCCTTGTGAACCTCAGTTTCCTCATGTATAAAATGGAGGCAATATTACGCTTTCTAGCACTCAGAGGAACAATGCACATCAAGTAATTAGCCTAGTGCTTGCTAAAAGCCTCTTGGTTTTAATTATTGTCAAATGTTTTACATGGCTCTGATTCCCTAATACAGCCACTTGCTTTACACACACACACACACACACACACACACACACACACACACACACACATCATGATCTTGATTTATTGACCATGAAGAAATAGTGAGCTGTGGAAAAATGTGAAGCATAAAGCGGTGTTAAGAGAAGTTAATAATAAGCAAACAGAAGAGTGTATTTTAGAGGTTTAATTTTTGATCTTATTAACCCACTCTGGAAATTAAAGGTAGATATGGATGTGACATTATTTGATTTTGACAGTGGATTTTAAAATAGGGAGACGTTTCAAAGGCATACTTTCAAATTGTTTTTGAAACGGAATTTAGACTATCAAAATTCTGCCTGTGTGTGCCTTTGTAAAAAATATATTTATGGATAGATAAGCTTTATTCCAATGTCTGCATAAATATGAGTTGATGTTGAACAATAAAAGGTTTCTACAAAGGGCTAACATTTGTTTATTAAACAACAGAACTTGGTCCTGTCCTTCAGTTTGTCTCTGAATTCAGTTGATTGACACCTCATTATTAGTAATCCACTGTCAGAAATCATTTTCACCACATAAAGAATCTGCAGGCTTTGGGTGGCACTTAACCACTTCTCACCCGTGTATGTTTTTATATTAGCAATGAAGTATTGATAGCTTTAGAATGGAGACTAAAATATGTCTGTAGAAAATGATTACACATGTTGGCAGTGATGAAAAAGGTGGCAGTTTTTGAAGAGAGAAAGCTTAGTTTTTAGGAAGGCGGCAACCGAGTATGCGGATACCTGAAGGAGTGTCTCTCAAGAAAGAGATTAAGGATAGGCTAGAAATAGGATTGATGGAAGAGTGGAAGCGAGAACAAGTGAGATGGTGGCATTAGCCTTGAAGAGAAATAAGAGGCTTTTCTTCTTTGAAACAAAAGTAGAGAAAGTAAGGATGGTGTAAACGTGCAGAAGGAGGAAATTGGGGAATGGATGTCCCATTCCTGGATGAATTGAGGTGAGAATTTGGATGTGATTGGCCAAGGATTGGAAAAGGGCAGCCAAGTTTGTTAGTCATTGGAAACAAACAAAGAAACAAAAATGTGGGAAACTAGAGATGATGAATAGAGTCTTAAATTTATTCTTCTAACTATTATTTATTATTTATGTTATGCTGGGAGCTAGAGATAAAGCCGTGAATAAAACAGAGGGTCCCTGATCTCATGGAGCTTGTTAAAGGAAACTGGTATGTTTAGCCTGAAAATGCAAAGACCAGAGAGAATGCCAAAGATATATCCATATGTTTGCAGAGGTGCCAAGCATGTATTGGGAAGAAGTCCTGCCTGTTCTATGTGTTACCAAAACAGATCTAAGACCAGTAGGTACAATTTATAGGAAGCAAGATCTTGACTCAAAATAAGTGAGTAATGGGTGCCGTTGGAAGGAGGGAGTCGCCTGTCATTCTGAAGATATTCAAACAGAGAACAGGTAGCCATTGGCCATGATTAATAGAGATAGTTTGAGTGTTAGAAGGCAAGTTGCAGTTGATGAGCTTTTAAGACACCTTACAACTCTGTGGGTCTGTGAATCACTGGGTGTCATCGCACGATGTCACTTTCAGAAATCATTGCATAGATTGTCATCCTGCTTGAACTGTTGTCACTGTGCATTTACTTTATTTTAAGGGATGGGAGGAACCTGGTAGAAGGTACAAGTCTATTTCCTTTAAAGTAACTACTCTTCTATTTTCTTGTGATTAAGACATTTATTTAAAACCAGGCTTGCTAGTAAAAAGGCATATAATCACTGGTTCTCTTCAGCCCCTGTCATGACAGATTAGCATTAATAATTTAGAGAACAGCAGCATTAAAAGTAATTACAAACTGTCAGAAAGATACAAGAAATATGACATAGTTCATAGCTTCTTTTCAGACCTCAAATATTATTTGAGGGGAAAAATAATTACATTTTCCTGTTCATTTCCTAATACAAATAACTTAGGAAATCTCATAATTCTTGAAATTTGCAATTAATTCATTGAAAAACTAATGTCAGTTTGAAAAAAAGGCCTCTTTGGTCACAAATTTCCACTGTGGAATGATTCCTTAGGGCATATTCCCAATTTCCTTGTCAAGGCTTATTTTAAATGCATTAACATAGCAACATGAATAAATCAACTAGCATTTAAAAATATAAATTGTCTAAACTTCCTTTAATTGTGCACGCATTTAGCTTTTTCTTCTTTGTCTATCTAAATACTACAATCTCTTGATTTAGATGCAACTCCATACAAATCTAAGATATCAGAATCTAGTAAAATTCTTCCCTGTGAACTTTTGTCCAACCCAAGCCTTTTTTGTTCTATCTGTCCTATCCAGTGCCACATCTCATATGAAAAATGAGAAGAGTGTTAGTATTAATTTCTTAATAAAATTTGTAAGTCCTCTTCCACGCCTCTTCTTTCTACAATCCTTTCTTCTTCATTGCATGTACATTTACCCTGAGAAGAAAAAAGACAGAGTGGACACTGTCACTCTGTGCTTCTTTATTATTCTAGACATAGAAGGGAATTTGAGTACCATTCACTTAGAACCTAGACGCTAAGACACATATCTTGTGGTAGTCATGTCACTTTATGTTTTGTTGTTTTGTAAAAGCAGAAAACTCTTAGTAAAAATAGTTGTTAGGATATCAGCGGAACAGTTTGACCTCAGGAACAGAGTGCATGTGGCCAACAGATCCAAACATACTGGAATGAGTTGTTGCATTGATGTCCATGATCTTTTTTTTACCCTTAGAGTACCTGGCATATTGCCAGGAGACAACAAATGTCGGGAGACGGCCAAGGATGTCACATGGAAAATGAGGGAGGGAGAAAAGAAAGAATACTACTGCATTCTTAATATTTGTTGGCTCAAAAAGTCACCATTTTATAGGACATATTCTTTAAAAAAAATTTTTTTTTAATGTTTATTTATTTTTGAGAGACAGAGAGAGCATGAACAGGAGAGGGGCAGAGAGAGAGGGAGACACAGAATCAGAAGCAGGCTCCAGGCTCTGGGCTGTCAGCGCAGAGCCTGACGCAAGGCTCGAACCCACAGACCGTGAGATCATGACCTGAGCTGAAGTCAGACACTCAACCGGCTGAGCCACCCAGGCGCCCCAGGGCATATTCTTTAGGTAGAAGGTCATATGGGTTAGTTTACATGCTATCTTGTGAAATACTGGTTTAGATTAGTTTTATTTGTATCAAATTATTAGAAGCTTAATTGGGTTAATATTCTTTTGAAAAAGAGAGCTAATTTGACTCCTCAGTATGTACCATAACCTGCACATATGCTCTTACTCTTTCCTGTTCCCTTTGTCTCTTCCATGATAACCTGTACTCTTTGGGAAAGTTACTTTTCATATAATGGTTTATAATGATGTGGATGCATTAGATTACTTGGGGATAAGACTTTATACTACCGCCTTTTTATAAAAAGTCCTCTATTGACAGAGATGCATATACACATATATTTTTTTGATTTACATCCAAATTGGTTAGCATATAGTGCAACAAAGATTTCGGGAGTAGATTCCTTAATGCCCCTTACCCATTTAGCCTATCCCCCCTCCCACAACCTCTCCAGCAACCCTCTGTTCTGCATATTTAAGAGCCTCTTATGTTTTGTTCCCCTCCCTGTTTTTATATTATTTTTGCTTCTCTTCCTTTCTGTTCATCAGTTTTGTATCCTAAAGTCCTTATATGAGTGAAGTCGTATGATATTTGTCTTTCTCTGACTGACTGATTTCGCTTAGCATAATACCCTCCAGTTCCATCCATGTAGTTGCAAATGGCAAGATTTCATTCTTTTTGATTGCTGAGTAATACTCCATTGTATAGATGCATATATTTTGAGATAAAAATTATGTTACCCTCTTTAAAAAATTTTTTTTAATGTTTTATTTATTTTTGAGACAGAGAGAGACAGAGCACGAGCAGGGGAGGGGGCAGAGAGAGAGGGAGACACAGAATGCAAAGCAGGCTCCAGGTTCTGAGCTGTCCCAGAGCCCAACACGGGGCTCGAACCCACAAACTGTGAGATCATGACCTGAGCTGAAGTTGGACGCTTAACCAGCTGAGCCACCCAGGCACCCCATGTTACCCTCTTTAACAATTGATATAACACAGCTCTCTATGAGGAAAGCCTTTAAAAATACTCTTTAATGTTTGCTTATGATAGAGGTCATTCATACTCACCATAGAACAGTTAGGATAAAGAAAACCAGATGATCACAAAGAAGAAAATGAAAATTCACTATCCAGTGATAATAACTATTATCAAGTTGTGTTTGGCCTTCTAAAATTTTTTCATGCACTTACATCTTTTAAAACAGTGAATCATACTGTACAAGCTCTTTGGGACAAGCTTTGTTCTTTCAACACTATATAATGGATGTCTTCCCTTATTGACAAACACGCAGCTTTATCTCTGTTTCTAATGACTATTTAAGCCATTGTTCTTTAAGCATGCCCTATCATTGAAAATTCAGAAAATTTCTACTCTGTTGCCATTAAAGAATTCTGTGATGGACATCCTTATAGTTCTTCCCATTCCCCCCTCTGCATTCATTTAAGACACTCTCAGACATCCAGGTCTGTCAGGGAGTAACTGCCATCCCAGACAGAAATAGAGTCAAATCCAATTCTTAGTGCTGTGTGGGCAGGGTCTGACCAAAGGAAAAAGTGAACCAGAAGGATGAAGCTGTGGGCCAAGGAGAGTCTTCATCCTATTTTACTCTTTCTGCTGAACATCTTCTCCTTCTGTTAATTCTGTATTAATAATGGTGGCCATCTACATAATCCTTTCCCTAAGAAAGTCATGGATTTCCTCAGCCATAGTTATTGGAGTGGACATTACATTTACCCTGAAGGGCAGTTGACCTTGTTAAAAAACAAAACTATCTATCTATCTATCTATCTATCTATCTATCTATCATCCAACTATCTATCACCTATTTTATCAATCTATCTGTATGTCTGTCTAGCTGAAATTTGTAAATAAAGCCAAAAGAACCCACCATGTCCTTTCTTCTTTTTCTTGGTGCAGAATTTTATTTTTTTCAGCTTTATTGAGATATAATTGACATATAAAATTATAAGATGTTTATTTATTTTACATGTTTATTTTTATTTTTGAGACTGAGAGAGACAGAGCGTGAGTAGGGGAGGGGCAGAGAGAGAGGGAGTTAGAATCTGAAGCAGGCTCCGGGCTCTCAGCTGTCAGCACAGAGACTGATGTGGGGCTCAAACTCAGGAACCGCGAGATCATGACCTGAGCCGAGGTCTGACGCTTAACCGACTGAGCCACCCAGGCGCCCTCATACTGTAAGATATTTAAATCACTGTGATGATTTGACATTTGCATATCCTTTCAATGTCATGCTAGAATACTCAGTAGCAAGCCCACCTAAAGTTTATTTGACTATTTAAGGCAGGGGTCGGCAAACTTTTTCTATAGAAAACCAGGTGACAAATATTTTAGGCTCTGCAAGCCATATGGTCTTTGTCACAATTAATCAATTTTGCTGTTGTATTGGAAGCAGTCACAGACAGTACATAAGCAAATGTGACTATATTTCAATAAAACTTTATTTACAAAAACATGAGACAGACCAGAATGGCCCATATGCCTTAGTTTTTTTTTTTTTTTTAATTTTTTTTCCAACGTTTATTTATTTATTTATTTATTATTATTTTTTTTAATTTTTTTTTTTCAACGTTTATTTATTTTTGGGACAGAGAGAGACAGAGCATGAACAGGGGAGGGGCAGAGAGAGAGGGAGACACAGAATCGGAAACAGGCTCCAGGCTCCGAGCCATCAGCCCAGAGCCTGACGCGGGGCTCGAACTCCCGGACCGCGAGATCGTGACCTGGCTGAAGTCGGACGCTTAACCGACTGCGCCACCCAGGCGCCCCACCATATGCCTTAGTTTGATGTGTCCCTGCTCCTGGGGAATGTAATTTTGTTTGACTTACTATTTACTAATAACTGACAAGGTACAAACTGTTTTTGTCTGGTAGAGATGCAAACGATTTATGTGCAATAGAAAGAAATAACCCCAGTGGTTATGCTTTTATTGCCTTGTAGGACACTAGCTAGTTTAGAATCTGATTTAGCAAACTTCACCCAGCAGTCCCCCTCCTCTGTGCATCGATTTCTGTATCCAGCTTTGTCATCCTGCTGGTTCTCTCACTGATAAGTTAAATAAAACTTTGGCATATGCCCATTGTTTATATGGGAATCATGTTATTAACTTTTTGAAAATTGTACTTCGACAGCCTGACAGCCCTTAAGAAAAAGGACTTTGTAAGCAGCACGACCTTCAAAGGTCAGCTCAACCTTGCATCTGCTGTTTTCTGCCAACAGATCTGTCTGGCTTTCTGTTTGTCTCTCCCTTGCTGTGACCAGATTACTTACTGTCCCTGTGGCCTCACCTTTTGTCCCTAAGAAGCTCCACTTTTTGAGGACAGGTCATCCTCATCGACAGAGGGATAGTCTTGTTTCTAAACATTTGTGACAGTTCTGCTAAGTACATGCTGTGGCTGGTGGGATAGTTCCATTAGCAACTCGCTTAGGAAGAGTAACACATTTAGCTAGATTATTAAAAAAAAAGTCTTCACACTTTTTCCTGTTCCAATTTCATCCTGAAAACAGAACCAAGCCTGTTAATACCCTTAGGGTTTGGCAGAGAGCCTTGTATTCAAGGGTTACACTGCAGCATACTGCCTTAGGGGTTCACTGTCACCTCCAGTGACCAAGCATCTATGCTCAACATCCCCTTCTTGCCCAGAGCTTTGCCATGTTTTTTTTTTCCCCTTTTTAATAAGCTGTTTTGTGGTTACTGAATACAGGATGTGCTTCTCCACTCTTTCCCCGCAGCATCTCATTTGATTCCCCCCTGCCACAGCCGTCCCAGCTACCCTACGAGGCTACCACTGTTTGTGTTACCACTACCTTGCACCTGCTGCTGTCTACCACTGTTTATAAGAGAGAGATCTGAGAATTCAGAAAAGGCTAGTAACTTGCTCAAGGTCACATGGCCAGTAAATGGTAGAGCTAGGGTTTTGATCTAGTTCTGTCTACCCCCAAAACTCAAGCCCTTAGTCTGTATTGTATGGTCTCCCCAACTTCCCTCTCCTAGATCAGCTGCCTGGGCATGTCCTTAGATCAGACCTAGTTTCATTCTTGGGCCTTTATGATGATGACAGATAAGATTATGCTAATACTAAAATTTATTTCTTCTTTTTCTTTTTTAAAAATCAATACTTTAGTTGTTGTTTTTTTTATAGTTTTAGGTTCACAGCAAAATCAAAGGAAAATTACAGAGGTTTTTCATATACTCCCTGCCCCCAAACATGCATAGCATTTCCTATTATCAATATCACCCACCAGATTGGACTGATTACAATTGATGAACCTACAGTGATCCATCATAATCACCCAAAGTCCATAGTTACATCATAGTTCACTCTCAGTGTTGTACATTTTGTGGGTCTGGACAAATGTATAATGACATGTATCTATCATTATGATATCATACAAGAGTAGTTTTACTGCCCTAATCATCCCTCCCTCTCCTCTAATCTCTGGAAACTACTGATATTTTTACTGTCTCCACAATTTTATCTTTTTCATAATGTGATATAGTTGGAATCATAAGCATGTAGCCTTATCAGATTGGCTTCTTTCACTTAGTAATATGTATTTAAGGTTCTTCTCTGTCTTCTTATGGCTTAATAATGCATTTCTTTTTTTGTTTTTATGTTTTGTTTATGGAAGTAATGTCTGCACCCCGTGTGGGGCTTGGACCCACGACTCTGAGATCAGGAGTGCACACTCTTCCAACTGAGCCAGACAGATGGCCCTGAGTTTCTTTTTAGTGATGAATAATATTCCATTGTTTGGATGTACCACAGTTTATTTATCCATTCACCTACTAAAGGACATTTTGCTTGCTTCCAAATTTTGGGAAATAGGAAGATAGCTACTGCAAATATCCATGTGCAGGTTTTTGTGTGGGCATAAGTTTTCAACTTCTTTGGGTAAATACCAAGGACTACACTGGCTGGATTGCACGGTAAGAGTGTGTTTAGTTTTGTAAGAATCCACCAGACTGTCTTCTGAAGTGGCTGTGCCATGTTATGTTCCCACCAGCAGTGAATGAGAATTCCTGTTGCTTCCCATCTTGCCAGCATTTGGTGTTGTCAGTGTTCTGGATTTGAGCCATCCTAATAGGTCTATAGGGATATCTTGTTGTTGTTTTAACTTGTGTTTCCCTGATGGCATATCACATGGAGCATCTTTTCATGTAATTATTAGCATCTACATATCTTCTTTGGAGTGGTGTCTGTTAAGGTCCTTCGTCCATTTTTAGATTGGGTTGTTTCTTTTTTTACTGTGTAACTTTCAGAGTTCTTTGTATACTTTGGATGAGTCATTTACCAGATAGGTGTTTTTCTTTTTATTTATTTATATTTTTAAAATGTTTATTTATTTATTTATTTATTTTGAGAAGTGAGGGGCAGAGGGAGAGGGAGAGAGAGAATCCCAAGCAGCTCCATGCTGCCAGTGCAGAGTTCGATGAAGGGCTCCATCCCATGAAACAGTTGGACACTTAACTGACTGAGCCACCCAGATGGCCCCAGATGTGTGTTTTTAAAATATTTTTTTCCCCAGTCTGTATCTTATCTTCTCATTCCCTTGACACTGGTTTTTGGTTTTGTTTTTTTTTACAGAGCAGAAGTTTTTAATTTTAGTGAAGTCCACCTTATTATTTATTTTATGGATTGAGCATTTGATGTTATACATAAAAAGTCATCACTATACTAAAGTCCTCTATATTTTCTCCTATGTTATCTTCTAGGAGTTTATTTTTTTCTATTACATTTAGGTCTGTGGTCCATTTTGGGCTAATGTTTGTGAAGGGTATAAGGTCTGTGTCTAGATTCATTTTTCTACCTGTGGATGCTCAGTTGTTCCAGCATGATTTGTTGAAGAGACTATCTTTTTTCCATTGAATTGCTTTTGCTCCTTGGCTCCTGTATTCTGTTCCACTGATCTATTTGTCTGTTCTTTTACCAGTGCCACACTGTCTTGATGACTGTAGCTTTAAAATAAGTCTTGAAGCCAGATAGTGTCAGTCCTGCAACATGTTCTTCTACAATATCATGTTGGCTATTCTGAGTCTCTTGCCTCTGCATATAAACATCTGCAAAATTACCTGCTAAGATTTCAACTTGGATTGCATTGAATATGGATCAAGTTGGGAGGAACGGTCATCTTGCCAATTTTGATGCTTCCTATCCATGAATATGGGATATCTCCTTATTTATTTAGTTCTTTTTTGACTTCTTTCATCAGGGGTTTGTAGTTTTCCTCATATAGACCTTATACATATTTCATTCAATTTATACCTAAGTATTTCATTTCTGGGTGCTAATGTAAATGATACTGTTTTTAGTTTCAGATTCTACTTGTTCATTGTTAGTGTATAGGAAAGGAGTTGACATTTGTATATTAACCTTGTGTCACACAACCTCACTGTAATCACTGATTAGTTTTAACTTTTCTTGTGAATTATTTTGGATTTCCCATAAAGGTGATCATGTCATCTGAGAACAAAGACAGTTTTATTTCTTCCTTCTCAATCCATATACTTTTAATTTCTTTTTCTTGTCCTATTGGACTAGGTAGAACTTCCACAATAATGTTGAAAAGGAATGTTGAGAGAGGACATACTTGCTTTGTAACTGATCTTAGTGGCAAAGCTTTGAGTTTCTCACCATTGGATATGACATTAGTTATATTTTTATAACTATCCTTTATCAAGTTGAGGAAGTTCCCCTCTTTCTAGTGTGCGGAGAGTTTTTATCATGAAAGAGTATCAAATTTAGTTAAATGCTTTTTTCTGTGTATTGATATGATGATGTGATTTTTCTTTTTTAGTCTCTTGGTGTAATAGATTACATTAATTGACTTCCAAATGTTGAATCAGCCTTGCATACCTGAGATAAATACCACTTGGTCATGATGCATTATCCTTTTTATACGTTGTTGGATTTGATTTACTCACATTTTGTTGAGGATTTTTGCATCTGTGTTTATGAGACATAATGGTCTGTTTATTTTTTCTTATAATTTATTCCTTTGCCTGGTTTTAGTATCAGGGTAAAGCTGGCCTCATAGAATGTGTTAGGAGATAATCCTTCTGCATATATATTCTGAAAGAGATTATAGACACTTTGTATAATTTCTTCTTTAGATTTTGTTAGAAGTCACTAGTAAACCCATTTGGGCTTGATGCTTTCTTTTCATTTTGCTTTAATTTTTGTGTATGGAGCTAGGTAGGGGTTGAGGTGTGTGTGTGTGTGTGTGTGTACAATGTGTGTGTATATATATGTACATGTGTATGTATATACAAATACATGTATATTTGTATGATTTTTCTAGCATCAGTTTGTTGAAAAGACAATTCTTTCTCAACAAACAAACACGAAGACTATTCTCCATTAAATCACCTTTGAATTTCTGGGCTCTCTATTCTTTTACATTTGTCTTTTTGTCTACCTGTTCACTGGTACCATACTGTCTTGATTGTTTTCTACAAGTAGTCTCACAGTTGTAGTGTGAATCTTCCCAAGTTTTTCTTCCCATTCACAGTTATTTTGGTTATTCTGAGTCTTCTGCATTTCTAAATAAATTTTAGAACCAGATGGTGAATTTCTAAAAAAAAATATCTGCTGGGATTTTTATTAAGAATGGTTTGAATCTACATATCCATTTGAGAAGAAGATTTTACATATTAACAATGTTGCGTCTTTTGATACATAAGCATGGTATCTCTCCATTTACGTAGGCTTTTAATATTTCTGAACAATGTTTTGTAGTTTTCAGCATACATGTCCTGCACGTTTTGGTCAGTTTATCTCTATGTATTTCATAATTTTGATGGTATTGTAAATAGTATTGTTGTTTAATTTTAAATTCTGATTATTTGTTACTAGTATGTAATATAGTTTTTAAATATATTGATCTTATATCCTTAATCATTCCCAAACTCTTGGATTAGTTTCAGAAATTTTTTTGTATATCATATGAGAATTTTTCTTTTTACATAGTTGATCGTGTCACTGGTGAATAAGGGTAGCATTACTTCAGTCTCAATGTTTTTATTTATTTATTATTATTATTATTATTTTTTTGGCCTTATTTCACTGGCTGTAACCCCAGGACAATGTTTAATAGAAATGGTGAGATTGTATATTCTTGCTTATTCCTGATTTTAGAGGTAAAATATTTAGCTCTTCACCATTAAGAATTATGTTAGCTACATTATTTTTGTAGATATCCTTATCTGATTGAGGAGTTCTGTTCTTAGTTTGTTGAGATTTTTTTAAAAATCAGAATTAAGGGGCTCCTGGGTGGCGCAGTCGGTTAAGCGTCCGACTTCAGCCAGGTCACGATCTCGCGGTCCGTGAGTTCGAGCCCCGCGTCGGGCTCTGGGCTGATGGCTCGGAGCCTGGAGCCTGTTTCCGATTCTGTGTCTCCCTCTCTCTCTGCCCCTCCCCCGTTCATGCTCTGTCTCTCTCTGTCCCAAAAATAAATAAACGTTGAAAAAAAAAATTAAAAAAAAAATCAGAATTAAATGGTGGATTTTGTTGAACGCTTTTTGTGAATCAATTGAAATTATTAAATGGCTAAGTTTTAAAATTTTCTGTCATTAATTACTTTGATTTTCAAATGTTAAATCAAACTTCTATTCCTGGGATAATCTCACTTGGTAATGATGTATTATTATTTTATACATTGTTGGATTCAATGTGCTCATATGTTGTTACTATTTTTTTCATCTATATTCATGAGTGACACTGGCCTGTGGTTTTCTTTTTTTTTTTTTCCTTTTTCTTTTGTAATGCTTCTCTTTCTCTTTTGAAGCAGAGTAAAGGGCCTCATAGAATTCGTTCAGAAGTATTCCCTTCTCTTCAATTCTCTGGAAAAGTTTGCCTAGAATTGGGATTATTATTCCCTTAAATGTTTGGTAGCAGTTCCTTTGCAACCACCTGAACCTGGAGTTTTCTTTGTGGGAGTTTTTAACAACTAATCTGTTTGTTGTTTTGCTATTTAGGTAATCTAGCTCTTCTTGAGTAAACTTGGAAAGTTTGTACCTTTTGAGTCATTGGTCCATTTCGTCTAAGTTGTCAAATCTATTGGCATAAATTGTTTACAATATTTTCTTATTATCCTTTGGCTATATGTAGAATCTTTAGTGATGTCACCTGTTTTATTTCTAATATTGGAAATTTGTGTCTTTCTTTTTTTCCTGATGGCTAGAATTTTTTTTTTTTCAATGTTATTGAGCTTTTCAAGGAACCAAGTTTTGGTCTTATTGGTTTTCTGTGTTGTTTTCTAATTCACTGATTTCCATGCTGATGTTTATTTCCTTCCTTTTGCTTACTTTGGGTTTTATTTGCTCCTCTTTTTCTAGTTTTTGTGGTGGAAGTTGAAGTCGTTGATTTGAGACCTTTCTGTTTTTCTCATATAAGCATTTTAGTGTTATAAATTTTCCTATAAGTACTGCTCTAGCTACATTTAGCAAATTTTGAATAAATTGTGTTTTCATTTTCATTGAATTGAAAATACTCTTGGTTTCTTCTTGACTCATTATTTAGATTTTTTTTTAAGTTTTTTTATTTTGAGGCGGGGAGGGGCAGAAAGGGAGAGAGAAAATCCCAAGCAACGGGGGGCTAAAACCCATGAACTGTGAGATCATGACTAGAGCTGAAATCAAGAGATGAACCCTTAACTGATGGACCCACCCGGGCGCCCTGACTCTTGGGTTATTTAGCAGTATGTTACTTAGTTTCCAAATATCTAGAAGATTTTCGACATCTCTTTCCATTCTTAATTTGTAATATAATCCCACTGTGGGCAGAGAGCACACATTATATGACTTGAATCCTTGTAAATTTGTTGAGACTTATTTTTTGGCCTTTAATATGAGCTGTTTTGATATATATTACATGTACATCTGAAAAGAATGTTTACTGTTGATAAGTGTTAAAGTAATGTCACTTAGATTAAGTTGGTTGAGGGGCGCCTGGGTGGCGCAGTCGGTTAAGCGTCCGACTTCAGCCAGGTCACGATCTCGCGGTCCGTGAGTTCGAGCCCCGCGTCAGGCTCTGGGCTGATGGCTCAGAGCCTGGAGCCTGTTTCCGATTCTGTGTCTCCCTCTCTCTCTGCCCCTCCCCCGTTCATGCTCTGTCTCTCTCTGTCCCAAAAATAAATAAACGTTTAAAAAAAAATTTATTATTAAGTTGGTTGAGTGTTGTCTAAGCTTTTTTTCTTTTTTCTTTTTACTGATTTTCTGTGGTTTATCGATAATTAAAAGAGGAGTATTGAAATCTTTGAGAAAAATGACACTTTATATATTTCTCATGGAAGTTTCCATCACTTCTGGATTTACTTGGTTTAGGTACGTGAATATTTAAAATTGTTATATATTCCTGATGAATTGACTTCTATCATCTGAAGTGGCTATATTTAATTTTGGTGAAGTTTTTTTTAAACTTTGTCTGATATTAATATAGCCTCCTCATTTTTAAAAAAGATTTTATTTTTAAGTAATCTCTACACCCAACATGGGGCTTAGATTCAAAACCTTGAGATCAAGAGTCACATGCTTTTCTGACTGAGAGCCAGGTGCCCCTAGCCTCTTCCTTTTAATCTCAAACAGTATTAGCATGATATATATCTTTTCATCAATTTACCTTTAATTTTTATATTTAATATGAGTTTCTTACAGGCAGCATGTAAGGGTATTACTTTTTTTGTATCCAACTTGACAATTTGATTTTTAATTGAGGGATTTAGGTTATTTACATTTAATTTGAGTATTGTGCTTGGGCTTACATACATATATTTGGGCTACATCCTTTTCTTTGTTTTCTGTTGTCTCCTTTTAAATCCTTTTTTACTATTTTTCCACTTTGTTTTTGGATTAATTTTCCTGATTCCATTTTTTGTCCTTTGTTGGTTTATTAGCTATAACTTTTCATTGTGTTATTTTAGTGGTTGCTTCAGGGTTTAAAACTTTACATATATGTGCTTATATATGTATGTATATGTATGTGTGTGAATACTTTAAGCAGTTGTTTTAATAAATATTTAAGTGATAAAATTAAGTGGTGAGAAAAAAATTATTGTATTTATAGAGGCAGTTAAAATTTCTGAATCCAGGTTTATATCTGGAATAATTTTTTTTCTTCATAAATGACCTTTTAATAATTTTTGAGTTACAAGTCTGCCGTTATAAATTCTTTCACGTTGTGGTGTGTCTGAAAAAGTATTTGGCTTAAATTTTTTTTTTTATTTGATTGTGGTTGTCACACAATGTTACATTAGTTTCATATGTACAACATAGTGATTCATCAGGTTTATACACGATGCTATGCTCACCACAAGTGTAGCCACCATCTGTTACCATACAATGCTATTATCATATCATTGACGATATTTCTTATGCTGTGCCTTTTATATCTGTGACTGATTCATCCCATAGCTGGAAGCCTGTATCTCCTTCTCCTCTTTACTCATTTTGCCCATCCTCGTAACCCCCTTCCCTCTGGCAGTTATCAGTTTGTTCTCTGTATTTACAGATGTGATTCTCATTTTTATTTGTCTATTCATTTTTTTTTTTAGATTCCTTATATAGGTGACATAATATAGTATTTGTCTTTCCCACACTCATTCGTTTCACTTAGTGTAATACCCTCTAGGCCCATCCATGTTTTCTCAAATGTCATGAGCCCATCCATTTTTTTTTTAAGTTTATTTATTTATTTTGAGAAAGAGAGAGCACAAGTGGGGGGAGGGGCAGAGACAGGGTGAATCAGAATCCCAAGCACGCTCCCCACCATCAATGCTGAGCCCCACACAGGGCTCGAACACACTAACTGTGAGATCATGACCTGAGCCAATATCCAGAGTCAGATGCTTAACCGACTGAGCCACCCATATGCCTCCCATGGTACTCCATCTTGGCCAGAAACAGAAATCAAACCAAGATACTATTCAGTTAAAGGAAGCTATACTAACAAATATATCTGGTAGTAGGCATAAACTGGACTGTCTCAGACAAACTGGGATGTGTGGTTACTCTGTATGTATAAAGTACCTAACCTGAATTAATTCAATTAGTTTAAACAGTAACTCTTTGGAATAGGTGATAGCAGTTAGCTTCATCCACCCATGAGGTAACGTGAGGTGGGTAGATGTTAACTCAGATTCCACAGGCAAGTTGTAAGTGGTGTAGCAGGGATTTGAACCCAAGAACACTGCTCCTGAGCCCAGGCTGATTGGCACTTGTCACCATCACTACTGTCAACACACCTTGGGAAGGTTAGAATTAGATGATGTTACCTACAAGACCCAGTTTTCAGTAGACCCTGCATCAGCGCTGGGCCCTGGGAGCCTTCTGAGGTCCAGATCTTTTTTTGTTTCCTTCTTTATTGATTTCATGGAAGCTCTGAGCTCTGTTCCCCTCTCACCTCTTCCATCCAGTGTGGTTTGCTTATTTCTCCTTCCAGTTAACCTGAGGACTGGGACTCAGCCTAGTGTCTCCATGCTCCTCTGACCTCAAAACTGGCATCCCCTGCTGAATCCTGATCAAACCACGGCAGGATGTGCTGTGCTTATTGAGTTTTGTATCTGTCCTTGGGGTGCTGGTTCCCTTGAACCTATTGGCTACCTGGCCAACCAGCTCTCCCTCACTCACCCTCTCTATCAATCTCTCTGTTGTCCTCCTGTCCCCTCATGCATCATACATATTATGACACCAATTATATCTCATAGACACTACTATAGTAGTCCCCTGAGAGATAAGGCCACCTTAGCATTGAACACACTCATGAAACTAAACTCCCCATTTGCATTCAGTCCTGTCTCTTCCATCAGTCCACCAGCTGGGGGGAAAAAGCCACATCAAGCAGGCCGATTTAAAGCAGCACACTGATTATACAAGCTTAAGCACTTTTCCTCCAAGTTTCCCCTTCCCTCCTTCCCATCATTCAGCTCTCCTCCTCTCTCCCTGCCCATCACTGTCTCTGGACAGTGTCTCTGGCCACCCACAGTGGTCTCTTCTTTGTTTCCCTATCTCTAGTCAGCCAAGGATATGCCTTTGTTCCCTTATCTTGCCTTGTTCAGGAATGTTATCTGTGTGGAGGCCTAATTTGTTTCATCACCTCCTTCACCTCCCCAAGACCTTCACTCCACTGCTTTCTTACAAAGGTCAACTCTAGTCCCCTCTCTCAGGAATTTGCTCCTTATCTATGTGGCAAGGATGCATTTTATTCCCCAACACCATGGGGCAAGACATGGCACATTCCCGTAGTTGTGTAAATCAAGTTTAATCTGCAGTAGCAGAAAATTCAATCTTTGTCCTTACCTGAGATTCTTCTACTTCCTACCTCATACAGTCCAGCAGAGGCTCAGAAAGTCTTTGCAGGGCAGCATTTCCAAGGAAGGGTCCACTTGCCTTGGCCTACACGGGTCACCACTTACAGGTTCATTTTTCCAGCCTTGAAGTTCACTTGAAGGGAAAACCCTGAGGTTTCCATGCCAAGCTTGGGCATGGCTCTGAGGTTCTTGGGACTAAAGCTTCCACTGTTCAGTCACGACCCCAGCCACCAACAGCCACCAGGCGTGGACCAGCTCATGTGGGAACTGCAAAGGACTTTGTGCTTGTTGTCTTGCTGAATAAATATTTACCTGTCTTCAAATCAAGTTTCCTGAAAAAGCCCAAGCATCTAACTTTCCCTTCTGTCTGTATAGTATAACCTACTGTAACATTTCTCAGAGAGGCAAGGCTTTTGGAAAAAAATAGCTAGGAAGGACGTTTTCTTCTCTGCCTGGCAGACCTGCTGTTTTTTGTTTTTTTTTGTTTTGTTTTTTTTTTTTTTAAGCTCTGGCCCACTAAAGCACAACCAAGGCAACATTATACAAAGAAGCGACTACCTTTCTGAGTCTGCAAGAGAAAACTAACCTACAGTAGGGAAGACAAAACACACATTTATATCTTTATATTCTGGTTCCTGTTACTTGTTAGCTACATGACCTTGGGCAGGTCTGATTTTCTTTATCTATAAACATGGGATTATAAAAACTCTGCCTTCCTACTTCTTAGGGTTGTTTTTGAGAATAATTAACGGAGGTATAAATGTGTAGGGCAGTGCTGTAAAGTGTTAGCCATTGTTACTATTTGCTAATTATACTGCTTGTGAGATTTTCTGTGCTGTCCATTTTCTGCAAGCCATCACATTTTATTCAAAGTCAGCACTTAAGGTGAATACCTTGTATAGCCCAAATTACCTCCAAATTCCCCTGGAGACTAGCCCTCATATTTTCTGATAAGTCAACCCAGCCGGTTTTCCTGCTAGCACTAAATCCAATTGTGTTGTTGTGGGTTGAGCTCCAGATAAAGGCATTGCTTACAGATTTATACTTCCCTCTCACAGTCAATCTGGAGCAGGCATTCATTTATTGAAAAATGGTAGGATAATCCACACTGCTTAATTTTGCCCTCTTTCTCTGTACTGAGTGCATATGGTTGAATTCACATAAGTTAAACACGAATAAACTCTGATTCCAAGGCTGCCTGACGTCCATCCTGTCCTAAGCACAGACAGGTAAGAAGCTGAAGTCCCTTTCTATTTCAGGGGCGGTCATGATAACATTGGCCAGGCAGGGCAGAAATGAGAAGTTCAAAGAGTCATCCTTCAATACCCTCATGATGCTCAAAGGCAGGTGATTTGCTCCTCCATTGGAATCTTCACTGGGGCCTCATCTCTCCCTTGTCACAATATTTAGTGAAATCTTTGGGTGGTTTACACTAGGCATGAAGTGGTGTGTATTAAGCTTCACTATGGTATGTTCTTCATCCTTGGTAGACAGTGTACAAGGATTATACAACTGTATGTTACTGTTGAGCATAACCTGTAATTTCTGCTCATATCAGGGTAGACTTCTTTTTTTAAAATATGTATTTATTTTGAGAAAGAGAGAGAGTGAGAGGCAGGCAGAGAGAGAGAGAGATAGAGAGAGAGGGAGAGAGAGAGAAGCAGGCAGAGAGAGAGAGAGAGAGAGAGAGAGAGAGAGAGAGAGAAACCTAAGCAGGCTCCATGCTATCAGCACCCTATGTGGGGCTTGAACTCATGAGCCGAAACCGAGTCAGACGCTTGACCAACTGAGCCACCCAGGTGCCCCAAAGATAGACTCTTCTAAAGGGGTTGATGTAGGCAAATATTAGCCACATACACTTGAATGGAGGGATAAATAAAAACTGAGATAACAATCCACTGGATCAGGCACCCAGAGATTTTTGGTTTCTCCTGCCTTGGTCATTAATTCACCATGTTGTCTCTGGTGAGTCCTTTTTCCTTCCTGAGACACAGCTTTCTCACCTGTGAGATGAGGGAGTTGCACGTGATGACTTCCCAGCTCTACTGTCCTATATTCTGTGACTCCACTTAATTAGTATTAGCTATTCTTCGAAGCCTCCCTATGATAGAAAAGACTTTGGGGAATGGACCAGAGAATGTTAATTGTTTCTTGGGAAAAGTCACTCGCTGTAGGCAGCATGGTAGTTTCAGTTTCCCTTGGGGAACCACTCCTGCTCTGATTTTTGTTTATGTAATTGGGTGAGGCTCAGTTCACCACTCAGCTGCAAGGTTTATTCCAAGCCTCTTACCACTGTGATTTGTTCACGCATAGGCATGTGACCACTATGATCCAATGAGAGACACTCCTGGAAATTTTGATGGGGCAGTTAGAAAAGAGATACTCTCTTTTCTCTGATACTAATAAATGGTTAAGCCTGTAGGTGGTGGTGGCCATCTTTGACATAACATAGAGATACCTTTCAGGAAAATGATGCTGACCAGAGGTGCGCACAAATACAGAGACAGAAAGACAGAAACACACAGAGATACAGAGTTAGTGTCCTGCTGACATGTTGAATCCCTTGATCCTGCACCCCTTTCCCCTAGGCTTTACAGTTACAAGAGCCACTAAATAGTCTTTTTGCTTAAATCGTTTTGAGTTAGGATTCTGTTGATTGTCTCCAAATGGCAGTGGACTGAGGCTTGGGAGTGAAGAGAAGTGGGGGGTGTGATTTCAGAACCCAGAGTGTTGTCTGCAAGAGGGGAAGAACTCACAATATGCCAAGCACTGTGCTATGTTATGCTTTTCATTTTTTCCCATTTCATCTCATAACTCTATGTAGATGGTGCTATTTTTATTATCCCCATTTT